>NW_012116633.1:458544-470341 GCF_000951035.1 Colobus angolensis palliatus
AGGCATGATCTCACCTCACTACAACCTCCACCTCCCAGGTTCAAGCGATTCTCCTGCCTCAGCCTCCTGAGTAGCTGGGATTACAGGAGTGTGCCACCACACTGGGCTAATTGTTGTATTTTTACAACAATTGTTGCATTTTACAACAAAGGAGACAGGGTTTCACCATGTTGACCAGGCTGGTCTTGAACCCCTGGCCTCAAGTGACCCACCTGCCTTGGCCTCCCAAAGTGCTGGCATTACAGGGGTGAGCCACCAGGCTGGGCCACCTGCGCCCCTTCCTGAGCTTCCCCACCCTCTGGGGGGCACCCCATCTCCTCACCCTCCCCTTGGCTGCTACACACTTACCCCTTTGCGGACCAGGTAATAGGCAAGGTCAGTGGCCAGCATGTCGGGGCTGAGAGCCTGTCCCATGTTCTCTCGGTGAATCTGGGGGCACAGGTGGGCGAGTGGTGAGCCCTGGGGACCCTGGGGTCTGAAGCTGCCAGGTCCAGGACCTGCCCCTCTGCCAGGATGTCCCTGCCTTGGGCAGATACTCTCCTACCCACTCGGCTCTGTCTCACTCTCAACTTGAACCATCTTCTCATAATTATCTATAATATTTACGTATGCTATTAACGCTTACTGGTCTCTATGTTTTACTGGCCGTTATGTTTTCAAAGCGTTCTTATCTTTAGCATGCATCAGATGTTCCTGGAGGATCTGTTTTCTGTTTTAGGAGACAGTGTCTTGCTCTGTTGCCCAGGCTGGAGTGCAGTGGCCATGATAGCTCACTGCAGCCTGGACTCAAGGAATCTTCCAGCCTCGGCCTCCCAAATAGCTGGGACTACAGCCATGCATGCCACCATGCCAAGCTAATTTGTTGTTGTTGTTTTGGGCTTTTTTGAGACAGGGTCTTGCTCTGTCGCTCAAGTTGGAGTGCAATGGCACAATCCTGGCTCTCTGCATCCTTGACTTCCTGGGCTCAAGGGATCCTCCCACATCAGTCTCCTGAGTGGCTGGGACCACAGGTACACGCCATCACGACTGGCTAATTTAATTTTTTTAATTTTAGAGACAGGGTCTCGCTATGTTGCTCAGGCTGGTTTTGAACTCCTGGGGCTCACGTGCTTCTCCTGCCTCAGCCTCTCAAAGTGCTGGGATTACAGGCACGAGCCACCAGGCCTAGCCACTGGAGAATTTACTAAGAAAAAAGTACAAATTGCTGGGGACCACCCCCAGAGTCTCTGATTCAGCCATCTGGAGTGGGGCCTCACACTGCATTTCTCAGGAGTTCTGAGGTGATGCTGGTGCTGCTAGTTGGGGGACTAGCTTCCAAAAACACTTACTTATTTATTTCTTATTATTATCTTTTGAGATGGAGTCTTGCTGTCACACAGGCTGGGGTGCAGTGGCACGATCTCTGCTCACTACAATCTCCATCACTCGGGTTCAAGCAATTCTCCTGTCTCAGCCTCCTGAGTAGCTGGAATTATAGGCGTGTACCACCACACCCAACTAATTTTTATATTTTTAGTAAAGACGAGGTTTTGCTATGTTGGCCAGGCTGGTCTCGAACTCCTGACCTCAAGTGATCTGCCCACCTTAGTCTCACAAATTGATGGGATTTCAGGCATGAGGCTCTGCGCCCAGCCAAGAAAGACCGATTTCAAGACACATCCTGAACTATCTAGGAATGAAATGATGTGATGATGGGAATTTGCTTCAAAATAAGGGGGTAAAGGAGTGGGGGAGAGCTGTAGGTAAAGACTGCTGGAGCCAGGATGTCTGTGAGTTGATTATTATTGAAGCTGGGTGTCGGTACATAGGGTTCATTATGCATTCTCTAGCTGTTATATACATAAATTTCCCATAATAATTGGTTTTAAAAGAAATCAGCCAGGAAAGTGGCTCATGCCTATAATCCCAGCACTTTGGGAGACCAAGGTGGGAGGATTGCTTGGGGCCGGGAGTTTGAGACCAACCTGAGAAACATGGGGAGACCCTGTCTCTACAAAAAATAAAAAAATTAGCCAGGCATGGTGGCGCATGTTTATAGTCCCGGTTACTCTGGAGACTGAGGTGGGAGGATCACTTGAGCCCAGGAGTTTGAGACTACGGTGAGCTACGACTGCACCACTGCACTCCAGCCTGGGTGACAGAGAGCGACCCTGTCTCTAAACAAAGGTTTTTTTAGATATTTAATTTAATTTAATGTACATATTTGTAGACGGAGTTTTACTCTGTAGTCCAGGCTGGAGTGCAGTGGCATGATCTTGGCTCACTACAACTTCCATCTCATGGGTTCAAGTGATTCTCCTGCCTCAGCCTCCTGAGTAGCTGGGATTATAGGTGTGAGCCATCATGCCTGGCTAATTTTTGCATTTTTAGTAGAGAACATGGTTATGCCATGTTGGCCAGGCTGGTCTCAAACCCCCGACCTCAAGTGCTCCATCTGCCTCGGTCTCCCAAAGTGTGAGATTCCAGGCATGAGCCACTGCACCGGGCCTTTTGTATAGATTTTCTTTTTTTAAAAAGAGTTCTGGTCTGGCCAGTTGACAGACCCAAGGCCCCCTGAGTCTCATCTACTTCCACTGCAAGGCAGCAGTTTCTGTCCTTTCCCTGTTCCCCAGGAGCAGGAGCGAGCACACCTCTCCTTCCCTGCCCCAGGTCCTCCAGCCCTACCTTGCCTCCTCCCAAGGCCACCCTCCTTGCATGCCCACCCCAGTGCCTGGGACCTAGGGGAGGAGAGGCAGGTGGGTGATGTCTTGCCTGCAGTGTAGAGATGACGCCAGTGGCCACCTGGAGCACGGCACTCATAGTGTCTGACACTTCAAACACAGCTTCCTTGTCTTCCTGGGAGGCACATGGCAGGAGGTGAGGGCCTAGCAGCCCCCTTGCACCCAGGGTCCCCACAGCCCCACCCCCCCAACTGAGGCATCCCCACTGCCTTCCATGGGAAGAACACTTAGTACTCCAACAAAGGAAGGGCAGAGAGTCCAAGGGCAGCCATGGATGAGGCTGTGTGCACAGGATGGGAGGATGTACGGCAATCCCCGGGTGAGGCCCTGCCTGAGTGTGCCAGAGCCCTGAGAACTGGCACGTAGTAGGCAGGCCTCCCCCCGGCCTCGCACCTGTAAGTCTTTGTTGTAGGTGCTGGGAAGTCCCTTGAGGGTCATCAGGAGCCCGGCACACTGCGGGAAGAGGGAGGCACAGGGGCTGGACCCGGGATCCTGCCCCCTGGCCACCCACCATCAGCCCAGAGGCTCCGCCCTTCCCCCTGCCTTGCTCACCCGCCCAAACACACGCCCAGCCTTGCTCCGGATCAGCTCCAAACTGTCGGGGTTTTTCTTCTGGGGCATCAGGCTGCTTCCCGTGCTGGGGACAGAGGTGCTGGCGCTGAAAGGGCTGAATCCTTGGCTGGTCCAGTGGCTCACAGGCCAGGTCTGGCCGAGGGGTGGGGCGGGGAGGAAGGAAGCCACGCCCGCGGGGGGCGGGGAATACAGAGGCCGCCGGCAGGGGCAGATGGAGGTGGCAGTTCAGGGCTTACCTGTAGGCATCCGAGAGCTGCACGAGGCTGAATTCCTTGGTGCAGTAGAGGATGAGGTCCTCGGCCATTCTGCTGAGATGGGTCATGCATAGCGAAGCCCAGAACAGGAACTCAGCTGGGAGGGGAGAAAAGGTTCCCAGTCACCAGGCCTCTCCCATCCCCACGCAGCCTGACCATACAGGGGTCGGGAGGAGGTTAGGCGGTGGGGGGACCCAGCTAAATTTTCATTTTTCGTAAAGATGGGGTTGTGTTATGTCGCCCAGACTGGTCTGAAACTCGTGGGCTCAAGCGATCCTCCTGCCTTGGCCTCCCAAAGTGCTGGGATTACAAACGTGAGCCACTGCACCTAGCCTGTTTTTTGTTATTGTTGTTCCAGCTTTACCGAGTTATCACCCACATACAATTTATCCATTTATTTATTTATTTTTTTGAGATGGAGTCTCGCTCCCATCGCGCAGGCTGGAGTGCAGTGGCACAGTCTTGGCTCACTGCAACCTCTGCCTTCTGGGTTCAAGTGATTCTCCTGCCTCAGCCTCTTGAGTAGCTGGGATTACAGGCATGCACCACCATGCCCAGCTAATTTTTGTGCTTTTAGTAGAGACGGGGTTTCCCCATGTTGGCCAGGCTGGTCTTGAACTCCTGACCTCAGGTGATCCACCTGCCTCGGCCTCCCAAAGTGCTAGGATTACAGGCGTGAGCCACCATGCCTGACCTATTTATTTTTATGTTATTTTTTGAGTTGGAGTTTCGCTCTTGTTGCCCAGGCTGGAGTGCACTGGCGCAATCTCAGCTCACTGCAGCCTCCACCTCCCAGGTTCAAGCAATTCTCTGGCCTCAGCCTCCCGAGCAGCTGGGATTACAGGCACCTGCCACCACATGCCCAGCTAAATTTTGTATTCTTAGTAGAGATGGGGTTTCACCATGTTGGCCAGTGCTGGGATTACAGGTGTGAACCACTGTGCCCCACCCAATTTACCCATTTAAGCTTTACACTTCAGTGTACAACCATCACCACAATCAGCCTGTCTGTAGAGGGGTGGGAAGAGACTGGAGAGAAGCTGGGCTGAGGGACTAAAGTGAGGCACAGGGCAGGGGACTGGCTCCCCAAGACTTACCCACAAAGTCCCGCTCACTAGTGGCATCCATGCTGTTGAGAGTGATGGCCCCAAAGTTGAGTTCTGGGGGGTGGGAGGAAGCGGGGCTGGGCTGGAGGACAGGAAGTGGCTCCCTCTCCCCGAACTAGGTTGCCCAGCCCCCACCCCTGATCAGGGTGGGGCGGCAGCTGGGGGAGGGATCTTTTGCACAGTCCCAGGAGGGGGGCAGGAGACCTGAGTCTCTCAGTACCAAGCACCCCTGACATGAGTGACCCCTAGACTTGATGAACTCAGTGCCCGTAGGCAATGAATGAAGGTTTCACCAGGAGCTACAGGCCCCTGCCCTCTGGTTTCAGGTGTGTTTGCGGGTTCTGGCGGGTGCTGAGGGTGACTCTCCCTGGGGAGGAGGGGCAGGGCGTCTCACCTGCTCGAAGCAGCTCTCGGTCCACACCCAGGGGATTGCCTGCAATGGCCCCACTGCAGGGACAGGGATTCATGGTGACCAGGGCTCCTGGCAGGCAGCCCTGACACATACACACACACGCACGCAAGCACACACAGAGAACCAAGTCCTGGTTGCCAGGGCAACCACCTGGAGCTCAGCCTCTTCCCTGTCCCAGTCGCCTTGGGTACAGAATACTTGTCCCTAAGTGTCCACAGAACACTTGTCCCCAAGCACCGAGTCACCCTGGGTGCAGGACACTTGTCTCCTGACACATGTTCCCATATGTCAGGCTAAGGGCAGCAGGCTGGGCTTGCCAGGAGCCTTGCTGGAGGGCTCTGGCCCTGCTCAGACACATTCAATGGCTTGGTCGTCCCCACCTTAGCGAGAGCTGGGGCTCCATGCAGTGTCCCCCGCTGAGCAGATAAGGCGGCTTTCTGTCCCACTCTGTCCTTCCCAGCTCTGTCAGTCCCTAAGGCTATGCAGCAGCCACCCCAACCAGGCCCTCCGGGCACTGGAGCCTCACCCACCTCCCCAGGGGCAGGACATTGATCCGCTTCCGCACCTCCAGCAGCCGCTCAGAGTCTCGGGTCAGCGCCACGGCGTGGCTGTGGGAAGCCAGGAGCAGGAGGGTCAGGGCAGCCAGGGTCCTCCCCTCTAGCACAGCCCCTGCACCTCACCTGGCTCACCTCAGAATCCAGTGGCTCCAGCGGATGGGCTGGGCCCTCTGCAGATGGGTGTACCCCGGGAAGAGGACATCACGTTCCCTGTGGGAGAAGAGGAGCAGGAGGTCGGGTGGAGGCTCGTGCAAGGCCTGCCTGTGACACTGGGACCCTGTCACCCCTGGAAAAAGTGTCGCCCTGCAGCACTCCACCTGAATGAGGTATCTGGTGATCTTCCAGGGACAAGTCGGTCTTAAGGGAAAAAGGCCGGAAGTGGGGCCGTGTGAACCAAGGACTGGGCCTCAGCTGTGGGGCCTCCTGGGGTGAGGCTTTGCCAGAAACACCCGAAGTCCAGCCTCTGTAACTCAGCATCTCTGAGCGGGGGCCAGAACAGGGGAGGAGGCCCATGTTGGGTATGACTTGACTGTGAGAGGTTTCATTTGAGGACCCTAGAAATAGCTGAGGCTCGTTCAAGGGCTGCTCTGAGCAGGTAAGATGCCCTGTACCACATTCAAGTAGGCAGGGCAGAGGCAGAGGTGCTGTGAGTGATGGTCCTGTTTTCTTGTTGTTTTGTTTTGTTTTTGTTTTTAGAGACAGGGTCTCATTCTGTTGCCCAGGCTGGAGTGCAGTGGCACAATCATAGCTCACTGCTGCCTCTATCTCCTGGGCTCAAGTGATCCTCCTGCCTCAGCCTCCTGAGTAGCTGGGACTAAAGGGACATGCCACCATGCCCGGCCAATTTTTAATTTTTTGTAAAGATGGGATCTTGTGGCCAGGCGCGGTGGTGCATGCCTGTAATCCCAGCGCTTTGGGAGGCCAAGGTGGGTGGATCACGAGGTCAGGAGATCGAGACCATCCTGGCTAACACGGTGAAACCCTGTCTCTACTAAAACCACAAAAAATTAGCCGGGTGTGGTGGCAGGCACCTGTCGTCCCAGCTACTCGGGAGGCTGAGGCAGGAGAATGGCGTGAACCCGGGAGGCAGAGCTTGCAGTGAGCTGAGATTTCACCACTGCACTCCAGCCTGGGCGACAGAGTGAGATGGGGTCTTGCCATGTTGCTTAGGGTGGTCTGAAATTCCTGGGTTCAGGCAATCCTCCTGCCTTGGCCTCCCAAAGGGCTGGGATTACAAATGTGAGCCACCATACCTGGCCTGTTTGTTGTTGTTGTTTTTGAGAAAGAGTTTTGCTTTTGTTGCCCAGGCTGGAATGCAGTGGTATGATCTCAGCTCACTGCAACCTCTGCCTCCCAGGTTCAAGAGATTCTCCTGCCTCCCAAGTAGCTGGGATTACAGGTGCCTACCATCACACCTGGCTAATTTTGTGTATTTTTATAGTAGAGATGGGGTTTCACCATGTTGTCCAAGGCTGGTCTCGAACTCCTGACCTCAGGTGATCCACTTGCCTCAGCCTCCCAAAGTGCTGGGATTACAAGCGTGAGCCACTGCACCTGGCCTGTTGTTTTAGATAAACCAGCTTTACTGAGATATCATTCACAAACAATTTACTCATTTAAAATTTACATTTTACTGTACAACCATCACCATAACCAATTTTATAACATTTTCATCACCGCATAAATAAATTCTGTACTCAAGGCCAGGCACCGTGGCTCAAGCCTTTAATCCCAGCACTTTGGGAGGCCAAGAGGGAAGGATCACTTAAGGCTGGGAGTTTGAGACCAGCCTGAGCCACATAGAGAGATCCCGTTTCTACAAAATATTTAAAACATTCGTGGCTGGGCATGGTGGCTCATGCCTGTAATCCCAGCACTTTGGGAGTCCGAGGTGGGTGGATCACAAGGTCAGGAGATTGAGACCATCCTGGCTAACACGGTGAAAGCCCATCTCTACTAAAAATACAAAAAATTAGCCGGGCGTGGTGGCGGGCACCTGTACTCCCAGTTACTCGGGAAGCTGAGGCAGGAGAATGTCGTGAACCTGGGAGGCAGAGATTGCAGTGAGTAGAGATTGTGCCACTGCACTCCAGCCTGGGCAACAGGGCAAGACTCCATCTCACAGGCGGTGCACACCTGTAGTTCTAGCTACTCAGAAAGCTGAGGTGGGAGGATCATTTGATTCCAGGAGTTTGAGGCTGCAGTGAGCTATTATCGAGCCACTGTACTCCAGCCTAGGTGACAGAGCAGGATCTCATCTCTAAAGACAATTTAAAAAGTTAAAAATTTAAAAATTAGGCTGAGTGCAGTGGTTTATGGCTGTACTCCTAGCACTTTGGCAGGCCGAGGTGGGCGGATCACCTGAGCTCAGGAGTTCGAGACCAGCCTGGCCAACATGGCAAAACCCATCTCTACTGAAAAAAATACAAAAATTAGCTGGACATGGTGGTGCACACCTGTAATCTCAGCTACTTGGGAGTCTGAGGCACTACAATTGCTTGAACCCAGAAGGCAGAGTTTGCAGTTAGCTAAGATCGCGCCACTATACCCCAGACTAGGCGGCAGAGCAAAACCCTGTCTCAAAAAAAAAAAAAAAAAAAAATTAAAGAAACTTTGAACTCAGTAGCAGACACTCCCTGTTCCTCCTAGCAGCTCTGCCCTACCTGCTGAGTGACAATTCTTGTGCCCTTATTTCCCCCCAAGTCTGCAAAACAAGCATCACAGGGAGTTGAGGAAGAGGAGGGGTCTCTGACAACACATGGAGACTCCTCAGCAGCTCTTTGTCCAGGTCTGTAAGGAACAAATCCAGTCCCAAAGACACCAGGTCTCAGAAGCCAAAGCCTGAAATGAGGCCAGCAGGAGGCAGCCTTTGGCTCTGTCTTTTGCCAGATGGGCTGGTTGGGGACACGAAGCTTGGGATGGGGGATCTGGGGGACAGGCAGGGTGGGGAGTGACTCTGGCTGCTCCAGGCACAGCCAAGCTAGCTGTGCTTGGCTTAGTTTCCTGCCCTCAACTCTGCAAATGGTGAGTTTCCTTTTTTTTTTCTTTTTTTTCTTGGAGACGGAGTCTCACTCTGTAGCCCAGGCTGGAGAGCAATGGCACGATCTCGGTTCACTGCAACCTCCACCTCCCGGGTTCAAGCAGTTCTGCCTCAGCCTCCCGAGTAGCTGGGATTATAGGCGCACACCACCACGCTTGGCTAATTTTTGTATTTTCAGTAGAGACAGAGTTTCACCATGTTGGCCAGGCTGGTCTCAAACTCCTGACCTCAGGTGATTCACCCACCTTGGCCTTCCAAAGTGCTGAGATTATAGGCATGAGCCACCGCACCCAGCCCCACGACGGGTGAGTCTTCCCTGCCTGCTGAGCTAGACTGGCATGGGAGCATTGGGGCCTGCAGGAAATGGCCCACTTCTAGCTACTCTGCCTCGATCCTGGAGTTCTGGGATGTTCCTGTCCCCCAGGGCCTGGCACCCCCACCCTGTTCACCCCTGCCCCCTAGGTCTCCTGTTCGGGCTGCCATCACACCTCTGTCTGCCCCCTGGGTGTCCCTGTACGACTCACGCCTCTGCCCTATCCACCATGGTCCTGATGAGCTCCCAGAGGAGGCCCGAGAGCGTGGAGCAGGTCTGCCGCATCCATAGCCTGAGGTCCGTGACCACCTGTGCGAGGAGGAGGTGGTGCTCAGGGAGGTTGACGTGTTGCTTCCTTGAGAAGCTAGGATCGTTGCAGAGCTCTAACTGCCCCCTGGGCTCCCCAAGGTTGGGACAACACAGAGCAGGGGGGCGGAGGGCTAGAGGCACCTGGTTGTTCCAGCTCCGTCCCGTGTGCAGCTTCCCTGCCGTTTCACCAATGAGCTCCTGGAGGTGAAGGGAGACCCAAGGTCATGGTCTGTATCCCCCAAGGAGTCAATCCAGGCAGGGCAGGGTTCCTCATCAGCCCCGCTAACCTACCTCCGTACCCCAGGGCTCCAGGTCCTGCTCAAATCTCTCACCATTTCTGCTGAGGCCTATTGTTCTTTTTTTTTTTAATTTTTGTAGTTGTGGGACCTCGTTATGTTGTCCAGGCTGGTCTGGAACTCCTGGCCTCAAGCGATCCTCCCACCTCAGCCTCCCAAAGTGTTAGGATTATAGGCATGAGCCAGGGTGCCTGGCCCATGTCCTAAGGTCTCACCTGCTGTCTGCCAGTGGCGAAGTAAACAGAATGATGGTGCTAATGCTCAAAGTGGCCCTGGGCAAGGTGGAGAGGGGAGGCCAGGACAACGGTGGGACTCCAGGGGTCATACCTTCAGGCGGCGCTCATTGGCTGTGTGGATGTCCTCATCGTTGGGGCTGAGTTTGAAGGTGACCTGGGCCCACTCCTCAGCCACCTATAGCGGGTAGCAGCAATGCCAGGGGTCAGGTGAGCAGGCATCAGCAGCTAAGAGAGCCCCAGCCCTGGTCCCACCCTATCCGTGATGACTGACTGTCCTCATCCAGGATCTGAGTCCTGGAAGCGCACCCTGGGAGGGGGCATCTCAGGCCCACCTTTACCCATGAGCCATGTGGGTCACAGGGATCATTAAAAGATGGAGAGAGGTGGACATCAAGGCACACAGTTAAACAGCACTTGAGTATATAATTAGTTCAATGTGAAACCACAGATGAGCAACACTGCACTATTTGCTTAGGGATCTGGTGGGAGCCTGGGGCTACAGGGAAAGGGCCTTGGGTGGGGCTTTGGCCACGGCGAGTACCTTGTCTAGGCCATGGAGTATCTGGTCCATCTCGGCCTTGGTGAGGAGCCCTGCCTTCTCGAGGCCCCTGCTGTAGCCTCTGCTGCCTTGAACATCCACCTCCCAAAGGTGCCGGTCGTAGGCAATGGACGCGTTGAACTTCTCCATGATGGGGTCCACTGTACCCACAAACCGGCCACCCCAAAGCTTCCCACTCTGGTCAGGAGAGCAAGAACAATTAGTCTCTCCTCCACCCTCCAGAACAGCGCTTCTTGCAGTATTCGGGAAACTTACCAAGTCTGATGGTAGCAGGGGTATCAGATCATTCTAACTGGGCAGACAAGGAGGCTGAGACCTTCCCAGAGTTACCATGGGACTGAGCATGGGAGTGAGCATGGGAACGTGGCTGAACACCAAAAGTTTGGGTTCTTTTTTTTTTTTTTTGGAGACAGATTCTCACTCTGTCGGCAGCCAGGCTGGAGTGCAGTGGCGCCATCTCGGCTCACTGCAACCTCGGCCTCCCGGGTTCAAAAGATTCTCCTGCCTCAGACTCCCGAGTAGCTGGGATTACAGGCACATGCCACCACAGCCCGCTAATTTTTGTATCATTAGTAGAGATGGGGTTTCACCATGTTGGCTAGGCTGGTCTTGAACTCCTGACCTCAGGTGATCCTCCTGCCTTGGCCTCTGAAAGTGCTAGAATTACAGGCATGAGCCACTGCGTGTGGCCTTAAAGTTGGGGTTCTTTCCCACCACATGGCCCCACTCCAATGAGATGGTGGCAGGGCCTGAGGCATCCCTGGGACCACAGCAGAGCTTCTGGAACCTTTCCTACCACTGACCAAGGTGCCAGGTGCCATCCTAATTGTTGACACAACCCTCTGGGGTAGGTACCAACACAATTCCACTATGAAGAGGGGGAAACTGAGGCACAGAGGGGCATGCAGCCTGCCCTCACCTGGGGTGGGAGAGCCAGGGCTGCAGCCCAGCAGTCTGAAGTCAGAACCCATGCTCTTCACCCCTGTTCCACCAGTCAGAACCCAGCTCTTCACCCCTGCTCCACCAGGGCTTCTGGACTTGGCTCTGGTGTCCTGAACCTTTGCTGCAGGGATAGGCAAAGAGGCCTTGAGGGTCTCCACCAAGCTTAAGTGCTCTGCAACTCTCCTTCACAGCTTGGAGCTGGACTAAGATCCCAATTCCTACCACTCCCTTGGCTCTGAAAAGCACCCTGATACCCCCCATTGCCACTGGCCTTCTAGGAGGTCACGGGGTGACCCCTTACTCCCTAGGCGCCAAGGGCAGAGGAATGGTATGTAGGCATCTACGTTTTGTTCTTTTTTTTGAGATACAGTCTCACTCTGTCACCTAGGCTGGAGTGCAGTGGCATGATCTCGGCTCACAGCAACCTCCGCCTCCCGAGTTCAAGCCAATTTTCCTGCCTCAACCTCCCGACTAGCTGGA
>NW_012116633.1:471096-475545 GCF_000951035.1 Colobus angolensis palliatus
AAAAAAAAAAAAAAAATTGTAGGGCCAGGAGTGGTGGCTCACGCCTGTAATCCTAGCACTTTGGGAGGCTGAGGTGGGTGGATCACGAGGTTAGGAGATAGAGACCACCCTGGCTAACATGGTGAAACCCAGTCTCTACTAAAAATACAAAAATGAGCTGGGCGTGGTGGTGCTCACCTGTAGTCCCAGCTACTTAGGAGGCTGAGGCAGGAGAATCACTTGAACCCAAGAGGCAGAGTTTGCAGTGAGCCAAGATTGCGCCACTGCACTCCAGCCTGGGTGCACTCCAGCCTGGGTGACAGAGCAAGACTCTGTCTCAAAATAAATAAATAAATAAAAATTTAAAAAATTGGTAGAGACACGGTCTCACTATGTTGCCTAGGCTGGTCTTGAACTCCTGGTCTCAAGCCATCCTCCAGCCTCAGCTTCCCAAAGTGCTGGGATTACAGACATGAGCCAAGGCGCCGGCCACATCTATGTTTTGAAAGAGGGTAGAGACCAGGGCATGGGACAGATCGGGGAGGGGGTACAGAATACCTGGGGCACAGCCCTAGTGCCCTGGACTGGGAGGAGGGTGGGGTGGAGGTGGGCATGTCACTTCACTGACGTCCTTTTTGTGGAAGGGAGTCTACAATGGCCAATGAGGACATATATCCTCCTCTATCCCCCTGCAATACCCCAGACTTCTATTAACCACCTGGCCTGGCACCTATTATTAAACCTCAGGGTTGGGAGGCTCAGGCAGGTGGATCACTTGAGGTCAGGAGTTCAAGATCAGCCTGGCCAACATGGTGAAACCCCGTTTATACTAAAAATACAAAAATTAGCCAGGCTCGGTGGCGGGCAGCTATAGTCCCAGCCACTTGGGAGTCTGAAGCAGGAAAATCGCTTGAACCCTGGAGGTAGAGGTTGTGGTGAGCAGAGATGGCGCCATTGCACTCCAGCTTGGGCGACAGAGCAAGACTCCTTCTTAAAAATAATAATAAGGGCCAGGCACGGTGGCTCTTGCCTGTAATCCCAGCACTTTGGGAGGCCAAGACAGGCAGATCACGAGGTCAGGCAATCGAGACCATCCTGGCTAACACGGTGAAACCCCATTTTTACTAAAAATACAAAAATTAGCCGGGCGCGGTGGGGGGCGCCTGTAGTCCCAGCTACTCGGGAGGCTGAGGCAGGAGAATGGCGTGAACCCAGGAGGCGGAGCTTGCAGTGAGCGGAGATTGCGCCACTGCACTCCAGCCTGGGCGACAGAGCGAGGCTCCGTCTCAAAAACAAAAAGATAATAATAATAAGATAAAGATAGTAATAGTACCTATCTGATAGCCTTGTTGTGAGCATTTAATCAGATAGTATTTGCAAATTGCATATATAACATGGTGCCTGGTGCTCAAGAAGGACTTGAGAAATGCCAGCTGTTACTAAGGGAGGGCTGGCAGGGGACAGGACATGCTTCAGCTCCACTCCTGGTTCCTGGGTGCACCACAGACACCTCTACAGTGCTCTGGCCCTGAGCTGTGAGCTGACCCCTCCATGCCCAACAGTCCCGGCTGCCAAAGGACTCTGCCCTGCAGAGGCAGCCTCCACCCCCACCCTGTCTTTTGAGCTGGTCCTGCCCCTTACCCCACAGCTGCCCCACCAAGCCCAGATCTCCAGCAAAGCAGCACGTGGGGCCCTGGTCCTGATCACTGGAGCCAGCCAGTCAGAATTGGGGCCAGCCTGCCCTTCAGCCGGGAGCCTGGCACCGCCTCCCCCAGCGGGCTCCTGGGCCACCCTGCCTAGGTTGTTAGTAATAAAAACAACTACTTAATAAGCGGAGCGGCAGCCAAACCAATTAGTGCCAACCTACAGGAAGGTCTGGGGCAAGCTGAGGTCACCTGGAGCACTGGGCTTGTGGGAAGCCAGACCACTGTGCTCCAGACCGAACTCCTATCCTTACAGGCAGGCATAATAGGACCCTACGGGGAGATCAGAGTGAGGTGCCTCCCCTTGGGCACTGAGGAGAGGGGAAGCCCAATGTGGTAGCAGAAGGTGCTACTGCAAGCCAGGACACATCTGGGCCAGAATGGTCTCTTCAGGGCCAGAGGATGGGGCACTGAGTTGGGCTGGGTTGAACGAGCAACAGTCAAGGTCGAATGTACATGGGAAACATCAGTTTTGGTTTTGGGATTTGTGGGTTTTTTTCCTTTTTTGAGGTAAAGTCTTGCTTTGGCTGGGCGCGGTGGCTCAAGCCTGTAATCCCAGCGCTTTGGGAGGCCGAGACGGGCGGATCACGAGGTCAGGAGATCGAGACCATCCTGGCTAACACGGTGAAACCCGGTCTCTACTACAAATACAAAAAAACTAGCCGGGCGAGGTGGCGGGCACCTGTAGTCTCAGCTACTTGGGAGGCTGAGGCAGGAGAATGGCGTAAACCCGGGAGGCGGAGCTTGCAGTGAGCTGAGATCCGGCCACAGCACTCCAGCCTGGGTGACAGAGCGAGACTCCGTCTCAAAAAAAAAAAAAAAAAAAAAGAGGAAGTGAATTGCTAGCTAATGAAGGCTAGGAGGGCCTGGAACCCAGACCTCCTGCTTCCTGGGGTTCCCTTCATCAAGCATCAGGTGAACAGCCCCTTTCCCCTGAAGGGTCCAAAGCAATGGCCTCATAATCTAGTGCCTTACAGAGGGAGGCCAACAGCTATTATTACCCCCATTGCCAGATAAATCAACTGTGCCCCAAAGGAAGGAAACCTCTGCCCAGGACTCCGGCATCTCAGTGGTCAGGAAGAGAAGCCAGAAGCCACTGACCCTAAGGAGCAGGGTCCAGTGAGACAGGAAGGAAACCAGGCACTGGGGTTGCTGGAGTCACAAGGCGAGGTCCCCTTTTTCCTGGTTCTTTCCACATGCCACAGTCAAGGACAAGAACACTTAGGGGCTAAGCCTTATTCTATAAACAGGGACAATTGCTCTAGCAGGAGAAGGGGTGTGGTGTGGGGTGGGACCTGACAGGAGGACACGGGGAAGACGGAATGAAGAGGTGGAAGGCTGAAGGCTTGGGGGCACTTTTCCTGGCCAGGCAGGCATCACTGTGAGGTGAGGGCAGAGCCACTCTACCCCTAGTAGTGTGGGTTGGTGGGTTTGCCAAAAGAGCTGCCTGGGGGACACAGGTGAGTCCCAGTAAAGGTGACTGCTGAGCTCCAGAAGATGCGCCCGGGAGGGTTGGGGGTGCCAGCTTCCTGGGTAATTTTCAAAATTACTTCCTGGAGGGCGATTCCCAGCAGGGTGGCCCGAGGCAGGTCTGGCGCCCCCACCCTCTCGTTTGGAGGCTGGGAGGACCGGCGTCCCGAGGTCCCACTCACCTCCGAGGCCATGTTGGGCAGTTCCTTGTCGTCCGGAAGCTTCGGTCCACCGGGTCTGGAAGACAAGACAGGACTGACGACCTCCTTGGCCAGCAGGGTCGCCCGGGCCAGGCTGGCTCCAAGTTCTGGGCACTGCGCTTGGCCGAGCGCAGCCCTTGGGAACACGGACGTGAGCGTGCGCCACCGTTCTCGGCGTCCTCCACGCCCGTCCCGCCCATCCGGCCGCCGCGCACTCACCTCCGCCTGGTCGCACGGACACTGTCGCGCCCGCCACTGGCCAGGGCTTTTCTGGCTATGGGATGGCGTCAGCAGCCGGCCCTGTCCCCACCCCTGGCGGCGGCCGCGTCAATAGGAGGCAGCCCGGTGGGTTGGGCGTTGCCTCCGTCCTCCAATCCTGGCTGTGGGCGGGGACACCTCCGGCTGAGCTAGGAGCTGAGCTGCACCGCTGCGGGGAAGCGGGCGGGGAAAGGGTGGGGTACCCCGACGTGAAAGGGGGCTGGGCTGGGGTTGGGGAGGGTAGTGCCCTGGCTTTCGCGCTGCGGTCAGCAGACACGCAGGGGACTGGAGACTCGAGCCAGGGGTAAAAGCTATGACATCAGGCCCGGGCCTGGCAGGTTCACAAGATAAATAAGGTGAAATGGCATGTTCGCCCATTCATTCATTCATTCATTCATTCAACAAACACGTACCAAGCACTTCCATGTGCCAGGTACAGAGTTAGAAAGGCATCGAGGAAAGAGGAAGGAATATCAGAAATAAAGCCCGTGGCAGGCGCGGTGGCTCACAGCTGTAATCCCAGCACTTTGGGAGGCAGAGGTGGGAGGATCGCCTGAGGCTAAGAGTTGGGGATCAGCCTGGGCAATGTAACAAGATCCCGCCTCTACAAAAAATTAATTTAAAAAAGAAAATAGCCGGGCGTGGTGGTGCACGCCTGCAGTCCTAGCTACTGAGGAGGCTGAGGTGGGAGGCGCAGTGGAGCCCAGGAGTTCGAGGCTGCAGTGAGATATTGTGTCACTGCACTCCAGCTTGATTCCTCTAAAAAAGAAAAGAATTGCGGCCGGAGGCCGGGCGCGGTGGCTCACGCCTGTAATCTCAACACTTTGGGGGGCCGAGGC
>NW_012116633.1:476235-481705 GCF_000951035.1 Colobus angolensis palliatus
AAAAATACAAAAAATTAGCCGGGCGTGTTGGCGGGCGCCTGTAGTCCCAGCTACTCCGGAAGCTGAGGCAGGAGAATGGCGTGAACCCAGGAGGCGGAGCTTGCAGTGAGCCGGATTGTGCTACTGCACTCCAGCCTGGGCGACAGAGCGAAACTCCGTCTCAAAAAAAAAAAAAAAAAAAAAAAGAAAGAAAGGAAGGAAGGAGGGAAGGAAGGAAGGAGAAAGAAATAAACGAAACAAAAGAAATGAAGCCTGACTTCAAGAAGTTCCAACATAGCATAGAGGAGGTGTGCAGGAAGCACAGGGGTGGGGCGTGGGGGGGCTATATTGGGTACTCAGGGAAGATGTCCTTAATCTGATTAATTAATTATTCAACCAAAATGACAGGCTGGATTCTAGGCACTGGGAGTACCCTGAAGGGGCTTCTAAGAACCTGTCCTCTGAATTGGGTCTTGGAAGATGGGGGGAATTTGCCCAGGGAGGAAGGGGAGAAGAACATTCCAGGCAGAAGGAGAAGTCTGGACAAAAAAGGTGACTGGCCTGCTTTAAGAACAGGAAATCATCCAAGTGGCTATAATTATAACAAAAGTTAGGGAGGAGAGGTGGAAGGAGTTTGGGGAAAGGCTGTGAAGAGTTTTCAATGTCAAGAAAAGGAGTTTGTTCTTGGTCCTGTAGGTCATATAGGGAACCCAAATCAGTTTTAAAATCAGAGGAGCCAAATTTATTTTATTTTATATTTATTTATTTATTTATTTGAAACAGAGTTTCGCTCTTATTGCCCAGGCTAGAGTGCAATGAATGGCACAGTCCCAGCTCACTGCAACCTCCGCCTCTCAGATTCAAGGGATTCTCCTGCCTCAGCCTTCCAAGTAGGAAGGTTACAGACATGCACCACCATGCCTGGCTAATTTTGTATTTTTAGTAGAGACGGGATTTCTCCATGTTGGCCAGGCTGGTCTTGAGCTCCTGAACTCAGGTGATCCGCCCGCCTCAGCCTCCCAAAGTGCTGGGATTACAGGTGTGAGCCACCGTGCCCAGCTGAAACCCCATCTTAAAAAAGAAAGGAAGGAAGATAAATCTAGCTATAGTATTGAGGATGAATTGGAGGGAGAAGAAGAGACCAATGGCTGGAATGTGTTGTGGTCTGAAGGTTTTTAGCCCTCGCTCAACTCAAGATTGGAATTACTTGGAGTTCCCAGAATGCATCTGACTGTTTCAAGCCTTTCTAAATGCTCTTCCCTGTGCCTGGGATGCCCTTCCCTCAGTGTCGGTCTTGCTACCTCCCATTCATCCATCAGTATTCTAGCCAAACATCATCAATGTCAGGCAGAATCCCAGCTGATCCAGGTGTCCAACTCTGGGCTCCCATGTGATCCTGAGTGTATGGGCATTTAGCAATCTTCCTGATTTGGGAGCACTGTCATAGTGCCTTCTGGGCCTTCTCCACCACCCAAGTGGTAAGCTCCTTGCAAGCAAAGCTTCATCTGACACATTTTAGTGCCCTAACTCCCAGGCCTCTCCTGTCTTCCCCCACAGAAGCCCTAGAACTGGGCTGCAGCTGACCACTGAGAGGACTGTTAGACCTTGTGGTCCTGAAAAATGCGAAAGTGGAGTGGCAAGTCCCAAGATCCACCAGCTAGTGTCTGAGGCCTGGCATCCCTTCCTGGGAGGCCTCGTGTGAAAGTCAATGGCATTCTGCAGATGTGAGGTTGTACTTCTGAATATCCAGCAAAATACTGGGGCCAAACCCTTTGACAAATGAACTGAAGCTAGAAAGAGAGTTGGAGAAGTGGTTTGACAGCAGAGCTGTAACCACAATACCTAACATGGGTAAGTCACCAGATGGCAGGCTCTGAGCTAAAATTCATCTCATTGCATCTTCACGACAGTGCTGTTTATAGATAAAGAAACAGAAACTGGCAGGGCTTGGTGGTTCACACCTGTAATCTCAGGACTTTAGGAGGCCAAGGCAGGCAGATCACCTGAGGTCAGGAGTTCGAGACCAGCCTGACCAACATAGAGAAAGCCTGTCTCTACTAAAAATACAAAATTAGCTGGACATGGTGGTGCATGCCTGTAATCCCAGCTACTCGGGAGGCTGAGGCAGGAGAATCGCTTGAATTGGGTGGCAGAGGTTGCAGTGAGCCAAAATCGCACCATTGCACTCTAGCCTGGGCAACAAGGGTGAAACTCCGTCTCAAAAAAAAAGAAAAGAAAAGAAAAAAAGAAATAGAAGCTACAAAGCGTTAGGGGTTAGAGGACATGTACACAGGCACCCAGGTAGAAGAGAACAGTCAGTCTGGCTGCCCAGATGACAAAAGAGAGATTATCAGTCCAGGTTTGTTTGCAGCAAACAGCAAGCTTGCAAGTTTGGCATATGTGGAGTCCATGCTGTAGGGATGGGGGAAGGGAACTCAGGAAGAGGAGAAAGACAGGAAGGCAAGCCAGGCATGGTGGCTCACGCCTGTGGTCCCAGCTACGCGGGAGGCTGAGGCAGGAGAATTGCTTGAACCCTGGAGGCGGAGGTTGCAGTGAGCTGAGATCACGCCACTGCACTCTGGCCTGGGGACAGAGCAAGACTTAGTCTAAAAAGAAAAAAAAGAAAGACAGGAAGGCAGCATAAAGGCTTGCAAAAAAAACCCACAAAAAATAAAAAACAAATAAACAAAAAGCAGATAAGTCAAAAGTGTCTGCAGCTGAGTCCCTGATGGTTGACACTGAAATGGACGTGAGCTTTTATCTTGACAAAGCATTAAAGACTTTATATTGACTTGGCCTTAAAGACTCATAGGAGGGCAGGACACAGTGGCTTATGCCTGTAATCCCAACACTTTGGGAGGCTGAGGTGAACGGATCACCAGAGGTCAGGAGATCAAGACCAGCCTGGCCAACATGGTCAAACTATGTCTCTACCAAAAATACAAAAATTAGAGTGCAGCCCGTCCTGTCCTTGCCATGAGGCACCAGTGTCCAGAAAGGTGTTCATTCAGTGAGACTACAGCAGTGGCACACACTGCCAGATCCAGACCGAGCTCCCCATGGAGCTGGAGAACCGGATTGATAGGCAGCAGTTTGAAGAAATAGTTCGAACTCTAAATAACCTTTATGCAGAAGCAGAGAAGCTTGGCAGCCAATCATATCTCAAAGGTTCTTTGGCTTGTTTAACAGCATATACCATCTTCCTATGCATGGAAACTCATTATGAGAGGGTTCTGAAGAAAGTCTCCAAACACATTCAAGGGCAGAATGAGAAGATCTATGTTCCACAAGGCCTCCTCCTGACAGACCTCATTGAGTGAGAACTGAGAGTTATTGAAATTAGCATTTATGAAGACAGAGCCATGAGCCACAGAAGATAAACCATAGAATTAAATATCCCACTTCCAGCCAGGCCCCTCATGTATCCATTGGCTGACCGCAGAGTGTCCCTACCTCCTCTCCAGAGCATCATTCCTTTCTATCTGCCGCTAGATCCAGGGTGCCATTTACTGCAAGGACTTACTTTGTAGCATTCCACACCTGGAGTGACCTCTAGTCTCTCAGCATCCACTTTGTGTCTCTAAATTGTGTAGGATTCTGTAATCTTTTGACTAGTTTCTGAGAAAACACAATGAAGCATTTTACTTTTTTTATTCAAGGCCATTTAATAAAATGCAGCTGGTCAGCCCAGTGCAAAGCTTATTATCTGCCACCAGTACATACCATTGGTTCTCTTCATTCCCTGGGGCAGCTTCTCAGGTAGCTTTAGACCTCAACAAGTTGTATCTTCACCAGTGTTCCATCTTGTTCCCCTAAATTAATAAAATGCTTTTCTCCAGGATTTTGGCAAGGGTTGGTTGTGGCTGTGGTTGTGCTAATGCACCTCCTAGATTTCAAAGATTTACCGGTTTTACCATAACTCAAATCTTAAGATCTGTTTCTACTATTCAGTTCTTCAAACTGAAGCTCATTGAAAAAATAATGTATAATGTTATTTGTTTTATTATAGCAATTATTCCTCATTAAAGCAGTATTTAATGCAATTTCCAGTTATTTCTTTGGAGAATTTTATATCATTGTTGCATTACCTTGAATGTTGTGAAGATGTGATGTGTGTTGCTTATCACAAAAATCAGTAAGCACAATAAAGTGGATGCCAAACTATCAAACACATAGATGTTCCTGCTGTGTCCCTGGATATGTGATAAGCAGGTATAAAAAATATTTTAGGCTGGGCGTGATGGCAGCCTGGGCAACAGAGCTAGACTCTGTCTCAAAAAAAAAAAATCATAATAATAAATATTTTAATTACAGTTTTCCTATAAATATAGCTTATAAGAAAAAACTTGATAGGAATAATACTGTATATTACTAATTTTTAACTATCCCTATGCAAACCTTATGACTCACAGAATTTTCTCATATACAGTATTCAGTGCACATTATGATTGGCTCAAGTACAGTAAGTTACTTCTAAGTAAAACTCTCAAATCTGAGTCCCTATTTGTAGCTCTGCTTTTGGCTGTACATTTCTAGGATCAGGGCTGCTTATGCCTTTGCGTTCATCCTTGGGGTTTGAGAGCACTGTATTTGGGAGCGAGTTTAAAAATACATTAGGAGAGGGAAACCATTAAAAATTTCACTGTCAGAGATATTGCAGGTGCTAACACTGGATTTCATCTTTCAGATTTAATTTTTTTTATGGGTCTGACTGGGCGTGGTGGCTCACGCCTGTAATCCCAGCACTTTGGGAGGCCGAGGAGGGTGGATCATGAGGTCAGGAGACTGAGACCCACCTGGCTAACATGGTGAAACCCCGTCTCTACTAAAAATACACAAAATTAGCTGGCCGTGGTGGCAGGCACCTGTAGTCCCAGCTACTCAGGAGGCTGAGGCAGGAGAATAGCGTGAACCCGGGAGACAGAGGTTGCAGTGAGCCGAGATCGTACCACTCCACTCCAGCCTGGGCAACAGAACGAGACTCTGTCTCAAACAAACAAACAAAAAATTTATTTTATGAGTCTGTTAATCATTCAATAATTCCCATAAGTATGTGTAATATTTCAATTGTGTAAAACTCATTTGTTACTTTAAAGCCTGTAATAGTGTGTTTGTGTTTTCAACCCGTTGATAACTTTGCTGAAATATTGACACATTAATAAAACTTTTCTTAAAAAAAAATAAACAAAAATAAAAATACAAAAATTAGCCAAGCGTTGTGGTGCATGTCTGTAATCCCAGCTACTTGAGAGGCTAAGGCAGGATAATCACTTGAACCCAGGAGGTGGAGGTTGCCGTGAGCCAAGATCACAGCACTGTATTCCAGCCCAGGCAATTAAAAGAAAAAAAAAAAAGCCCGGGCGCTGTGACTCACACCTGAAATCCCAGCACTTTGGGAGGCCGAGGCGGGTGGATCACATGGTCAGGAGATGGAGACCATCCTGGCTAACATGATGAAATCCCGTCTCTACTAAAAATACAAAAAATTAGC
>NW_012116633.1:482916-486403 GCF_000951035.1 Colobus angolensis palliatus
AAAAAAAAAAAAAAAAAAAGAAAGCCAAGGAGAGAACCTTGAAAAGAGCCTGAGAGAAGCAACTCCACATGCAAGGAATCCTCAATAAGATGAAAATCAGCAGATTTCTCATCAGAAGCTATAGAGATCAAAAAGTTAACACAGTGAAGTGGTAAAAGAAAAAGCTGTCAACTAAGTATCCATATCCATCAAAACTATCCTTCAAAAGTGAGGGAGTGGCCAGGTGTGGTGGCTCACGCCTGTAATCCCAGCACTTTGGAAGGCCAAGGAGGGCAAATCACGAGGCAAATCACGAGGTCAGGAGTTTGAGACCAGCCTGACCAACATGGTGAAATCCTGTCTCTACTAAAAATATAAAAATTAGCCAGGTGTGGTGGCACATGCCTGTAATCCCAGCTACTCAGGAGGCTGAGGCAGAAGAATTGCTTGAACCTAGGAGGCAGAGGTTGCAGCGAGCCAAGACTGTGCCACTGTACTCCAGCCTGGGTGACAGAGTGAGACACTGTCTCCAAAAAAAAAAAAAAAAGTGAGGGAGATATTAAGACATTCAAGATAAACAAAAGTTGAGGGAGTTTGGCCCAGGGGTGGTGGCTCACGCCTGTAATCTCAGCACTTTGGGAGGCTGAGGTGGACAGATCACCTGAGGTGATCGAGAGTTCGAGACCAGCCTGACCAACATGGAGAAACCCCATCTCTACTAAAAATACAAAATTAGCTGAGCGTGGTGGCACATGTTTGTAATCCCAGCTACTCAGGAGGCTGAGGTAGGAGAATAGCTTGAACCCAGGAGGCGGAGTTTGTGGTGCGTTGAGATAGCACCATTGCACTCCAGCATGGGCAACTGAGCGAAACTCTGTCTCAAAAAAAAAAAAAAAAAAAGCTGACCGGGCACGGTGGCTCACACCTGTAATCCCAGAATTTTGGGAGGCCAAGGCGGGCGGATCATGAAGTCAGGAGTTTGAGACCAGCCTGACCAACATGATGAAACCCTGTCTCCCCTAAAAACACAAAAATTAGCTGGGCATGGTCACGGATGCCTGCAATCCCAGCTACTCAGGAGGCTGAGGCAGGAGAATCTCTTGAACCCGGGTGGTAGAGGCTGCAGTGAGCCAAGATTGCACCACTGCACTCCAGCCTGGCTGACAGAGCAAGATTCTGTCTCAAAAAAATAATAAAAAATAAAAACCTCATTGCACTGGCTAGACTATTTTGTATGAAAAAAGAGAGAATATCTTGTACAGTGCTGAATAGAAGTGACGGCAGTGGACATTCCTGTCTTGACCTGATCTTTAGGGGAAAGCATTTAGTCTTTCACCATCAAGCATGTCGTTACTTGTAGGTTGTTTGATGGTGCCCTTTATCAGTTTGAGGAAGTTCCCTTCTATTCCTAATTTGCTGAATTGATCCTGTCAAACACTTCTCTGAATCTATTGAGAGATATTCTGAATCTAATGGTTTTCTTTTTTAGTTTAATAAAGGAGTTGCACTGATTGTTTAAAAATAGCCTTATTGAGATATAATTTATATAACATAAAATTCACACATTTACAATGCACAATTCAGTGATTAGTACACTCAAAAGTTATGCAACCATTTGCCGCAACATAATTTAAAAACATTTTCATAGGTGGGGCATGGTGGCTCACGCCTGTAATCCCAGCACTTTGGGAGGCCAAGGTGGGCAGATCACAAGGTCAGGAGTTTGAGACCAGCCTGGCCAACATGGTGAAACTTTGTCTCTACTAAAGATACAAAACAATTGGCCAAGTGCGTGGCTGATGCCTCAAAAAAAAGAAAAAAAACAAGATGCAAAAAATTAGTGGGGTGTGGTGGCACACACCTGTAATCCCAGCTACTTGGGAAGCTGAGGCAGGAGAATTGCTTGAATCTGGGACACAGAGGTTGCAGTTAGCTGAGATCACACCATTGCACTCCAGGCTGGGTGACAGGGTGAGACTCCATCTCAAAAGAAGAAAAGAAAAAAAAATTTCCATAAAATAACTCCACAGCTATTAGCAGTCTAAAACTATTTTCTTCCATGCTGTGGATTGTCTTTTCACTTTCTTGGTTGCGTCATTTGCAGCAAAAATGTTTTGATTTTGATGAAGTCCAACATATTTTTTTTTATTTTGTTTTTTGTACTTTTGGTGTCATATCTTAAAAAACATTACCTAGCCCAAGGTCATAAAGATTTACTCTTGTTTTCTTTGAAGAGTTTTATAATTTCAGCTCTTAAATTTAAGTCTATGGTCCAGTTTGAGTTAATTTTCCTATATGGGGTGAGGTAAGGGTGCAAATGATTCTTTTGCATGTGGATATGTAGTTACCGTTGCAGTATTTGCTTAAGAGACAAATTGTGGTCAAGTAGTATCTCATCATGGATTTGATTCACATCTCCTTAGTGAATAATAATGTTGAGCATCTCTTCATATGTCTATTGGCTATTTGTATATCTTCTTTTCAGAAATATCTGTTTGAATTCTTTTCTCATTTTTATATTAGGTTGTCTTTTCAAATGTCCCCATCAGATTGTCTTGGCATTCTTGTAAAAAATCAGTTGACCTAAAAGTAAGGTTTTATTTCTCTTTCTTTCTTTTCTTTTCTTTTCTTTTTTTTTTTCTTTTTTTTTCTTTTTTTTTTTGAGATGGAGTTTCACTCTTGTTGCCCAGGCTGGAGTACAATGGCATGATCTTGGCTCACTGAGACCTCTGCCTCCCAGGTTCAAGCGATTCTCCTGCCTCAGCCTTCCCAAGTAGCTGGGATAACAGGTATGCGCCACTACATCTGGCTAATTTTGTATTTTTAGTAGAGATGGGGTTTCTCCATGTTGATCAGGCTGGTCTTGAACTCCCAACCTCAAGCAATCCACCCACCTGGGCCTCCCAAAGTGCTGGGATTACAGGCATGAGCCACTGTGCCCGGCAGGTTTTATTTCTCGATATTAAATTCTACTCCATTAATCTATGTCTATATCCTAATGCCAGTACTGTATGATCTTGACTACTTTTGAGATTGTTTTGGCCATTCAGGGTCCCTTGCATTCCCATATAAATTTAATACTCAGCTTGTCAAATTTTGCAAAAATGGCAGCTGAAATCTTGATAGGAATTGTGTTGAATCTGTAGATTAATTTGGATAATCTGTAGATTAATTTGGAGAGTGTTTATATTTTAACAATATTACATCTTTTTTTTTTTTTTTTTTTTTTTTTTCTGAGATGGAGTCTCACTCTGTTGCCCAGGCTGGAGTACAGTGGTGCAATGTTGGCTTGCTGCAAGCTCTGCCTCCTGGGTTCATGCCATTCTCCTGCCTCAGCCTACTGAGTAGCTGGAACTACAGGCGCCCACCAAAACGCCCAGCTAATTTTTTTGTAATTTTTTTTAGTAGTGACAGGGTTTCACTGTGTTAGCCAGGATGGTCTCGATCTCCTGACCTTGTGATCCGCCCGCCTCGGCCTCCCAAAGTGCTGGGATTACAGGCGTGAGCC
>NW_012116633.1:487883-493132 GCF_000951035.1 Colobus angolensis palliatus
GAGACGGAGTCTTGCTCTGTCGCCCAGGCTGGAGTGCAGTGGTGCGATCTCGGCTCACTGCAACCTATGCTGCCAGGGTTCAAACGATTCTCCTGCCTCAGCCTCCCGAGCAGCTGTGATTACAGGTGCCTGCCACTGCGTCTAGCTAATTTTTATAGTTTTAGTAGAGATGGGTTTTCACCATGTTGGCTAGGCTGGCTTGAACTCCTGACCTTGTGATCCACCCACCCCAGCCTCCCAAAGTGCTGGGATTACAGGCGTGAGCCACCGTGCCCGGCTGGTAGCGTGAGAATGGACTAACACTCCCTCTCTTTTCTCTTATAAATATATCAACCCTTAGATTTAGAGTCCATACTAATCCAGAATGATCTTGTTTTAACTTGATTACATCTGAAAAGACCCTATTTCCAAATGAGACCAGATTTACAGGTACTGTAAGTTAGGACTTGAATGTATATTTCTGGGGACACAGTTTAATCCTCTACTTTGGGGTTTCCATACTTGCCCATAATCAGGTTGAGGAAGTTTCCTTCTCTTTCTAGTTTATTGCTATGTTTGTTTAAACAGTGAATTATACTTATAGAGAGTTAAATAGTAATAAAAGTCTTATATATTGTCCTGTGTGCTTTCCATTTCCTATGCTCTTTATTCCTTTCTGTCAATCCAGATTTTCATTTGTTATCCTTTTCCTACTCTGTGAAAAAGGTATTTAATATTTTGCATAGTGCAGTTCTGTTGGTGATGAATCTTCTCAGCCTTTGTATGTCTGAAAATATCTTTATTTCACCTGTGTTTTCTTTCTTTTTTTTTTTTTTTTGAGACGGAGTCTCACTCTGTCGCCCAGGTTGGAGTGCACTGGCGCAATCTCAGCTTACTGCAACCTCCACCACCCAGGTTCAAGTGATTCCCCTGCCTCACCCTTCTGAGTAGCTGGGATTACAGGTGTGCACCACCACGGTTAGCCAATTTTTGTATTTTTAGTAGAAACGGGTTTCACCATGTTGGCCAGACTGGTCTTGAACTACTGAACTGAAGTGATCCACAAACCTCAGCCTCCCAAAGTGCTGCTATTACCAGCATGAGCCACCATGCCCAGCCTTATTTTCACAATATTTTAATGAATGATTGTTATTGTATAGAAATGCTGGCCAGGTGCAGTGGCTCATGCCTGTAATCCCAACACTTTGAGAAGCCAAGGCAGGAGAATCACTTGAGGCCAGGAGTTTGAGACCAGCCTGGACAGTAAATGAGACTCTGTCTCTATTAAAAAAAAAAAGAAAAGAAAAGAAAAGAAAAGAAAAAATAGAAATGCTATTTTAGGCCGGGCGCAGTGGCTCACGCCTGTAATCCCAGCACTTTAGGAGGCCGAGGTGAGTGGATCATGAGATCAAGAGATCAAGACCATCTTGGCTAACACGGTGAAACTCAGTCTCTACTAAAAATACAAAAAATAAACTGGGTGTAAAAAATAAACTGGGTGTGGTGGCCCGCGCCTGTAGTGCCAGCTACTCGGGAGGCTGAGGCAGGAAAATCGTTTGAACTTGGGAGGCGGAGGTTGTGGTGAGCCAAGATCACGCCACCACTGCACTCCAGCCTTGGCGACAGAGGCCATCTCAAAATAAATAAATAAATAAATACATAAATAAATAAATAAAAATAAAGAAATATTATTGTATACAGACATACCTCAAATACATTGCAGATGCAGTTTCAGACAACTGCAATAAAGTGAATGTCACAATCAAGTGAGTTACACACATGTTTTGGTTTCCCAGTGCATATAAAAGTTATGTTTAGTGGTGGGTGCGGTGGCTTATGCCTGTAATCCCAGCACTTTGGAAGGCCTAGGCGGGTAGCACCTGAGGTCAGGAGTTTGAGACCAGCATGACGGGGTGAAACCCCACCTCTACTAAAAATACAAAAATTAGCCGGGCGTGGTGGTGCGCACCTGTAACACCAGCTACTCAGGAGGCTGAGGCAGGAGAATCACTTGAACCCAGGAGGCAGAGGTTGCATAATAAAAGTTACGTTTAGGCTGGGCACAGTGGCCCGTGCCTGTAATCCCAGCGCTTAGAAGGCAAATGCAGGAGGATAGCTTGAGGCCAGGAGTTTGAGACCAACCTGGGAAATATAGCGAGACTCTTTCTAAAAAATTAAAAATAAAAAAATTAGCTGGATGTGGCGGCATACACTTGAAGTCCCATTTACTCATGATGCTGAGGCAGGCAGATCACTTGAGCCCAGGTGTTCAAGGTTACAGTGAGCTAGGATCATGCCACTGCATTCTAGCCTCTTTTAGTGAGACCCTGCCTTTAAAAAAAAAAAAAAAGTTATGTTTATACTATTCTGTAGTCTTTATTTATTTATTTATTTTGTTTGTTTGTTTCTTTATTTTTTGAGAGGGAGTCACCCAGGTTGGAGTGCAGTGGCATAATCTTGGCACAACATCTGCCTCCTGTGTTCAAGTGATTCTCCTGCCTCAGCCTCCTGAGTAGCTGGGATTACAGGTGTATGCCACCACGCCCAGCTAATTTTTGTATTTTCGTAGAGATGGGGTTTCACCATGTTGGTCACGCTGGTCTTGAACTCCTGACCTCAAATGATCTGCCTGCCTGGGGCTCCCAAAGTGCTGAGATGAGAGGCGTGAGCCATCATGCCCAGCCTGTATTGTCTCTTAACTGTGCAATAACATTATGCCTATAAAAACAATGTACAGGCCGGGCATGGTGGCTCAACGCCTGTAATCCCAGTACTTTGGTAGGCCGAGTGGGTGGATCACAAGGTCAGGAGATCGAGACCATCCTGGCTAACATGGAGAAACATGTTTCTACTAAAAAATACAAAAAATTAGCCAGGTGTGCTGGTGTGTGCCTATAGCCCCAGCCACACGGGAGGCTGAGGCAGGAGAATGACATGAACTCAGGAGGCGGAGCTTGCAGTGAGCCGAGATTGTGTTACTGCACTCCAGCCTGGGCAACAGAGTGAGGCTCAGTCTCAAAAACAAACAAACAAACAAACAAAAAGTACATACTGTAACTTTAAAAATATTGCTTAAAAATGTTAATGATCATCTGAGTTTTCAGTAAGTCATTACATTTTCGTTAGTGGAAGGTCTTGCCTCAATGTTGGTGGCAGCTGACTGATCAGGGTGGTGATTCCTGAAGGTTAAGATGGCTGTGGCAATTTCTTTTTTTTTTTTTTGAGATGGAATTTTGCTCTTGTTGCCCAAACTGGAGTGCATAATTAGCCACTATGCCCAGCTAATTTTTTGTATTTTTAGTAGAAATGGGGTTTCACCATGTTTGCCAGGCTGGTCTTGAACTACTGACCTCAGGTAATCCGCCCACCTCGGCCTCCCAAAATGCTGGGATTATAGGCATGAGCCACCGCGCCCAGCCAGCAATTTCTTAAAATAAGACAACAGTGTGGCCGGGTGCGGTGGCTCATGCCTGTGGTCCCAGCACTTTTGGAGGCTGAGGAGGGTGGATCACATGAGATCGGAAGATCGAGACCAGCCTGACTAACGTGGTGAAACCCCGTCTCTACTAAAAATACAAAACATTGGCTAGGCGTGGTGGCACATGCCTGTAGTCCCAGCGACTGGGGAGGCTGAGACAGGAGAATCATTTGAACCTAGGAGTCGATATTGTGCCACTGCACTCCAGCCTGGGAGACAGAGCGAGACCCACTCTCAAAAAAAAAGATACGACAACAGTGAAGTTTATGGCATCAAATTGACTTCCAGCTTCGCTGTGGCATGTGATGCTGTTTGATAGCATTTTACACACAGAACTTTTTTCAAAATTAGAGCCAGTCTTCGCAAACCCTGCTGCTACTTTATCAACTAGGATTTTATATAGTATTCTAAATATTTTGCTGTTATTTCAACAATATCCACAGCATCTTCACCAGGAATACATCACATTTGAAGAAGCCAATTTTTTTTGCTCAATCATAAGAAGCAACTGCTCATTCATTCAGGTTTGCTCATGGGATTGAGCAATTCACTCCTATCTTTGGGCTGAACTTTTTTTTTTTTTTGAGGCAGAGTCTCGCTCTGTTGCCCAGGCTGGAGTGCAGTGGCACGATCTCGGCTCACTGTAACCTCCGCCTCCCACAGCAATTCTCCTGCCTCAGCCTCTGGAGTAGCTGGGATTACAGGCACGCGCCATCATGCCCGGCTAATTTTTGTATTTTTAGTAGAGACGGGGTTTCACCATGTTGGCCAGGCTGGTCTTGAACTCCTGAGCTCAGGTGATCCACCCTCCTCGGCCTCCCAAAGTGCTGGAATTACAGGTGTGAGCCACCACGCCTGGCCTGAACTTCTAATTCTAGTTCTCTTGCTATTTCAACCACACCTGCAGTTCCTTCCTCCACTGAAGTCTTGAATGTCTCAGAATCATCCATGAGGGTTGCAATCCACTAGTTCAAAACCTCTGTTCATTTTCATCTTTTGACTTTCTCCCATGAATAACAAATGCTTTTAATGGCATCTAGAATGGTGAATCCTTTCCAGAAGATTTCAATGGCTTCACCCAGATCCATCAGAGGAACCACTAGCTATGGTAGCCATAGCCTTACAAAATGTATTTCTTTTGTTTTGTTTTGTTTTGTTTTTGAGACGGAGTCTCACTCTGTCGCCCAGGCTGGAGTGCAGTGGTGCAATCTCAGCTCACTGCAAGCTCCACCTCCTGGGTTCACCCCATTCTCCTGCCTCAGCCTCCCGAGTAGCTGGGACTATAGGCGCCCGCCACCATGCCCAGCTAATTTTTGTATTTTGAGTAGAGATGGGGTTTCACTGTGTTAGCCAGGATGGTCTCAATCTCCTGATCTTGTGATCTGCAAAATATATTTCTTTTTTTTTTTGAGATGGAGTTTTGCTTTTTCACCCAGGCTAGAGTGAAGGGACACAATCTTGGCTCACTGCAACTTTTACCCCCCAGTTTCCAGTGATTCTTCTGCCTCAGCCTCCCCAGTAGCTGGGATTACAGGAGCCTGCCACCACACCTGGCTAATTTTTGTGTTTTTAGTAGAGATGGGGTTTTACCATGTTGGCCAGTCTAGTCTTGAACTCCTGACCTGAGGTGATCCACCCATTTCAGCCTCCTAAAGTGTTAGAATTGCAGGCGTGAGCCACTGCACCTGGCCAAAATACATTCTTCTTCTTCTTCTTTTTATTTTTTTTTTGAGACAGAGTCTCGTTCTGTTGCCCAGGCTGGAGTGCAGTGGCATGATCTCGGCTCACTGCA
>NW_012116633.1:500307-501779 GCF_000951035.1 Colobus angolensis palliatus
TTCACCATGTTGGCCAGTCTGGTCTCAAACTCCTGACCTCAAGTGATCCACCCATCTCGTCCTCCTAAAGTGCTGAGATGACAGGTGTGAGCCACCATGCCCGGCCCCAACTTTTCTTCCATAGCTTCCTCACCCCTCTTGGCCTTCATAGAATTCAGGAGAGTTAGGGCCTTCCTCTGGATTAGGCTTTGGCTTAAGGGAACGTGTGACTGGTTTGATCTTCTATCCAGACCACTCAAACTTTCTCTAGATCAGCAATATGGCTGTTTTGCTTTCTTTTCATTCATGTGTTCACTGCAGCAGTATTTTTAATTTCCTTCAAGAACTTTTCCTGCCAGACACAGTGGCTCACGCCTCTAATCCTAGCACTTTGGGAGGCCAAGACAGGCAGATCATCTGAGGTCAGGAGTTCGAGACCAGCCTGGCCATCATGGTGAAACGCTGTCTCTACTAAAAACACAAAAATTAGCCAGGCATGGTAGTGCATGCCTGTAATCCCAGCAACTTGAGAGGCTGAGGCAGGAGAATCTGGAACCCAGGAGTGGAAGTTGCAGTGAGCTGAGATCGTGCCACTGTACTCTAGCCTGGGCCACAGAGTGAGCCTCATTCTCAAGAGACTTGGCTAATGGGTACAAGAGACTTTGCTTTTGTTCATCTCAGTTTTCTACATGTCTTCCTCACGATGCTTAATCATTTCCAGCTTTTGACATTAAGTGAGATACGTAGGACCCTTCCTTTCACTTTAACACTTAGAGACCATTGTAGGGTTATTAATAGACTTAATTTCAATATTGTTCTATCTCAGGAAATAGGGAGACTCAAGAGGGCGTGAGATGGAGACACAGTTGGTCAGAGAGGCAGTCAGAACACACACATTTGTTGATTAAATCACCATCTTATTTGGGCATAGCGTATGACGTCCAAAACAACTGCAGTAGTAACATCAAAGACCACTGATCACAGATCACCACAGCAGATAGAGTAATAATGAAAACGTTTGAAATATTGCAAGAATTAGCGAACTGTGACACAGAGGTATGAAGTGAGTATGTGCTGTTGGAAAAATGCCACTGACAGACTTACTCAACACAGGGTTGCCACAAACCGAATGTAAAAAAATGCAGTTTCTGTGAAGCACGATAAATCAAAGTGCAGTATAACAAGGTGTGCGCGTATGTGCTGTGTCTGATTTATACTAAGTGTTCAATAAATAATAGTTGCTATGATTAATACATAAGGGCCTAGTGCGTCAAGATAAAACTGGTTTGAAATAATAATAACAACAATTAGGACTGCTATGTTTCTGTTTTTGAGATGGAGTCTCAGTCTGCTGCCCAGGCTGGAGTGCAGTGGCACGATCTTGGCTCATTGCAAACTCCATCTCCCAGGTTCAAGCAATTCTCCTGCCTTGGCCTCCTGAGTAGCTGGGATTATAGGTGCCCACCACTACACCTGGCTAATTTTTGTATTTT
>NW_012116633.1:502849-505865 GCF_000951035.1 Colobus angolensis palliatus
GTTGCAGTGAGCTGAGACTGCACCATTGCACTCCAGGCTGGGCAACCAGAGCATTACTCCGTCTCAGGAAAAAAAAAAAAAAATCAACTGGTGTGGTGGTGAGCACCTATGGTCCCAGCTACTCAGGAGGTTAAGGTGGTAGGATCGCCAGAGCCCAGGAAGTCGAGGCTGCAGTGAGCCGTGATTGCGCCACTGCACTCCAGCCTGGGAAACAGACTGAGATCCTGTCTCAAAAGAAAAGGAAGTGAGTCACGAAAGCCATACCATGTTCAAGACGAGGAGGAACTAGACTCCACTCCATGAGGGGTGTCAAAGAATTTGCAAACATGGGCTGGGAGCAGTGGCTCACGCCTGTAGTCCCAGCACTTTGGGAGGTCAAGACAGGCAGATCACAAGGTCAGGAGTTTGAGAACAGCCTGACCAATATGGTGACACCCCCGTCTCTACTAAAAATACAAAAATTAGCTGGGCATGCTCGCGGGTGCTTGTGATCCCAGCTACTCGGGAGGCCAAAGCAGGAAAATCGCTTGAACCCAAGAGGCAGAGGTTGTGGTGAGCCAAGATCGTGCCACTGCACTCCAGCCTGGGCGACAAAGCGAGACTGTCTCAAAAAAAAAAAAAAGAAAGAAAAAGAAATTAGCAGACATGTTTTAGAACCACTGCATGTGTATGATCATAGCTCATTCTTCTAGTGTTACCAAAGCAGCAGGGTTCAGCCTAGACCCAGCTGCTGGCCACACAGAAAGCCAATCACTGAGACAATGATTATTGCCAAGGAAGATTTTAATTGGGTGCTGCAGCTGAGGAGATTGGGAGATCAGTCTCAAATCCATCTCCCTGACTACTAAAATGAGGAGTTGAAACAGCAGCGAAGAAATGCAACCATGTACGTGAAAACAGGAACTCAGGAGGAGGGGTAAGGAAGCAATCATGATGAATGAGGGGTCTGGAGTCTCATTGTCAGCATCCTATGACCTAATGAGTTTCAGTTCTTTGATAATCTTTGAGAGGCCTGGGGATCCTTTCCTGAGGAAAAAACTCAGGTAAGATAAATGTAAGTTTCAAGCTGTATGATCAAAAATGTCAATTTCTTTTTGTTTGTTTGTTTTTTTGAGACAGTCTTGCTCTGTCACCCAGGCTGGAGTGCAGTGGCATGATTTCAGCTCACTGCAGCCTCTGTTTCCCAGGTTCAAGGGATTCTCCTACCTCAGCCTCCTGCATAGCTGGGATTACAGGCTCCTACTACCATGCCCAGCTATTGTTTGTGTTTTTGGTAGAGACAGGATTTCACCATGTTTTCCAGGCTGGTCTTGAACTCCTGACCTCAGGTAATCTGCCTGCCCCGGCCTCCCACATTGCTGGGATTACAAGTGTGAGCCACCCACCTGACTAGGACCTGTTTTCTTAATCCCTATGCTATAGAAATTACACTAGACAGAAATATAAAGGCGATTTGTTTTGTTGTTTGTTTGTTTTGTTTTGTTTTGAGAAGTAGTGTTGCTCTGTCGCCCAGGCTGGAGTGCAGAAGCACAGTCTCGGGTCACTGCAACCTCTGTCACCCAGGTTCAAGTGATTCTCCTGCCTCAGGTTCGCAAGTAGCTGGGACGACAGGAAACCACCACCGTATTCGACTAATGTTTTTATTTTTAGTAGAGATGGGGTTTCACCATGTTGGCAGGCAGGTCTCAAACTCCTGACCTCAGGTGATCTGCTCGCCCCGGGCTCCCAAAGTGCTGCGATTACAGGCATGAGCCGCTGTGTCTGGCCGGGATTTGCTAATAAGCACTTTTTTTTTTTTTTTTGAGACGGAGTCTCTGTTGCCCAAGTTGGAGTACAGTGGCGCCATCTTGGCTCACTGCAACCTCTGCCTCCTGGGTTCACATCATTCTCCTGCCTCAGCCTCCCGAGTAGCTGGGACTACAGGTGTCTGCCACTACACCTGGCTAATTTTTGTATTTTTAGTAGAGACAGGGCTTCACCATGGTGGCCAGGCTGGTCTCAAACTCCTGACCTCAGGTGACCCGTCCCCCTTGCCCTCCCAAAGTGCCAGGATTACAGACGTGAGCCACCACACCTGGCCAGGAGTGCTACATTTTCAATATTTTTTATGTGAAAAGTACTATATGTGTCTATCTGTTGTCTTTTGCTGTGTAAGGAGACATCCCAGAACGTAAAACAACAATTGTCAGAATTATTACCTCTGATAATGCAGGGTGTTGAATTAGACAGGAGGTCTTGCCTAGGGTTCCTCCTATGGTTACAATACTGTCTAAGGCTGGGGTCATTTCATTTTCATTTTTATTTTTTGAGATGGAGTCTTGCTCTGTCACCCAGGCTGGAGTGCAGTGGCTTGATCATGGCTCACTGCAACCTCTGCTTCCTGGGTTCAAGCAATTCTGCCTCAGCCTCTCAAGTAGCTGGGATTATAGGCACGCACCACTACCTGGGGTCATTTCAAAAGCTTCCTCAGTCACGTGTCTTGTATTTAGGCTGGGAAGACTCAAATGGCTGAGGGCTGGAACAGACGGGACATCTCACAGTATAACTGTGTGGTCTCTCCATGTAATCCCTCCAGCATGGTGACTTGGAGGCAGCTGGGCTTATAGGCTGACTCTGTGCTCCAGTGGCCCATATTCCCAGAGAGAGCCAGGTGGGAGCTGCAACACCTTTTCTGACGCAGCCTCAGCAGTCATGCAGGTCTCTTCCACCCCACTCTGCTCCTTAGAAGTGAGTCAGGGCCAGACGCGGTGGCTCACGCCTGTAATCCCAGCACTTTGGGAGGCTGAGGTGGGTGGATCACCTGAGGTCAGGAGTTGGAGACCAGTCTGGTTAACATGATGAAACATCATCTCTACTAAAAAATACAAAAATTAGCTGGGAGTAGTGGTAGACACCTGTAATTCCAGCTACTTGGGACCCTGAGACAGGAGAATCGCTTGAACCCGGGAGGCAGAAGTTGCAGTGAGCTGAGACTGCACCATTGCACTCCAGGCTGGGCAACCAGAGCATTACTCCG
>NW_012116633.1:507870-527909 GCF_000951035.1 Colobus angolensis palliatus
ATTTATGACACCTAATTTTCTCTATCCAGAAATTCCTTCAGGTTAAGTCATTTTTTATTTTTTTACCCATCTTAAAACTTAAGCACAGTTTATTTGTTCCTTGGAAAGAATGTTTTCTGTAATTTCTGGACAAGGAATGAGTATCCAGTTGGATTAAGGACAAGTTTTAAACTTGTGGAAATTTGATTTTATTGCAGATAGAGTTTTGCTGTACCATTTCCTCCACTTTCAGTTGGCCAACAAAATCTTTTTAGTTTTTTTCCTCTGAAGTGCCTCTTAAGTCCACTCACACTTTTGCATCCCATGGACAGCACCATAGATCAGGTTCTCCTTATCTCTTGCTCATAAATTTCAGGCTACCCTCTTGGTTTCCCTGGGACTATTCTCGCATCTACCATCAGAATTACCATTCTGGAAACCAGATTCTAGAAGCCCACTATCTGCCCAGGGAATTAAATGAATGCTTCAGCATTTACAGTCCCTCTTCCATCTTATATTTCCTCCACCACCTCCCAGGCTGCCATACTCACAATTCTGTAATGACACTCTCTTGCTGTTTGCCACAAATGTTATAGCTCTTCTAGTCCCTGATGCTCTCACCATGATCTAAAGTATCTTTCTCTTCTAGCTTGTAATAGTTTGCTGGGGCTGCAATAATAAATACCACAGATGGGAGGCTTAAACAACAGAAATTTATTTTCCCACAGTCCTGAAAGCTGGAAGTCTAAGATCCAGGTGCCAGCAGAGTTGGCTTCCTCTGCAGCCCCTTTCCTTGGCTCACAAATGATGACCCTCTCACTGCCTCTTCCCATGGTCGTCACTCTGTGCATGTGCACCCTGGCATGTCTTTCGGTGTCCTAACCCTCTTTTCTTATAAAGACACCAGTTTGATTGGATTAGGGCCCACCCTATGGGCCTTGTTTTAACTTAATCACCTCTTTATTGGCCCTATCTTCAAATATACTCATATGTTGAGGCACTGGGGGTTAGGGCTTCATGGGACTTTGGTGGAAGGACACAATTCAGCCTATAACATACCCCATTTGCCAACTATTTATCCTTCAATATTTACTTTCCTGGGAAGCTTTCCTTGACTCCTCTAATTACTAACTCCTTGGTGCTCCCATAGCCCTTGGTACTTACCTCTGTTGTCACACTAACTGTACCATATTGTAATAATTGATGTCACAGATTGGTAAATTCTTTCACATCTAAGACTATCCTGCACATTGCAGGAAATTTTATCTCTAGCTTCTGACCAGTAGCACCTCCTGGCCTTTATGGCGACCCAAAATATCCCCAAATATTTCCAAACAATCTGAGTTTTGAACACCTTGGATAATCTCAAAATCTCTTCAAATTCTGGAATTCTATGGGATCATACATATTTTTTGACAGTTAAATATATGGCAAATGCCTCTTTATCTGAAATCTATGCTAATTAGAAAGCTCAGATAACCAGTCTGTTTTGTATGTGTTGTGGGGGTAGATATTGTATATTCTGACTCAATCTTTGTATTTTGAGAAAGCAAGTGAGTCAATAATTTGTGTTAATTCTGAAATGTTGCATATAAGACACATCACTGGGATTTAACCCAATCTTTAATCCTTTTGCAACTTACAAAATGGTAGCCATTGGCCACATATGACTACTTAAATTTAAATTCAGATGACCTAAAATTAAGTAAAATTAAGAATTCAGTATCCCAGTCATACTTGTCACATTTTATTACACATGTGGCTAGTTGCTATCATATTGAAGAGTGTAGATATAGGGTACTTCTCTCCACACAGAAAGCTCTAATGATGTGGTTTCTACTGTCCTAGTTTAACCAGTTATGACTGACTCAGGCTATGTCATGCAACATTTTATTTTACTCAGTTCATTTTTAATACAGAAAATCTCATTATATTCTAATTATCTGCAATCCAGACATTAAAACTTTGCAAGAAGGCTGAACATTTACTATAATTCATAAAATATACATTTGGCAATTAAGATGTTTTAAATTTTTATAGGATGATCAGAATCTAGAAGAACTGACAGCCCAGATTTTTATACATGGAGGCCTAATAAGACATGTTTATCTGTTTTGAAGAGCCTTGAACCACAGGCATTTCCACAGTCAGCCCTTCTCATACAAGTTTGGAGCCATTAGAGACAGAAAAAGTCACCCTGATTTGGCACAAGTCTTTTGATTGTGTGAGTTCACCTGCTGAAGGAGGCCTGCTTGCTGCCTAATGTTAGGATTAAAGAGTTTGTCTGGAAGGGGCCTGTTTCACTGTTTTGCCTCCCTGGAACCTCACATGTCTCCATCCTGTCCCAGAAGGCAGGAATAGAGCTTGAAGTCTCAGAATGAATGAGGCAAGTGTAGGATCACAGGTAGGTTGATGAGTCCCTCATGAGCACACGTGCTATGTTTTAATTAGTGGAGCTTTCCTTATCTCCATGGCTGTATTTTAATTGCCTGTGAGGCAGCATGGCTTCCTAGATGAAGGCTCACACAGTGCCTTGGAGACCCAACAATGATTTATTGCTGCTTATCTAAAAGTTCCAGATGGCTTCCTGTTACGGCAGCTTTAACTCAACTCACAGTTACAGGTAAGAGACCTGTAGGTGAGAGCCAAGCTGATTGTCAGACCCTCTTACCAATCTCTAACTGTGAGAAGCCATTCCTCTTTGGAGAAACCTTTAAATGGGTAAATAACCTCTTGTATTGTACAGTCCTAATAGCTAGCACTGATGACATATTTACCTGGCACTAGGCACTGGGCTAAGATTTTTACATATATATTTCACTTATTCCCCCCAGCTAGATAAGGAGTGTTTTATTACTAGCTTTGATCTCAGAGACATTATGTAATCTATTGAAAGCCATACAGCAAGGAAGATTTTTTTTTTTTTTTTAAGTAGAGACGGGGTTTCACCATGTTAGCCACGCTGGTCTTAAACTCTTGACCTCGTGATCTGCCTGCCTCGGCCTCCCAACATGCTGGGATTACAGATGTGAGCCACTGTGCCTGGCCTTAGGTATTTCTTTATAGAAGTGTGAGAATGGACTAATACAGAAGTCGTACATGAGTCTCACTGGGCTAAAATCAAGGTGTTGGTAGGGCTGCAGTCCTTTCTGGAAGCTTCAGAGGAGAATCTGTTTTTTTACTTTTTCCAACTTCTAGTGGTTACCTATACTCCTTGGCCCTTGGTCCCTTCCTCTGCCATCAAAGGCAGGAACATTGCATCTCTCAGACCATTCTTCCCTAGCCACATCTCCCTTGGGTTCTGACATTAGCTGAGAATGATTCTATGCTTTTAATGACCCCTGTGATTAAGTTGATACCATCTAGAAAATCCAGGATAATCTTTGCTTTTCATCTCAAGGCCCATTCCCTTAATTGTCATGGCGATCAGCTACTATCCAGGGCCAGAGGTGCAGACAGTAAAAAGAACTTTTACTTTGCTCGCTGCAACCTTTGCTTCCCGGGCTCAAGTGGTTCTCCTACCTCAGTCTCTTGAGTAGCTGGGATTATGGGTGCCCGCCACCAAGCATGGCTAATTTCTGTATTTTTAGTAGAGACAGGGTTTCACCATGTTGGCCAGGCTGGTCTTGAACTCCTGGACTCAAGTGATCCACTCTTCTGAACACCTCGGCCTTCTAAAATGATGGGATGACAGGCGTGAGCCACCGCACCCAGCCTAGTGGGTACCATTTGAACACCCAGCTAACTCCCTACTCTAAGTCACACCTGAGCCGTTTTATCATGGGGGCTGTCAGAGGCACTGCTCTTTTCCACTGAAACCCGTACCCAATCCCTAGGCCTTGTGTGCTTTTCCCCTCACCCACTTCAAAGGCCCGTGGCTTTGGGACGCATCTCCACCTCATTAGTCATTCCCTCCTCTGCCCCATCACATCGAAACACAATGCATTGTAGTTACTTATGTCCAGAGCTGGTTCCCCAGCTAGGCTGTCAGCTAGCCAGTGCAGAGGGTGTGTATTAGTCACATTTGTATCATCAGTCCCCGATGGGCCACAGCCACATATTTGTTGAGTGAATAACACAAGGAGCATCTTTAGCATTTCTTTGTGGGGCCCCATCTTCTCAACAAAGGTACAGGGAATTCTCCACACTAATCAGGCCAGCTGGTCTGGGTGGCATTTTATGTACTTTTTGTTGTTGTTGTTGTTGTTTTCTGATGGAGTCTTGCTCTTTCACCCAGGCTGGAGTGCAGTGGCGTGATCTGCAACCTCCTCCTCCCGGGTTCGGGCGATTCTCCTTCCTCAGCCTCCTGAGTAGCTGGGATTACACGTGTGAGCCACCACTGCTGGTTAATTTCTTTTTTTTTTTTTTGGTAAAGATGAGGTTTTGCCACGTTGCCTAGGCTGGTCTCAAACCGGGCTCAAGTGATCCACCTGCCTTCATCTTCCAAAGTGCTGGAATAACAGGTGGGCCACCATGCTCAGCAGAGTAAAAAATGTTTAACAGCTTTATTAATGTAGGATTCATATGCCATACAATTTGCCATTTAAAGTGTGCAACTCAATGTTTTCAGTGTATTCACAGGGTTGTGAAACCACCATCACCATCCATAATACTTTTAGGACATTTTTGTTTCCCAAAGAGAAACTCCAGAGAATTGTCAGACTGTCAGAGAATTTCTCACAGCAATGAAAAGCCACAAGTTGACCAAGTAAGTAAATCTCTTAAGTAGGAAGAGAGTGACACATGGTGAAATGATAGTTGCTACATTCGTAGCAACCGTGTATTGATATTCAGCTGGGTTTGGATTTAAAGGAGGATGATGGTATTGTAGATGAAACAACTGAAAGTTAGACATAAGGACGCTTCTCGAGTAAGGAACAAAAGTTAATGGAGTTTTAAAAATATTTTCTTGGAGTCCCAGTTTGTATGACCTATCGCATCACCTCCACTCCCAGAATTCAGACCAAATTGGATGAAAAGTAGGGTTTACAAGTTAAAGTATTTTTTATAAAATTGATCAATGAAGTCCTTTGATGTTTGTGTTTGCTTGAGGCAAAAGTAGCTTGATCGTATTCTGTGAGTTCTTGTAGTGTCCAATTCCTTTTCCTGGTTTGGAATGAGTTCAACCTATTAAAATGGAAAACATCATATATCAGTAGTTTACAGGAGAAGAAAACTAGCCCAAGTTTTTTTGGATTCAGTTCTAGAGCTGATAAATTTCAAAAGCTTTTGTCATTTCACTTAGGATAATCAGTAATTTTCTTTTGGAGGAACCATTTGGTGTTACATCAGGCACACAGGTGGTACCATCAGCAAACTAAATGCACTTCTTCCACTCCTTCTCCAAGAGAACTCTGAAGACAAAACAAATTCCATGTGTGTGTGTGCAGATCTTCCATGTGTATCTTCTGTATTCATGTATAACACTTTTTAAAAACTGTAGTAAAATACACATAACATGGCTGGGTGCGGTGACTCATGCCTGTAATTCCAGCACTTTGGGAGCCCGAAGCAGCTGGGTCACCTGAGGTTGGGAGTTCAAGACCAGCCTGACTAACATGGAGAAACCCTGTCTCTCCTAGAAACACAAAATTAGCTGGGTGTGGTGGCACATGCCTGTAATCCCAGCTACTTGGGAGACTGGGAGGAGAATCGCTTAAACCTGAAAGGCAGAGGTTGCAGTGAGCTGAGATCGCACTATTGCACTCCAGCCTGGGCAACAACAGTGAAACTCCATCTCAAAAAATATATAAATAAACACACATAACAAAATTTACCATTTTAGGCCAGGTGCAGTAGCTCACAGCTGTAATCCCAGTGCTTTGGGAGGCTGAGGTGGGCGGATCACTTGAGGCCAGGAGTTCAAGACCAGCCTGACCAACATGATGAAACCTCGTCTCTACTGAAAATAAAAAATTAGCCAAGCGTGGTGGTGATTACCTCTAATCCCAGCTACTTGGGAGACTGAGGTAGGAGAATCGCTCAAACCTGGGAGGTAGCAGTGAGCCAAGATCACGCTACTGCACTCCAGCCCGGGTGATAGAGCAAGACTCTGTCTCAAAAAAATTACCATTTTAACCATTTCTAAGTGTACAGTTCAATTGTTGCAACCAATATGCAGACCTTTTCAGTTTGCAAAACTGAAATTCTGTATCCCTTAAACAATTCTGCACTGCTCCTCCTCCTGTCCCTGGCAGCCACCATTCTGCTTTTTGTTTCTGTGAGTTTGACTCCCTCATACAAGTGGAACCATACAGTGGTTTTTTTAAAATCATATCTGAATGTTTAATTTTTAAAATCATTTTAACAATTGAAGTGTGCAGTTCAGTGGCATTAAGTACATTCACTTTGTACAATCACTGCCATCTATCCACAGAACATTTTATCTTGCAAAACTGAAACTCTGTGCCCAGTAATCAATAAATTCCCCGTTCTCCCTTCCTCCTAGCTCCTGGCAACCACCATTCTATTTTCTGTCTTCATGAATTTGACTAAAGTATTGCATGTAAATGGGATCATACAGTATTTGTCCTTATATCACTTAGCGTAATGTCTTTGCCCAGGCGCAGTGGCTCACACCTATAATCCCAACACTTTGAGAGGCCGAGGTGGGTGGATCACTTGAGGTCAGGAGTTCGAGACCAGCCTGACAAAATTAGCTAGGTGTGGTGGCGCATGCTTGTAATCCCAGCTACTGGGGAGGCTGAGGCAGGAGAATTGCTTGAACCCAGGAGGCAGAGGTTGCAGTGAGCTGGGATCGTGCCATTGCACTCCAGCCTGGGCAACAAGAGCAAAACTCCGTCTCAAAAAAAAAGGGCCAGGCGCAGTGGCTCACGCCTGTAATCCCAGCACTTTGGGAGGCCGAGGTGGATGGATCACCTGAGGTCAAGAGTTTGAGACCAGCCTGTCCAACATGGTGAAACCTGGTCTGTACTAAAAATACAAAAAAAAATTAGCTGGCTGTGGTGGCAGGCACCTGTAATCCCAGCTACTCAGGAGGCTGAGGCAGGAGAATCACTTGAACCCAGGAAGTGGAGGTTGCAGTGAGCCAAGATGGCACCATTGCACTCCCGCCTGGGGTACAAGAGCAAGACTTCATCTCAAAAAAAAAAAAAAAAACAAGAAAAAAAAGATGTATGAGAAATTTTTTTTCTTTGTAAGGGTGAATAATATTCCATTTTATATGTAAATCACATTTTGTTTTTCTTTCTTTCTTTCTTTTTTTTTTTGAGATGGAGTCTCACTCTGCTGCCCAGGCTGGAGTGCAATGGCGCCATCTCAGCTCACTGCAATCTCCCCATCCCAGGTTCAAGTGATTCTCCTGCCTCAGCCTCCTGAGTAGCTAGCATTACAGGTAAGCACCACCAAGCCTGGCTAATTTTTTTGTGTTTTTTAGTAGAGATGGGGTTTCACCATGATAGGCTGGTTTTGGAACTCCTGACCTCAATTGATCCATCCACATTGGCCTCCCAAAGTGCTGGGATTACAGGTGTGAGCCACCACGCCCAGCCCACAGTTTGTTTTTCTAGCATCCATTGACATATACTTGCTTCCATCTTTTGGCTGTTGTGAATAATGCTGTTATGAGCATGGGGGGTTCAAATATCTCTGTGAGCCCTGCTTTCAGTTCTTTGGGTACCCAGAAGTGAAATTGATACATCATATGGTAGTTTTGTTTTTAACTTTTTTGAGGAACCACCATACTATTTTTTTTTATTGGCCACAGCATTTTACATTCCTATCAGCAGTGCACCAGAGTTGCAACTTCTCCACATCCCTGCCAATTTATTTCCTTCCTTCTTCCCTCCCTCCCTCTGGCATCTATGAAATGTGAAGTAGTCTCTCATTCTGGTTTTATTTTGCAATTCTGTAATGATAAGTTATGCCCAGCATGGTTTTATGTGCTTATTAGCTATTTGTATGTCTTCTTTGAAGAATATCTATTCCAGTCATTTTCTCTCTCTCTTTTTTTTTTTTTTTGGTGAGACAGGGTCCCAGTCTGATGCCTAGGTTGAAGTGCAGTAGTACTATCTTGGCTCACTGCAGCCTTGACCTTCCCAGACGCAGGTGAGCCTCCCAAGTAGCTGGGACTACAGGCATGCCACCACCATGCCCACTTAATTTTTGTATTTTTTGTAGAGTCAGAGTTTCTTTGTGTTACCTGGGTGGCCTCAAACTCCTGGGTTGCCTGCCTCAGCTTTCCAAAGGGATTACAGGTGTGAGCTACCACACCTCATCCTTTTCGCATATTTGAATGAGGTTTTTTTGTTCGGTTTTAGGAATTTTATATATATTCTGGATATTAATCCTTTGGTAGATATATGATTTGCAAATATTTTCTCCCATTCTGTGGGTTGTCTTTTTACTCTGTTGGTGAGTCCTGTGATGCACAAAGTTTTTAAATGAAGTCCAGTTTGTCTCTTTTCTTTTGTTACCTGTGCATTTGGTATCAGATTCAAGAAATCATTATCAAATTCAATGTCATGCCCTGGCAGGGTGGCTCACACCCTAATCCCAGCACTTTGGGAGGCTGAGGCGTGGATCACCTGAGGTCCAGACCAGCATGGCCAACATGGAGGAGCCCCGTCTCTACTAAAAATACAAAAATTAGGCTGGGCGTGGTGGCTCACGCCTGTGATCCCAGCACTTTGGGAGGCCGAGGCGGGTGGATCACTAGGTCAGGAGATAGAGATCATCCTGGCTAACACACAGTGAAACCCCGCCTCTACTAAAAATACAAAAAAATTAGCCGGGCGTGGTGGTGGGCGCCTGGCGTCCCAACTGCTTGGGAGACTGAGGCAGGAGAATGGCGTGAACCCGGGAGGCGGAGGTTGCAGTGAGCAGAGATCGCGCCACTGCACTACAGCCTGGGTGACAGAGCGGAACTCCATCTCAAAAAAAAAAAAAAACAAAAATTAGCTGGGTGTGGTAGCGCATGCCTGTAGTTCCAGCTACTTGGGAGGTTGAGGCAGGAGAATCGCTTGAATCCGGGAGGCAGAGGTTGCAGTGAACCAAGACTGTGACGCTACACTCCAGCCTAGGCAACTGAATGAGACTCTGTCTCAAAAAAAAAAAAATTTCAATGTCATGAAGCTTTTTCCTTATGCTTTTTCTAAGAGCTTTATAGTTTGTCTTATGTTTAAGTCTTTGATCCTTTGTTTAAAATTTAAAAAAAATTTTTTAAATTAAAAAATTTTGGCTGGGTGCGGTGGCTCAAGCCTGTAATCCCAGCACTTTGGGAGGCCGAGACGGGCAGATCACAAGGTCAGGAGATCGAGACCATCCTAGCTAATACGGTGAAACCCCGTCTCTACTAAAAAATACAAAAAAACGAGCCGGGCGAGGTGTCGGGCGCCTATAGTCCCAGCTACTTGGGAGGCTGAGGCAGGAGAATGGCGTAAACCCAGGAGGCGGAGCTTGCAGTGAGCTGAGATCCGGTCACTGCACTCCAGCCTGGGAGACAGAGCGAGACTCCGTCTCAAAAAAAAAAAAAAAAAAATTTAGGTCGGCGCAGTGGCTCATGCCTGAATCCCAGCACTTTGGGAGGTGGAGGTGGGCAGATTACCTGAAGTAGAGAGTTCAAGACCATCCTGGCCAACATGGAGAAGCCCCATCTCTACTAAAAATACAAAATTAGCCGGGCGTGGTGGCACATGCCTGTAATCCCAGCAACTTGGGAGGCTGAGGCAGGAGAATCTCTTGAACCTGGGAGGCGGAGGTTGCAGTGAGCTAAGATCTTGCCACTGCACTGCAGTCTGGGCGACAGAGCGAGACTCGTCTCAAAAAAAAAAAAAAATTAATTGACGTAATAATTTGTGCATATTTCTGGTGTATAAAGTCGTGTTTTGATATGTATGTAATGTTTAATGCTCAAATTAAGGTAATTAGCGTATTACTGCAAATATTGATCCATTTTCAGTTCATTTTTGTATGTACTATAAGGTAAGGATCCACCTTCTTCCTTTGCATGTGGATATCCAGTTTTTCTAGTACCATTTGCTGAAAAGATGATTTCTTCTTTATTGAATGGGTCTTGGTCTCCTTGTCAAAATCATTTGACCATATATGCAAGTGTTTTCTTTCTGGGTTCTCTACTCTGTTGGTCTGTATATCTGTTTCTCTGCTAATACTACACTATTTTCATTGCTATAGCTTTACAAGAAGTTTTGAAATCAGGAAGTTTGACTACTCAGACTTTATTCTTTTTCAAAATTGTTTTAGCTATTTGGGGTCTCCTCGGATTTCATATGAATTTTAGGATGGATTTTCCTATTTATGAGAAAAATGCCATTGAGAAATTTGTTTTTGTTTTTGAGACGGAGTCTCTCTCTGTCGCCCAGGCTGGAGTGCAGTGGCACGATCTCTGCTCACTGCAACCTCCGCCTCCCGGCTTCACGCCATTCTCCTGCCTCAGCCTCACGAGTAGCTGGGACTACAGGCAACCGCCACCGCGCCCGGCTAATTTTTTGTATTTTTAGTAGAGATAGTGTTCCACTGTGGTCTCGATCTCCTGACCTTGTGATCCGCTTGCCTTGGCCTCCCGAAGTGCTAGGATTACAGGCGTGAGCCACCGCGCCCGGCCGGTTCTGCACAATTTTTTTTTGTTTTTTTTTTTTGAGACGGAGTCTTGCTCTGTCACCCAGGCTGGAGTGCAGTGGCGCGATCTCGGTTCACTGCAAGCTCCGCCTCCCGGGCTCACGCCATTCTCCTGCCTCAGCCTCCCGGAGTAGCTGGGACTATAGGCGTCTGCCACCATGCCTGGCTAATTTTTTGTATCTTTTAGTAGAGACGGGGTTTCACCGTGTTAGCCAGGATGGTCTCCATCTCCTGACCTCGTGATCGGCCGGCCTCAGTCTCCCAAAGTGCTGAGATTACAGGCGTGAGCCACCATGCCTCGCTCTGCACAATTTTTTTTAGATGTATACGTATTTTATAATTTTGGGTGCTATTGTAAATGGTGCTCATTTCCAGTTGTTGATTGCTGATACAGAAATACAGCTGACTTTATATTGATCTTATACCCTCCAGCCTTGCTAAATCCACTTATTAATTCCAGGAACTTTTAGTTTATTCTTTAGGATTTTCTATGCCAACAGTCATGGTATTTGCAAACAGAGTTTTCTTTCTTTCTCATCTGTATGCCGTTTCTTTTTCTTATTTCATTGCCCCAGCTGAGGCCTACAGGACGATGTTGAGTAGAAGTGGTGAGAGCAGACATCCTCCTCTTGTCCCCGATCTCAAGGGAAACAGTTCTTCACCATTAAGTATGATGCTAGTTTACATTTTCCATGGATGTCCTTTAACAGGTTTATAAAGTTCAGATTGCTGAGATTGGATATTGAATGTTGTCACTTGCTTTTTCTGTATCTATAAATCTATAAAGATTTGTAGTCTCTTGGCTGTATCTTTTTGTTTATTTTTATTTTTAGTAGTTACTGTAAGGATAATAATGTGCTAAGGATAATAATGTGCATGCTTGACCATTTATAGTTCAGAGTTAGTATTTGACCAGTTAGTAAGTGTATACAGGTCTCTTTATCTTCTTTTTGTGTTATGGTTGTTGTATTTATAACATATAATCTATATAGATTGAAACATATAATCTACATATTATTAGTGTGCTTTTTTTGTTTGTTTTTGTTTTTTTTGAGACAGAGTCTGGCTCTGTCACCCAGGCTGCAGTGCAGTGGTACGATCTCGGCTCACTGCAAGCTCTGTCTCTCGGGTTCATGTTGTTCACTTGCCTCAGCCTCCCGAGTAGCTGGAACTACAGGCGCCCGCCACCACGCCAGGCTAATTTTTTGTATTTTTAGTAGAGATGGGGTTTCACCATGTTAGCCAGGATGATCTCGATCTCCTGACCTCGTGATGCGCCTGCCTCGGCCTCCCAAAGTGCTGGGATTACAGGTGTGAGCCACCGCGCCTGGCCTATTAGTAGTGTTTTAACGTTTACTTTCTGTATTCTTACATATTTTAAAGAACTTAAGAGAACAGAAATAGTCTTATGTCTACCCAGTGTCATCGTTTTTTTTTGCTCTCTAGTCTTGAAGTTCCCTGTGTCCTTTTCACGTTTACTTCACCCAGAAGTGGCAATTTTCTGACAATAGGTCTGCTGGGTACAAATCCTCTTATTTTCATTTAGCTGAGAATGTTATTATTTTCTTTCATTCCTGAAGGATAATTTCACCAGGTTGATTGGACTTTTCCTTCAGAACTTTAAAGATGTCATTTCAGTGACTTCTGGCTGTTTCAGTTTCTGATTAGAAGTCTGTGATCAGGCTAGGTGCAGTGGATCATGGCTGTCATCCCAGCACTTTGGGAGGCCAAGGCAGGAGGATCACTTGAGGCCAGGAGTTTGAGACCAGTCTGGGCAGCATAGCGAGACCCCCATCTCTATTTTTAAAAAAATAATTAATTTAAAAAAAACTTAAAAAAAATCTGCTATCATCCTAAGCCTAATATGTCCTTTTCCTGTGGCTGCTTTTAAGATTTTTTAAATCCCGTCTTTACTCCCACTGCTTCACTTCATTAGCCTAAAAAAATTTTTTTTAATAAAATTAAATTTTAGAAAAGATTATTCAAGTCTTTGGTCCTCAATAATTTGATAATAATATATTTCAGCTTTTTTCCCACAGTTTATCTTTACTGAGCTCCTTGATTATGTAAATTTATGTGTCTTACTAAATTTATGAAGTTTTCAACTATTCTTGAAATATTTTTTCTGTCCCAATCTCAATCTCTTTATCCTCCTTTTCTTGAACTATAGAAGCACAACTGGTAGACCTCTGATGCTGCTGTACAGGTCTCTGAGGCTCTGTTTCTTTCTAAAACAATTTGTAGTTCAAATGGAATAATTAATTTCTCTCTTTTTTTTTTCCTGTCTCTCTCTTTTTTTTTTTTTTTTTTTGAGACAGAGTCTCACTCTGTCACCCAGGCTGGAGTGCCATGGCATGATCTTGGCTCATTGTAAGCTCTGCCACCCGGGTTCATGCCATTCTCCTACCTCAGCCTCCCAAGTAGCTGGGACTCTAGGTGCCCACCTCCACGCCCAGCTATTTTTTATTTTATTTTATTTTTCAGTAGAGACGGGGTTTCACTGTGTTAGCCAGGATGGTCTCGATCTGCTGACCTCGTGATCCGCCTGCCTCGGCCACCCAAAGTGTTGGGATTACAGGCGTGAGCCACCGCGCCCGGCCTCCTGTCTCTTTTTTTTACTAGAGACAGGGTTTCACTCTGTTGCCCAAGCTGAAGTGCGGTGGTGCTATCAGGCTCACTGCAGCTTCAAAGTCTAATGGGATAATTTCTGTTGATCTGTCTATATATGCACAGATTGTTCTGGCATCTTCCATTATCAAGCCTACCAGTGAATTTTTCATTTCAGGTATTTTTCAGTTCTAAAGTTTCCGTTTGGTTATTTTTTTATTTTTTATTTTTTTTTTTTGAGACGGAGTCTCGCTCTGTCGCCCAGGCTGGAGTGCAGTGGCCAGATCTCAGCTCACTGCAAGCTCTGCCTCCCGGGTTCGCGCCATTCTCCTGCCTCAGCCTCCCGAGTAGCTAGGATTACAGGCGCCTGCCACCTCGTCCGGCTAGTTTTTTTTTTGTATTTTTTAGTAGAGACGGGATTTCACTGTGTTAGCCAGGATGGTCTCAATCTCCTGACCTCGTGATCCGCCCATCTCGGCCTCCCAAAGAGCTGGGATTACAGGCTTGAGCCACCGCACCCGGCCCCGTTTGGTTATTTTTTACACTTTCTGTTCTTTCCTGAGAACTTGTATTATTCCATTCATTTCAGGAATGTCTACTTTTACCCCCCCCCGTTGTTATAGTAGCAAAATTCTTGATAACTTTAACATCTGGGTCATCATGGGCTTGGCACCTGTTGATTATCTTTTCCCTGGAGAATGAGTCATATTTTCCTGGTCTGAGTAATTGTAGATTGTATCCTGGGCATTTGAGTATTATATTGTTTGGACTCTGGGTCCTGTTAAAAGCCTCTGGATTGTGTTTTAAGAGGCTGTTAACCCAATTAGCTTCAGACTTCAAGTTGGTCTTGCCTTCTGGGGCAAGGATTTCAGTGTCATTTTGTTTTGAAACCCACTCTGGGTCTTTGCATATGGGGCTGGACTGGTGATGTAACTCGCTCCCTTCTCACCCGGGGTCTTTGCTGTGCTGGGTCTGTTGCACGCTTGCTGTTTTGGTGCTGTTCTGCATGTAAATAGCTCAGATGAACCTAGGATTTGTGTTGATTGAAATTCAAATTTGGAGTCCCTTTCTCTAGCTCTCCTCTCTGGGACTCCCTCACTCCTACTCTCTGGCCCACATGAGACCCCTTTTTTGGTCCTCTAGCCACAGGCTCCAACTTTCTCTCAAAGGTTTACCTGCCTGCCTGTGTGTAGTTGTTACTACAGCTGTCCTTGGAGCAGAGCAGAGAAAGTAGAAAACGAAAAAGGACTCCTAGGCACTCTGGACAGCAAGGGCTCCCTTCCTGCTGCTAGTCCCCGCCTGGGGGACTGCCCTTGAGTTGTGAGCTCCGCCTGGGTCTCCAGCCTTTCTCAGTCTCCTGGCCGGAGAGATTGGATTTCTCCTGGAGTTGGAGCTGCCTGTGGGGCCACCACAGCTACACCAGGATTGAGGCCCTGAGAGAAAAGAGGGAAAAAGCCCCATGAAACTTACATCCATCCTCTACCCCAAAATGGTTCTCAGGTTTTGTTTCCCTCCCAGACCACCTGCTTTTGTTTGCTTTTCAGAGTCCTCAGGTGTATTTTTGTATATTTTGTCCGGAGATTTTTTTTTTTTTTTGAGGCGGAGTCTCGCTCCGTCCCCCAGACCGGAGTGCAGTGGCCAGATCTCAGCTGACTGCAAGCTCCGCCTCCCTGGTTTGCGCCATTCTCCTGCCTCAGCCTCCGGAGTAGCTGGGACTACAGGTTTTTTGTATTTTTTAGTAGAGACGGGGTTTCACCATGTTAGCCAGGATGGTCTCGATCTCCTGACCTCGTGATCCGCCCGTCTCGGCCTCCCAAAGTGCTGGGATTACAGGCTTGAGCCACCGCGCCCGGCCGATTTTTTTTTTTTTAAGATGGAGACTCGCTCCATTGCCTAGACTGGAGTGCAGTGGCACAGTCCTGGCTCACTGCAACTTGTGCCTCCCGAGTTCAAGTAGTTCTCACACCTGAGCCTCCTGAGTAGCTGGGATTTCAGGCACATGCCACCACACCCAGCTAATTTCTGTATTTTTAGTAGAGATGGGGTTTCGCCATGTTGACCAGGCTGATCTCAAACTCGTGACCTCAGATGATCCTCCGCCTCAGCCTCCCAAAGTACTGGGATTACAGGCTTGAGTCACCGCACCTAGCTGTCTGGAAATTTTTCATTGTAATCTGTGGAGATAGAAAGGCTTTTGTGGGCTTTCTCAATCTTCTCCTATAGCGGCAGTGCTAACAGTTGATTTGTAAGGCCTCTTTTCAGCTCTTTGTGTGGGCTGATGTATTGCTTCCTAAGCCCAACATCTTTTTCACTATAAATATGGACAAATACTGTTCAAAAAAAACCTACAAATAGGCATTGTCTTGCAAGCCGATTCATGATTGACCATAATCTATATAAATTTAAAACAGATTTTTAATATTAAAGAAGGATTAGTTAATTAAAATTAATTTTAACTCCCTTTTTTCCACTAGTGATCCTAAAATTGAAGATTTTTTAAAATCTTTTTAAAAGGCTTTCTAAACCTTTTAACCTCAACCCTTTCATTAATTGCTTGGTTCTGTGGCTCTGCCAAGAGCAAACGCTACAGGTGGTGTCCAACAGCCAGTAGAGGGAGCGGCAGGCTTCTTCACTGCGGCTGGGCCTGGCTCCTCCTCTGGGAACTTGCAGCTCTTGCAATTCAAACAGCCTCAGTGTCCCATGACCCAGGGGGCTGCTTGACCAAAGCCATGAAGACCTGGACCATCGTGTGCTAGCTGTTGCAGCTTAAGACATTACACTTACAACAGGAACTGCTGAAGCATCTTTAATCCTGGTGTTTGAATATCCTCAACAGAATTTTTTCTGCCATTCTCTCAGGGAGAGGAGATTCAAGATAACAGCCCTTAACGAGTCTGATTCTATTAGTGCAAGCTGGGGCTCTATTAACTTGCTTAAATACCTCCACTACCAGAGACCTTGCGGGTACGGTAGGAATCATGTTTTGTTTGACTTTATAACCTTATTCAGCAAAACAATAGTGTTGGGACTCAACTGCAAGTCACTGTGATACGATGTTCCGTGTCATTTTTTCTTTCTTTCTTTCTTTATTTTTTGAGACGGAGTTTCACTCTTATCACCCAGGCTGGAGTGCAGTGGCATGATATCGGCTCGCTGCCACCTCTGCCTCCCGTGTTTAACCGATTTTCCTGTCTCAGCCTCCTGAGTAGCTGGGATTACAGGCGCCTGCCACCATGCCTGGCTAATTTTTAGTAGAGACGAGGTTTCACCATGTTGGCCAGGCTAGTCCTGAACTCCTGACCTCAGGAAATCCACCCGCCTTGGCCTCCCTAAGTGCTGGGATTACAGGTGTGAGCCCCCGCACCCGGCTCTGTGTCATTTTTTTCTACAGCATGTTACTTCCTCTGAAGCATTTGACTCTTTAATCATTTTAGTTTTTTCTTCAGGCATCTGTTTCTCAAAGAACTGCAGCCTGGCTTGTAGCCCCAGCTCTCATGCTGACATCTCCTCTCTAAGGTATACAGCTCTGTCTTAGGGTTGGGATTAGGTCTGCCAGGAATGGAGCAAGAGGACTTGCCTTCAAGACCCAGCTTAGGTAGGGTAGTAAATAACTTTGCATCCCTAAAAGGGACTCTTCTGGGCACAGATTATTCTTGGGAGTGGACACTATATTTGGAATGTGTTCCTCTGGGACCAGCAAAAGCTCAGAGTCGATGGATGAGTTGTCGGTTTCCCTAGTGTCTGGAGTCCTGGTACCCTGGCTGCTTTCAGAGCATGGAGTCCTGCCCCGTATCTCCCCAGAGTTTTCCCCTTCTCTCCTATGAACTTCTGCAAGTCGGGGCTTCCCTAGCTCTTTCTCTTACATATGCTTCAGATTACGTTTACCTCATGGTAGCTTTGTCTCGGTTGTTGGGGACACAAAGATGAACACAGTGGAAGTTCTATGGTAGGGACACAATGCAGAGACACCGAAGTGTCAGCAAACACCATGTGCCAAGTAAGGCCTGAGATCAGGAAGTAGCCTCGTGCTTTTCTGTAGGGTGTTTGCGGTTTGGGTCAGTTGGGATGTGAGTGCAAAGTAGGGCCATACAAAGCTATAGAGACTGACAACGACCAGATTCCAGAGGGTTCTGGTGGCTGAACTAAGGAAATTCAAGTTCAGACCACAACCTGTGAGGACAGTGGGAGGATTACAAGCAGGATAATGAGATGACCATGTTTCTATCTTTTAAAAGAGACTTTATTTGTATGAGTGTAGATAGATTGAAAAGGTGGCAGCCCACTGAAGATGAAGGTCATTGTCCTCTAACCAAGAGGTTGGAGTGGGCTGTAGAAATGATGAGGAGGGGAGGAGTATCTTTTTTTTTTTTTTGAGACAAATTCTTACTCTGTCACCCAGGCTGGATGCAGTGGCACGATCTTGGCTCACTGCAACCTCTGCCTTCCAAGTTCAAGCGATTGTCCTGCCTCAGCCTCCCGAATAGCTGGGATTATTCGGTGCTGGCCACCGCGCCCAGCTAATTTTTTGTATTTTTAGTAGAGACGGGCTTTCACCATGTTGGCCAGGCTGGTCTTGAACTCCTGACCTCGTGAGCCTCCTGCCTCAGCCTCCCAAAGTGCTGGGATTACAGGTGTGAGCCACTGCGCCAAGCCGGTATATGGGATATTTCAATAGACATACAATGTGCAATAATCGCAGTAGGGTAAATGGGGTAGCCATCACCTCAAGCATTTATCCTTTTCTGATAAACATCCATTTATACTCTTGTAGTTGTTTTTAAATGTATAATTAAATTATTGTTGACCATAGTCACCCTGTTGGGCTATCAAATACTAGATCTTATTCATTCTTTCTATTTTTTTCATACCCATTAACCATGCAAACTTCCCCCCACCTCTCTCACCCCACTGCCCGTCCCCGCCTCTGGTCTGCTACTCTCTGGTCGTTCTCCTCTCTCTGTCTCCAGAAAGCACGGACTTCTTGGTTACAGCCTGTAGTGGTACTGATATTGTGAGACTTGGGTGAGGACGTCAGTAGGAGGGTCAGAGGATGAAAGACAGCACCATGAGCGTGCCAGAGCCTTGTGGGAGAAGAGAAAATCCAGAAAGAGTTGAAGAAGGGAGAGTTGGAAGGATCAGAAAAGAATTGAGAAAGGTGTCATGGAAGCCCTGAGGGCAGGCAGTTTCAAGGAGGGAATGATCAGCAGTGTTACATGTCACCAAGAGAATGGAGTAGGACCGAGGAGCAGCCACTATGTGTGGAGGACACCAGGCCCTTGAAGCAAGAACAGTTTTGGTGATCACTGGGGCAAGAGCTAGGGTGTGGGGAGTTGAGAAGCAAGGGGAGAAAGTAGACACAATGAAAGAGGCTTGGTTAGGCTGGGCGCAGTGGCTCATGCCTATAATCCCAGCACTTTGGGAGGCCACGGTGGCGGATCACAAGGTCAAGAGATAGAGACTATCCTGACCAACATGGTGAAACCCTGTCTATACTAAAAAAAAAAAAAAAAAAATTAGCTGGGCGTGGTGGTGCATTCCTCTAATTGCAGCTACTCAGGAGGCTGAGGCAGGAGAATCCCTTGAACCTGGGAGGTGGAGGTTGTAGTGAGCCAAGATCACACCACTGCACTCCAGACTGGGCGACAGAGCAAGACTCCATTTCAACAAAAAAGAAAAGGAAAAAAAAGGCTTGTTTCTGAAGCCAGTGGGGAATGTTTGTACCTTGACCCCCTTAACTCCCCCACCACCCCAGACTGGCGTGTGCAGTGTGTGGGGGCCTGCTGTGACCACAGCAGTGCTCAGCTCCTTGGATGTAGAACAGGGAACTTGCCTGGTGGTTCGACCTCGAGTTGGGGTTTTTCAGGGAGCGGTTGTGAATGTCGTTGCTGATCTTACTTCTGGTCGTCTCGTTACCAGATCCCCTGCAGCTTTTAGTCCTTGCAATCCCTCTTCTCCCTCTTCACGTGGAGACCTCTCAGATGGGAACTGAGAAAACTACCCGAAATGAACTCATCTCCCTTCCATTCATTTCTGACTGACTGCTGCTTTCCCCTCACCGTGGTCTCGATGGAACTGTCTCGGTCTTGCTGGAAGTTTGGGCAGCAGTTTCTGAGGGTCTTTCCCTTTCCCTCTTGGAGTTTCAGCCTTTCCACGTGTTTGTCTTCACCACCGGTGGCCATTCTCCAGTCTCCCTCCGGACCCTCCCTCCTCAGGCAGCAGTTGCTTTTTTACTTCTGTGTTATCAAGAGGCTGTTTGCTCCACAATCATGCCTCAGTCCCCCGAGACCAGTTGTCATTCCACTGAACTTTCCACTGTCATTCCACTGACACCAGAGCACAGGTGTCATTCCACTGAACTGCACAGGCCACCAATGACTTCTTGGTTAGCAAATCCAGTGACTTCTACATTGACACTGTCAATCTATTTTTCTTGCTGTGTTGCCCAGGCTGGAGTGTGGTAGTGTGATCATGGCTCGCTGTAGCCTCAGACTCCTGGGCTCAAGCAATCCTGCCTCAGCCTCCCCAGTGGCTAGGACTACAGGTGTGTGCTACCATGCTTGGCGAATTGTTTTATTTTTATTTTTTGTAGAGACAGAGTCTCGGTTTGTTGCCCAGGCTGTTTTTGAACTCGTAGCCTCAAGTGATCCTCCTACTTCAGCCTCCCAAAGTGTTGGGATTACAGGTGTGAGCCACCGCGTCTGGCTTCTGGCCCCTGAAATGGAGGCGCTTTATGGTGTTCTGTCCTGGTTCACTCGCTCCACAGTTGGTCTCTGGAGCATAATATCCACTCCATGGTTTCATGTAACTCCTTGCAAATAAAGCTAGTGCTGGTTTTTTTCCTTTAGTTCTAGACCAAA
>NW_012116633.1:528979-532580 GCF_000951035.1 Colobus angolensis palliatus
GCCATTTACTAGCTTTGCAACTGTGGACAAGTTAATTACTATCTCAGTGTCAGTGAAATCTGAGGATTCAATGTACTTCCACATGGAAAGCAAGCAATAAATGGTAGCAGCGGCCTCTGGGAAGATTTTCATCCCTCTTCATCCTCTCATAAGATAGTAAGTACTGTTATCATTCCTGTTTCACAGATGAGGAAACTGAGGCTCAGGGAGAGTGGGTGATTGTTCTGCTTCCCCCAACACATGGCTGCAGGAGTCGTGGCTACTTCATGTTTTCACTCCAGAAGGCCTTTAAAGCAATAAATACTTACTGAGCTGATTGGAAAGATGGATCTGCAGCCCCAGAGTCAAATTGAGAGAGAAATGTAGAAGTTGTCACCTGCACAGGGGTGGTCATTGCAGTTGTTTGATCTCCTCGAAGTTCTGTAGTCTTTCAGCGTCCACACGATTCAGCCCCCCTTTCAGCAATGAGCTGTGTCTTTCTTTGAGGCAGATGATCACTATATCTAACTGTCACTCAGATCTTTTGTTGTGAAAATTTGCATGTATTTGTCTTCTTTCTCCAGCTGGGTTAAGTGCTTTCAGGGCAGAGGGATTGTACCTTGTATTTCTGTGTATTAACTCCCGCCTCTTTTAGTCCCTGTTTTGTTTACTAATAGGTCAAATCTGGGAAACAATAAGTCTTAATCTCAAAAAGGAATTCACCCATTTCTAAGAGGCGACCAAACAAGATAATTTGGTGTGTTTTAATTTTTTAGTTTTAATCAGTTGCAGCCTGAACCTGGCTCTCCCAGCGTTCTCACCAGGCACTGTCATTATTTCTTTGGCTTGATCTTTGATTGGACTGTGGGATCAGGAGAGAGAAGGAGTCCTATTTATTGTTGCTTCCCATGTACTCTGCAACATCTGACACAGCATGCACTAAATAATACCTACTCAGGGCATGGGTGAGATCTTAGAGCCATGTTTAATAGCTCACTTTGTCCTTTTGTTTTTCTTTTTTTGAGATGGAGTCTCACTCTGTCACCCAGGCTGGAGTGCAATGGCATGATCTCAGCTCACTGCAACCTCCACCTCCTGGGCTCAAGCAATTCTTTTGTCTCAGCCTCCCAAGTAGCTGGGATTACAGGCACCCACCACTGTGCCCAGCTAATTTTGTATTTTTGTAGAGGCGGGATTTCGCCATGTTGGCCAGGCTGGTTTTGAACTCCTCACCTCAAGTGATCTGCCCGCTTTGGCCTCCCAAAATCCTGGGATTACAGGTGTGAGCCGCCATGCCTGGCCTTTTCTCACTTTTTTATCCATCTCATTTTTTTTGCCCTCCTCAACAAAGATATGTTGCTTTGTCTTGTGGTGGTGGTTTTTTTTTTTTTCATGTGGATTGCTGAACCCCACCCAGCCCCTCGTACCCTCTCCAGCCAGCTCACACTCGTTTGTCACAGCTCCTGGAACTCCCGTTGACACACAGGGAATAGCCACCCACAGTGGACTGTGCTGTTCTGTTTTCTCCCTTAAATTTATCATGCTTACAGAATGCCACTTCTGCAAACTATAGTCAAGTAGGGGGCAGTGGCTCGTGGATATGCTTGCTTGCTCATCCTCTTTGAAAAGGTAACCAACTCTGAATTCTTTTTTCTTTGAGACAGAGTTTCACTCTTGTCACCCAGGTATGATCTTGGCTCAGTGCTGCCTCCGACTCCCAGGTTCAAGCAGTTCTCCTGCCTCAGCCTCTCAAATAGCTGGGATTACAGGCATGCGCCACCACACCTATCGAATTTTGTATTTTTAGTAGGGATGAGGTTTCACCATGTTGGTCAGGCTGGTCTTGAACTCCTGCCGGGATTATAGGCATAAGCCACCATGCCCAACCCCAGCTCTGAATTATTTATTTATTTATTTATTATTTTATTTATTTATTTTTGAAACTAAACCAGCCTGGTTTGGTTTAATTTCGTTATTCATTTATTCATTAATTCATTCATGACAGGGTCTCACTCTGTCATCCAGGCTGGAATGCAGTGGTGTAAACACAGCTCACTGCAGCTTCGACCTCCGGGGCTCAAGCAGTCCTCCCACCTCAGTCTCCCAAGTAGCTGGGAACACAGATGTGTGCCACCAGGTTTGGCTAATTTTTGTATTTTTTGTAGAGATGGGGTCTTGATGTGTTACCCAGGCTGGTCTTGAACTCCTGGGCTCAAGCAGTCCGCCCACCTCGGCTTCCCAAAGTGCTGGGATGACAGGTATGAACCACTACACCTGGCCCAAAGACGTATTTTTACCTACAGTGTAGTTCAGCCTTAAGACTGTACCAGCGGATAGAGGTGGAAAAGTAATGTAAAGCGAATATCAAATTACGTTTACAAATAAAGCAGTTGCTCATTAAGGTTTTTTTTTAAACCTCCTTTTTTATTCTGGATTACATCATTCCCTGGCTGTCTTTACCTCAGTGAGTCCTGCAGTCACTATAGCCCCCTGTGAGGACAGATATATTGGTCACCATCAAGTGGATCTTTATTTTTATCTAACATTTACAATTCTGCTAGTTCTGACTCTTACATTCTCTTGCCTTGAATCCCAGGATCCACCTCTGATGTTCACTGTGGTCCAGTGTGGTTCTAACTTGACCTATCAGAAGTCATCTGAATCGCTTTGTGTCTTTGTGTCTTGTTTTTATGGGTTTTTTTTTTTTTTTAATAGCACCACTGAGAGTGCTGGGGAGTAAAAAGGGGATCTTCATTCCGCAGAGACAACCAAAAAGTGCAGCATTCCTTTTGCAAGAGAGATACTGGAAGATTGCCAATGAAACTTGACTCAGTAGCCAAGTCACAGTGTTTGGAAAACAGCCCGTTTGCTTGAGCAAGACTGACACCACCTGCGTGTCCCTTCCTTCCCAAGTCAGGGTGACTTCCACAGCAGCAGAACAAGTGCCTCCTGGACTGTTCACGGCAGACCAGAACGTTTCTGGCCTGGGTGTGCTGGTCATCTGTGCTAGCAGGGAACACTAGAGGTGGAAATAAAAGATTTTCTAGTGTGGAAATAAAGAGTTGGCATGCAAGTGGCTACTGAAAAGCATCTGAAATCATTTCTGTGCGTCGCGCTGTTTTCAGAGCCTTAACTATGTGTGGACTGTGGAGAAACTGCTGCTCCAACACCCCCCCCCCCCATGTTCAGAGCAGCTGGTTCCAGAAGGCATCTGCAGGAATAGCCCCATGGTCCTAGGGCCGCCGTGTTTGTGTAGCAAACCGGGCCAGCCTCGACAGGGAGTGAGTAGAAGACTTTCACAGCTGCTGTTCAACTCCTCAGACGAGCTAAAGTCCCACATGTACCAACAAATTCATAGAAACGCTGTCATGCTGCAGCACTTAACAGGGTCTGTGAGCCAGTTTCCACGTAGTTAAGCTGGCAGTGTCTGAACTGGAAGGTTAGAGGTAACTAGTTCTCCCAGGACATCGTTCTGACCTCAGCCATAGGGTCTTGACAGAAACGGACAGATGAGTGTAAAAGCCCATTGGCTTTATCATAACGGATGCCACTGAGTGTGACAAGACCTCCTTAAACAACTCTGCCTACAAATCAGCATTCCATGGCTTTACACCCCGAAATG
>NW_012116633.1:533165-533719 GCF_000951035.1 Colobus angolensis palliatus
AGTGTGTGTATGTGTGTGATACACATCCACATATATGCATACATACACATGTATATTCAAAGATATATAATCTTATATATAAAATATATTGGCCATGTTGGCCAGGATGGTCTCCCAGTCCTAACCTCAGGTGATCCACCCACCTCGGCCTCCCAAAGTCCTGGGATTACAGGCATGGGCCACCATGCCTGGCCAAGTGTCGTTTTATAGCTCCAATATATATTATATATATACTATATATAATATAATACATAAAAACCTGCTGCAAAATAAACTGAATGGAAAACGGGCTTGAGACTGTCAGGGCAGAGTCTGTCAGGCATCAGTCCTGCTTGGGCTGCAGCTGCCGCTTCCAGGCCTCGTTCAAGTAAACTAGTCATTTGTAGTTGATAATGAGAAGAAGGAAGTTCAGCACGTATGTGACGATGCAGATGATGCAGAACTCCTTCAGCACAAAGTACAGAATGTAGGCCAAGTACAGGGACCCCACGACCGACATGATGGAGGACGTCATGAGGATCAAAGCTGCCACGGCGCTTGCTGTCATGCCTGTA
>NW_012116633.1:533769-566495 GCF_000951035.1 Colobus angolensis palliatus
TAATTTCACAAACTAACCTAGTTGAAAATATGCACACGAAGCAAACATGCAGTCTCACAATCACATTAAGCAATGAAGCTGACTTGTAACATCAAGAGCCCCAAGACACCAAATGAATAAAGGGACATGAGGACCACAGCCTTTTTCTTCCGAGCTGCACACATTTGGTGAGAACCTTCTCTGGTTTTCACTACAGCCTCCCCATCTGTGGAAAGTAAAATTTGCTTTTCCATTTTTAGATCAAATTGATTAAAAATCCACAATGAGAGGTGAGGTGGATAAGGGAAACCATATTTAGCTCGTTGGCTGCATGTGGGTCAAAACTGATCAAGAAAAATGGTGGACATGTGTGCTAACCCCAGGTTCTCAATACAAAAAGGCACCTAAAACCATGCACAGTGACTCATACCTGTAATCCTAGCACTTTGGGAGGCCGAGGCAGGGAGATCATTTGAGGTCAGGAGTTTGAGACCAGCCTGGCCAACATGGTGAAACCCCGTCTCTACTAAAAAATACCAAAAAAAAAAAAAAAAAAAAAAGTTGGGCATGGTATTGTACAGTTGTAATCCCAGCTACAAGGGAGGCTGAGGCATGAGAATTACTTGAACCCAGGAGGCGGAGGTTGCAGTGAGCGGAGATTGCACCACTGCACTCCAGCCTGAGTGACAGAATAAGACTCTGTCTCAAAAAAAAAAAAAAAAAAGAGGTGGGGGGGGACCGGGTGCGGTGGCTGAAACCTGTAATCCCAACACTTTGGGAGGCCGAGGCGGGCGGATCACAAGGTCAGGAGATCGAGACCATCCTGGCTAACATGGTGAAACCCTGTCTTTACTAAAAATACAACAATATTAGCCAGGCATGGTGGCGGGCACCTGTGGTCCCAGCTACTCGGGAGGCTGAGGCAGGAGAATGGCGTGAACCCGGGACGCCGACCTTGCAGTGAGTCCAGATCACACCACTGCACTCCAGCCTGGGCCACCGAGCGAGACTCTGTCTCAACAACAACAACAAAAACAACAAATAAATAATAATAAAAGGAAAAAAGGTATCTGAATTCTGGACTCTATCTTCACATGTATTGTTTTTAATTTCCTGTGGCCAACAGTATGGAGAATATGTGCATTTATTTTCAAGGACAGAGAAGGCAGAGCATGTTAAATGGCCCTCCTACCCAATGACTCATGGATAAGGATAACAGAAACAGGAACAAAATAACAGGTGGGAGCAGGTTTAAAGAAGTCAGTTAAAGAGCTGAAATCCCAGTGCCTGTTGGCAAAAAGAAAAGCAACAAGAAGACGCGCATGGGGTGGCTGGGCCACAGCCACAGGACTAGATGCTTTCATAGGGCACTTCAAGACTAAAGTGCTGCTGAATTACTGCAGGGACTAGCAAATCTGGCCAGCTACCTGCTTTAGCAAATAAAGTTTTATTGGCACGCAGCCATGCTCATTCATTTATGTAATGTCTGTGACTGCTTTCACACTAGAAGGCAGAGTTGAATGGCTGCAGCAACTGGCAAAGTCAATTTTCTGCCAGGCCCTTTACTGAAAAAGTTTGCTGACTTTACCTATGCTAAACAGCTAACGTTTCAAAATTAATGCGGTCACACTTTTATCTAAGAAAGTTAATTTCAAAATGATACGGGCAAGTTATTTCTTCCTCCATGCCTCTCTTTTCTCAACTGTAAAATTGGGATAACAATCATGCTTACTTCTCAAGACTGCTGGACAATTAAATGAGCTGAGATAATGCAGGGTTAAAGCACTTAGAATAGCGTATAAATACCAGCTCTCCGTTAAATACTACCGTAATGCAACTAGGTACTTGTGGCTCAGGGTAAAATTCCCAGTGGAATTTAAAATGTGCTGTAACTAAATAAATGATGGTACAATTATGCAATGGATTATTCTGCAGCTGTAAAAAAGAATGAAGACATTTAATAAACTGATATGGAAAAATCACCACGATATATCCATCAAACAAAAAAAGAAAAGAACATGAAAGTTGTAGGATAGAACAGTGGGTATAGCATCTGCCTTTTATATTTTAAAAAGGAGGAAAATTAAGATTGTGTACGTGTACTTTCTCGTATATGCAAAAAGAAACTCTAAAACAATAACAAGCTACCAGTCCGGGCTGAGGAGCAGTGGAAACCATGGAAAAAGAGGAGGTGGGCCAGATTTTTCTTTGTGTAACATTTTGTATATATTTTTTTTTTCTGAAGGAGCCTCGCTCTGTCACCCAGGCTGGAGTGTAGTGGCATGACGTTAGCTCACTGCAACCTCTACCTCCTGGGTTCAAGCAATTCTCCTGCCTCAGCCTCCCAAGTAGCTGGTATTACAGGTGTGCGTCACCACGCTCGGCTGGTTTTTATATTTTTAGTAGAGATGGGATTTCACTGTGTTTGCCAGGCTGGTCTTGAACTCCTCACCTCGTGATCCACCCATGTTGGCCTCCCAATATGCTGGAATTATAGGCATGAGTCACTGCATCCTGTCCTTTTATAGAACTTTTGAACCATGTGAATGGATTACCTATGAAAAAATTAAATTAAAAATGTATCTCAAACAGCTTAGAAGTGAGTACAGATGTTGTGCTCTGGAAACTGTTGGGTTAGTTCAAATGTGCCTCCCACAAAGACACCAACATTGAAAAGCATATGAAGCATCTAAATGCAAGTCAAAACATGCGAATGAAAAAACACATATGATGCATATGATTTAAAATATGTATGTACCATGGCATTAAATTAATGGTAAAACAAAAATTTGGTTGTTGCACTTCTATCTTCAAAAGTTAATCTACTTAAAGGCTTTTCTTAGGTTCTTTGCCTTTAAGGGAAAACGCCTTGCATTTGGGCTTATACTTCATATTCTTCTCTAGAAATCCAGCAAAACAGAAATATGCAGAATACAGTGAAATTTCTCCCTCCTCCCAACCAGCAGACCCCTTTCTATGCATTTACATGCATGTATACAAACATGTTTGTCCTATACTTATTATACCAAAATTTGCATTTTCACTAAATAGTGTCTTTATCTTTCTAGGATGTAAATATAGATCTCCTTTTTCCTTTAATGGCTACATAGTATTTCATCGTATTTTCTTTTTTCTTTTTTTTTTTGAGGCGGAATCTCGCTCTGTCGCCCGGACTGGAGTGCAGTGGCTGGATCTCAGCTCACTGCAAGCTCCGCCTTCCGGGTTTATGCCATTCTCCTGCCTCAGCCTCCCAAGTAGCTGGGACCACAGGCGCCCGCCACCTCGCCCGGCTAGTTTTTGTATTTTTAGTAGAGACGGGGTTTCACCGTGTTAACCAGGATGGTCTCGATCTCCTGACCTCGTGATCCACCCGTCTCGGCCTCCCAAAGTGCTGGGATTACAGGCTTGAGCCACCGCGCCCGGCAGTATTTTCTAATTTATTCAACCATTATCTACTTCTAAGCTAACTCCTTTTTTTTTTTTTTTTTTTTGCTATTTCACACTGTACTGCTATGAATATCTGTGTGCAGACATCTTTGTACTTCTGCAAGATAAACACTTAGATATGGAACTGGGCAAACTTGACAGAACTACTGAGAATTATTTAGATTTACAATTTGCCTCATAACAAATCAATTTCAGATAGAAGAGTTACAGATATTTTTAATGAACCAAATCAAAAGAGCTGACAGGTAATGGAATATTAACAATTAAAATACAAAAGCATTGGTATGCAACAAGATATTTAAAAAAGAAGAAAAATAAGATGCAAAGGTAACAATGGATGGATTTAACTCTAAAAGTATAAAAATACAATACAAATTCATAACACTAACAAAATAGGATAAAGAATGCATAAAATGTTTGTAACATATATAAAAATGTACTATTATCGGGATCACAATAAGTAAATGAGCAATAAAAGGAAATTAAAAAGAGTAAAATTTAAGGTAATAGGTACTAATATGTAACTATTAGCAATTTTTCTAATTATTGTCATTACATGATTAATGTAATGATTATCATTACAATAAAGAAGATTATCATTACAATAAAAAAGAAATTTTACAAAACATGTTTTAAAAATAAAGATGGCTGGAGCTTCAGGGAAACCAAAGAACTGAGGGAGAAGCAACTTGGTAACACCAATAAAAATTTAAAATATCTGTGTTTTTTGATCCTATGCCTGGAAATATATTTTGTGGAGATAATTCAAAGAAGGAAGGAGCAGGCGGTCTGTAAACAAAGTTTATCACTGCAGCATTATTTAGAAGTAAAAGGTGTGAAACCTAGATGTTAACAATAACACTTAGGATAAACGACACTATGTTGAAACAGAGTTCACATTAAATTATCGTTAGTTTTTGAGACAGGGTCTTGCTCTGTCACCCAGGCTAGAGTGCAGTGGTGTGATCTCGGTTCCCTGCAACCTCCATATCTTGGACTCAAGGGATTCTCTCACCTCAGCCTTTCAAGTAACTGGGACTACAGGTGTGTGTTGCCACACCCAGCTAATTTGTGTATATTCTGTAGAGACGGAGTCTCGCCATGTTGCCCAGGCTTGTCTTGAGCTCCTGGGCTGAAGTGATCTGCCTTTCTCAGCCTCCCAAAGTGCTAGGATTACAGGTGTGAGCCACCACACCGGGTCCCAAATTATTATTATTATTTATTTTTATGAGATGGAGTTTTGCTCTTGTTGCCCAGACTGGAGTGCAATGGCATGATCTCAGCTTACTACAACCTCCGTCTCCCAGGTTCAAGCGATTCTCCGGCCTCAGCCTCCTGAGTAGCTGAGATTACAGGCATGCGCCACCATGCCCAGCTAATTTCGTATTTGTAGGGAAAAGAAAGAGAGATCAGACTGTTATCGTGTCTATGTAGAAAAGGAAGACATAAGAAACTTCATTTTGAACTGTACCCTGAACAATTGTTTTGTCCTGAGATGCTGTTAATCTGTAACTTTGCCCCAACCTTGAGTTCACAGAAACATGTGTTGTATGGAATCAAGGTTTAAGGGATCTAGGGCTGTGCAGGATGTGCCTTGTTAACAAAATGTTTACAGGCAGTATGCTTGGTAAAAGTCATCGCCATTCTCCAGTCTTGATAAACCAGGGGCACAATGCACTGTGGAAAGCCACAGGGACCTCTGCCCTGGACAGCCTGGTATTGTCCAAGGTTTCTCCCCATGTGATAGTCTGAAATATGGCCCCATGGGATGGGAAAGACCTGACTGTCCCCCAGCCCGACACCCTTGAAGGGTCTGTGCTGAGGATTATTATTAAAAGAGGAAGGCCTCTTCCAGCTGAAATAAGAGGAAGGCTTCTGTCTCCTGCCTGCTCCTGGGAACAGAATGTCTCGGTATAAAACTCGATTGTACCTTTGTTCAATTCTGAGATAGGAGAAAAACTGCCCTGTGGCAGGAGGTGAGACATGTTGGCAGCTGCTTTGTTATTCTTTACTCCACTGAGATGTTTGAGTGGAGAGAAGCATAAATCTGGCCTACGTGCACATACAGGCATAGTACATTCCCTTGAACTTATTTGTGATGGAGATTCCTTTGCTCACAGCTGACCTTCTCCCCACTATCATCCCGCTTTCCTGCCACATTCCTCTTGCTGAGATAGTGAAAATAGTAATCAATAAATACTAAGGGAACTCAGAGACTGATGCTGGTGCAGGTCCTCTGTATGCTGAGCGCTGGTCCCCTGGGCCCACTTTTCTTTCTCTATACTTTGTCTTATTTGTTTTCTCAATCTCTTGCCCCACCTGACAAGAAATACAGGTGTGGAGGGGCAGGCCACCCCTTCATCTGGCGCCCAATGTGGGGCCTTTAGGGTGAAGGTATGCTAAGAATGTAAACATTGAGGACAGCTGACCAGAGATTCCCAAGTATGTCCACGGTCAGCGTTGTGGTAAGCTTGTGCACTCAGAGGACCCCAGGGTAACAATGGGACAAACTGAAAGTGAATATGCCCCTTATCTCAGCTTCATTAAAATTATCTTAAGAAGAGGGGGAGTTAGAGCTTCTATAGAAAATTTAATTATGCTATTTCAAACAATAGAACAATTCTGCCCATGGTTTCCAGAACAGGGTACTTTAGATCTAAAAGACTGGGAAAAAATTGGCAAAAAATTAAAACAAACAAGTAGCAAAGGTAAAATCATCCCACTTACAGTATGGAATGATTGGGCCATTATTAAAGCAATTTTAAAACCGTTTCAAATAGAAGTAGATAGCGTTTCAGTTTCTGATGCCCCTGAAAGCTCTGTAATAGATTGTAAAGAAGTGGCAGGAACAGAATCCCAGAAAGGAATGGAAAGTTCACATTGTAAATATGTAGCAGAGTCTATAATGGCTCGGTCAACACAAAGTGTTGACTACAATCAATTACAGGAGATAATCTATCCTAAAACATTAAAATTTGGGGTGAAAAGGTCCAAAATCATCAGGGCCATTGGGACTAAAACCACAATGGCCACCTCCTCCTCAGCTGAGTGAGTGCTGGGGGAGGGAACCTGAAACTAGGCTCCCTATGACTCGGCTGGTGGCACCCATTATTGCCCAACCTACAGTTCACTACAGTGAGGGAACAATTCCGACTCGCCCTGTAGCATCCTATCTGGGTCATGCAGTGGTCGCTCCCTAAGAAAAAGTTGGGGGCGCTACATAAAATAGTCAAAAACTATTTTGAAAAGGAAATGTTTCACCCACTTTTCTCTCCTTAGAATTCTCCAGTGTTTGTAATTCAAAAAATATCTGGCAGATGGCGTATGCTGACCGACTTAAGAGCTGTTAATGCCATAATTCAACCCATGGGGGCTCTGCAACCTGGATTGCCCTCTTCGCCCATGATCCCCAAAGATTGGCCTTTAATTATAATTGATCTAAAGGTTTGCTTTTTTACCATTCCTCTGGCAAAACAGGATTTTGAAAAATTTGCTTTTACTATACCAGCCATAAAAAATAAAGAACCAGCCACCAGGTTTCAGTGAAAAGTGTTGCCTCAGGAAGTACTTAATGTTCCGACTATTTGTCAGACTTTTCTAGCTCAAGCTCTTCAACCAGTTAGAGACAAGTTTTCAGACTGTTATATCATTCATTATGTTGATAATATTTTGTGTGCTACAAAAACAAGAGACAAATTAATTGACTGTTACACATTTCTACAGACAGAGGTTACAAATACAGGACTGACAATATTATCTGATAAGATTCAGACCCCTACTCCCTTTCATTATTTGGAGATACAGGTAAAGGAAAGGAAAATTAAACCACAAAAAATAAAAATAAAAAACACATTAAAAAATTGAATGACTTTCAAAAATTACTAGGAGATATTAATTGGATTTGGTCAACTCTAGGCATCCCTACTTATGCCATGTCAAATTTGTTCTCTATCTTGAGAGGGGATCCAACATTACATAGTAAAAGAACATTAACTCTAGAGGCAACTAAAAAAGTTAAATTAGTTAAAAAAAATTATGTCAGCACAAGTAAATAAAATAGATCACTTAGCCCCATTCCAACTTTTGATTTTTGCTACTGCACATTCTCCAACAGACATTATTGTTCAAAATACAGATCTTGTGGAGTGGTCATTCCTTCCTCACAGTACAATTAAGACTTTTACATTGTATTTAGATCAAATGGCTACATTAATTGGTCAGGCAAGCTTACAAATAGTAAAATTGTATGGAAGTGACCAGATAAAATCACTGTTCCTTTAAACAAGGAACAGGTTAAACAAGCCTTTATCAATTCTGGTACTTGACAGATTGATCTTACTAATTTTGTGGAAATTATTGATAATCATTACCCAAAAACAAAAATCTTCCAGTTTTTAAAATTGACTACTTGAGTTTTACATAAAATTACCAGACATAAACCTTTAAAAAATGCTCTGTGTTTACTGATGGTTCTAGCAATGGAAAAGTGGCTTATACCAAGCCAAAAGAACTAGTCATTGAAATTCAATATCACTCAACTGAAAGAGCAGAGTTGGTTGCTGTCATTTCAGTGTTACAAGATTTTAATCAGCCTATTAACAGTGTATCAGATTCTGATCTGTAGTACAGGCTACAAAGGATATTGAGACAGCCCTAATCAAATATAGTATGGATGATCAGTTAAACCAGCTGTCTAATTTGTTACAACAAACTGTAAAAAAAGAAATTTCCCATTTTATACTATTGATATTCGAGCACATACTAATTTACCAGGACCTTTAACTAAAACAAACAAGCTGACATGCTAGTATCATCTGCCTTCATAAAAGCACAAGAACTTCATGCTTAACTCATGTAAATACAACAGGACTAAAAAATATATTTGATATCACATAGAAACAGGCAAAAAATATTGTACAATATTGCACTCAGTGTCAAGTCCTACACCTGCCCACTCAAGAGGCAGGAGTTAATCCCAGAGGTCTATGTCCTAATATGTTATGGCAAATGGATGTCACACATGTACCTTCATTCGAAAAATTGTCATTTGTCCATGTGACAGTTGATACTTGTTCACATTTTGTATGAACAACCTGCTAGACAAAAAAACAAAGTACTTCCTATGTTAAAAAACATTTATTATCTTGTTTTACTATCATAGAAGTTCCAAAAAAAATTTAAAACAGATAATGGGCCAGGATACTGTAGTAAAACATTTCAAAAATTCTTAAATCAGTGAAAAATTACACATACAACAGGAATCCCTTAAAATTCCCAAGGACAGGCCATAATTAAAAGAACTAATAGAACACTCAAAGCTCAATTAGTTAAACAAACAAAAAAATAGGAATATAACACTCCCCAAATAAAACTTAATCTAGCACTCTATACTTTAAATTTTTTAAACATTGACAAAAATCAGACCACTACCTCTACAAAACAACATTTTACTGGAAAAAAAAAACACTGATTTGGTGAAAAAACAACAAAAGTAAGACATAAAAAATGAAAAAGGTAATAAATAACATGGGGAAGAGGATTTACTTGTGTTTCACTGGAAAAAAATCAGCTTCCTGTATAAATACTCACTAGACATTTATCTACAATAAACCTATTGAAGATGCAAAAAAAAAAACAAAAAAACACCTCCGCAAAAACTAAAAACCCACAATCAAGCATCATCAACTTGCCAAGTAAACAAAATGGCAATATCAAAAAAACAGATAAAGTTGCCATCCACCAAAAAAGTGGAACCGCCGACCTGGGGTCAACTAAAGAAGCTGACACAGTTAACTAAAGAAGCTGACACAGTTAGCTAAAAAAAAAAAGCCTAAAAAAAACAAGGGTAACACAAACTCCAGAAAATATACTGCTTACAGCTTTGATAATTGTATCAACGGTGGTAAGTCTCCACATGTCTGCAGAAACAGCTGCAGCTAATTATACTTACTGGGCCTATGTGCCTTTTCTGCCCTTAATTCGGGCAGTCACATGGATAAATAATCCTATTAAAATATATATTAATAATAGTGCATGGGTACCAGGCCCCACAGATGATCGTTGCCCTGCCCAACCTAAAAAAAAATAATAAATATTTCCGTTGGGTATTATTATCCTGCTACTTGCCTAGAAAAGGCACCAGGATGCTTAATGCCCAAACAACCCAAAATTGGTGGGTAGAAATACATACTGTCAGTGCCACCAGGAGATTTACTTATCACATGGTAAGTGAAATGTCACTTGAGCCACAAATAAATAATTTACAGGACTCTTCTTATCAAAGATCATTAAAATTTAGGCCTAAAGGGAAGCCTTGCCCCAAAGAAATTCCCAAAAAATCAAAAGGCCCAAAAGTCTTAGTTTCGAAAAAATGTGTGACTGATACTATGGTGGTGTTATAAAACAACAAATTCAAAACTATCATAAACTGGGCCCTTTGAGGGCAATTATATTATAATTGTAAGGGCCAGACTCACTCATATTCACAGGCCCCATCCGTCTGGCCCATTAATCCGACCTATAAGAGTGATTTAACTAAAAGGGAAGACCAGGTTTATAAAAGGTCAAAATCACCCTATCCATAAAAATGCGGTAAAAAGAGAATTTCATCACTTCAACCACAGTTAGTTAGTCCTGTTACTAGTCCTAAACATCCAAAATTATAAAAACTTACTGTGGCTTTGCACCACAGGAAATCAAGCTATAAAAACAAAAAATCATAAGCCATATTACACTATCAACCTAAATTCCAATCTAACAATTCCTTTACAAAGTTGTGTAAAACCCCCTTATATACTAGTTGTAAAAAACATAGTTATTAAACCAGATTCCCAAGCTATAACCTGTGAAAATTTTAGATTGTTTACTTGCATTGATTCAACTTTTAATTGGCAGCACTGTATTCTACTAGTGAGGGCAAGAGAGGGCGTGTGGATCCCTGTGTCCGTAGACTGACCATAAGAGGCTTCCCCATCCGTTTATATTTTAACAAAAGTATTAAAAAAAGTTCTAACTAGATCCAGAAGATTCATTTTTACTTTAATTACAGAGATTATGGGTCTTATTGCAGTCACAGCTACTGCTGCGGCTGCTGGAATTGCTTTACACTCCTCTGTTCAAACTGCTAAATATTTAAATAATTGACAAAAGAATTCCTCAAGATAGTAGAATTCTCAGACCCAAATAGATCAAAAATTGGCAAACCAAATTAATCATCTAAGACAAACTGTCATTTAAATGAGAGATAGGCTCATGAGCTTGAAATATCCTTTTCAGTTACACTGTGACTGAAATATGTCAAATTTTTGTATTACACCCCGAGCCTATGATGAGTCTGAACATCACTGGGACACGGTTAAATGCCATCTACAAAAAAGAAAAAATAATCTTACTTTAAATATTTCAAAATTAAAAAACAAATTTTTTAAGGCGTCAAAAGCCCATTTACATTTGGTACCAAAAACTGAGACAATTGTAAAAGCTGCTCATGGCCTCACAGACCTTAATCCCATCACTTGGGTTAAAACTATCAAAAGTTCCACTATTGTAAATTTTGTATTAATCCTTGTATGCCTGTTCTGTCTGTTTTAGTCTACAGGTGCATCCAACAACTCCAAAAAGACAACAACCAGCAAAAACGGGCCATAATGACGATGGCGTTTTGTCAAAAACAAAAGGGGGATACGTAGGGAAAAGAAAGAGAGATCGGACTATTACTGTGTCTGTGTAGAAAAGGAAGACGTAAGAAACTCCATTTTGACCTGTACCCTGAACAATTGCTTTGCCCAAGATGCTCTTAATCTGTAATTTTGCCCCAACCTTGAGCTCACAGAAACATGTGTTGTATGGAATCAAGGTTTAAGGGATCTAGGGCTGTGCGGGATGTGCCTTGTTAACAAAATGTTTACAGGCAGTATGCTTGGTAAAAGTCATTGCCATTCTCCAGTCTTGATAAACCAGGGGCACAATGCACTGCGGAGAGCCGCAGGGACCTCTGCCCTGGACAGCCAGGTATTGTCCAAGATTTTTCCCCATGTGATAGTCTGAAATATGGCCTCGTGGGATGAGAAAGGCCTGACTGTCCCCCAGCCTGACGCCCGTGAAGGGTCTGTGCTGAGGAGGATTAATAAAAGAGGAAAGCCTCTTGCAGCTGAAATAAGAGGGAGGCCTCTGTCTCCTGCCTGCCCCAGGGAATGGAATGTCTCGGTATAAAACTTGATTGTACATTTGTTCAATTCTGAGATAGGAGAAAAACCACTCTGTGGCAGGAGGCGGGACATGTTGGCAGCAATGCTGCTTTGTTATTCTTTACTCCACTGGGATGTTTGGGTGGAAGAAAGCATAAATCTTGCCTGTGTACACATCCAGACATCCCACTATCACCCTGCTCTCCGGCCACATTCCTCTTACTAAAATATTAATAATCAATACATACTAAGAAGACTCAGAGACTGGTGCTGGTGTGGGTCTTCCATATGCTAAATGCCGGTCCCCTGGGCCCACTTTTTTTTCCTCTATACTTTGTCTCTGTGTTTTATTTCTTTTCTCAGTCTCTCGTCTCACCTGATGAGAAATACCCACAAGTGTGGAGGGGCAGGCCACCCTTTCAGTATTTTTAGTACAGACGGGTTTTCTTTATGTTGGTCAGGCTGGTCTCAAACTCCCAACCTCAGGTGATCCGCCCACCTCGGCCTCGCAAAGTGCTGGGATTACAAGCATGAGCCACCACGCCCAGCCCTAAAATTATCTTTAAAAGCAGAAGACTGTAGGAATAGTGGATATGTAAAGGTGATGGGATTATGAATATGGTTTCTCATTAATGTCCCCTCAATATAGGATATTTTTACAAGGCTACACAGTCTATAAAATAGAAAACACATTTACAGGGAAGATGGGAGTGATAATTTCCTGGAATGGGACTGGTTTTTCTGGACATCATGAGATACAGCTCTCCATGATTAAACAGCAATTGACTTAAATTCAACATTAATACAATAAAAATCTTAGCGAATCAAGTTTTCACAATACAAAAATGTTGTACACGCTAGTGGTTCTATAAATAACACATGCTTTTATTTAACATCAAGACACTTCAGTACAAAGACACAAAGTACTAAACGGAATATAACAACCTTATTTTTGTATCGATAAATACTTACCAAGTAATAACTGTAGTATATAAAATATAAGTCCAAAGACACTGTTTGGCTGGTTTAATACACCATCCTTTCCAAAAATGGAATCCAAAAGACCAAATTTTCGACCCCATCTGTAAAATAAGGAAAACCACTAGCCCTATATTTGAATTTCCCTATTTTAAAAAATGTAAAATTATTTGAGAACATTATCCAATTCTAAAATCAACCAAGTTGTCAAATGTCTTAAATGTCCTGTGTTGAGGGAGTGATTTACCCCAAAGAGGGAGGCCAGTCACTAGATTTCTGATTAAAAATAATCATCTAAAATGAACATATCTAAAAGTGCCTGTATACCCATCTGAATCTCTCAGTTGCCAATTTCTATATATTCTCTTTTCCAAAAGGTAGGGCAAAGTATTCATTTTCCAGTGGCATTAGTATTTGCAGAAGGAGACTTCACTCTGCTTAAGCCAGGGTCTCTTAACAATGGACCACTGACATTTTGGGCTAATAATTCTTTGTGTTGTGGGGTGTTCTGTGCATTACATAACAGTACCCCTGGGCTCCACCCACTAGATGCTGCCAGTACTCCTCCACCCCAGGTGTGACTACCAAAAACGCAGTCACAGCCATTGCCAAACATCCCCTGGGACACAACTGTCCCCATTTGAAAGCCATAGATGTAAGTTGTGCTATTTATTCACTCAAATAATATAGATTGAAACGTTGTTTCTTCACAAATTTCACAAAGATATGCATTAAGAAATATACTGGGAATGTATTTTTTAAATGTAGGGCCGGGCATGGTGGCTCACACCTGTAATCCCAGCACTTTGGGAGGCCGAAGTGAGCAGATGACGAGGTCAAGAGTTCGGGACCAGGTTGGCCAACATGGTGAAACCCCTGTCTCTACTCAAAATACAAAAAATTAGCTGGGCATGGTGGCGTGCACCTGTAATCCCAGCTACTTGGGAGGCTGAGGCAGAAGAATCACTTGAACCCGGGAGGCAGAAGTGGCAGTGAGCCGAGATTGCACCACTGCACTCCAGCCTGAAAGAGCAAAACTCCATTTTAAAAAAAGAATGGAGGACAATATCAGAAACTATAGATCTTTCCCGGCATCCTATCTCAGAAGTAAAAAACCTGATATATTGTATACCCTATCAGGTTTTATTTGGAATTTAACTTTAAATTTTGGATTTGACTTAACATTTTTAAAACCTGATTTTCTTTTTTTAAATTGTTAATACTTATTTGACAAAACTTGATACAAATATCAAACTAACATTCATTTTGAATAAAAAAACCTTTAAAGATAATGTTAACTCTAGATGGAACAAGAGTGCTTCTTAAATACTAAAAAACATAACCAGTTATGGTGTTAAGTCAGTAGAGAAACACTCTAAATAAAATCTAAACTTTGGTTCTGAAGACAAACTGCCCCAAAGCAAGGATAAATCAGTGATTCTTCACTGGCCATATACTTTAATGGCACTCAATGCCCAAGATAGAGAATGAAACCCCTGCATAACAGTGATGTTGGGAGAGAAAAATCACCCTGATTTTACAAACAAATGAAAGCCATGAGGTTTTTCTTTTTCTTTTTCTTTTTTCTTTTTTTTTTTTTTGAGACAGAGTGGCATGGTCTCGGCTCACTGCAAGCTCCGCCTCCCAGGTTCACGCCATTCTCCTGCCTCAGCCTCCAGAGTAGTAGCTGGGATTACAGGCACCCAACACCATGCCCAGCTAATTTTTTGTATTTTTTTTTAGTAGAGACGTGGTTTCACCATGTTAGCCACCTCATGATCCGCCCACCTCAGCCTCCCAAAGAGCTGGGATTACAGGCATGAGCCATTGCGCCCAGCTGCCATGAAGATTTTTATTGTACAATTATACAATCCTTTTTTTTTTTTTTAATATTTTTTGTAGAGTTGGGGCTTTGCTGTGTACCAAGGCTGGTCTCCAAGTACTGGGCTCAAGCAATCCTTCCACCTTGGCCTCCCAAAGTGCTGGGATTACAGGCTGAGCTATCACACCCATCCATACATTTCAAAGAACATAAAATAATTTGCATTATATTCATGCATTCTTTCACTCATCTAAATACTTATTGAGCATGTACTGTGTGCACTGGTGCTAGGTGCTGGGGATGCAGAAGTGAACCACCCAGACAAGGTGCTGCCCTTGTGGACCTTAAATTCTATTTAGGGAAGAAATAAACAGGTAAACAAACGCCAGGTTACCTGCAGAAATGGACACACCTGGTGACAGACACACAGGAAAATTAGAAGGGAAACCTCTAGATCAGTGCTTCTGAAATTTTAAAAGCGCAATCACTTTGGGGTCTGGTTAAAATGTAAGCTTTTCCTTCAGTGCATCTGTGGTGGGGCCTAAGACTCTGCATTTCCAGAGAAAACAACCCAAAATGAAAAGCTTGCAGGGGATACTGACGCTTCTGGTCTGAAGACCACACTTGGAGACCACAGCTGTGGGAAGAGAAGGGGTGCAGGAAGCTCCTCTAGCTCGATGGTCAGGAAGGACCTTTTTCAGGAATTAAGTTTTAAATGAGATCCTGAGTGATGGTAAGCAGTCAGTCTCATGAGCAATGGCAAGTCAAAGGCCTTGAGGTAGGAATGAGCTGTGGGTGTGCCAAGGAAGGCCATCGAGCCTGGGCATGGTGATTGAGGAGAGTGACAGGAGAACTAGGTGCGGGTCCAATCATTTACATTATTTAGGGCCTGTGTGTAGGCCGTGCCAAAGAGTTTGAATTTTATTCTAATTGCAATGAAAGACGTTTAGTAGCTTTCAATCCGGAGAGTGAGATAAGCTTATTTATGATCACTCTTTGATGTTGCATAAAGAACAAACTGCTGGGGGCCGGAGTACAGACAGGGGGAAACTACATGCAATCGAACCTCTGAGACCTACTCATCCCAGGCAGGAATTCAAATTTCAATCACTGCCTTTGGCAACAGAAATAAGTGGCATACTGCCAAAATGATCATGGCTAAACAGAATTTTTATATATTCAAAGCACTGGTCTATGCCTGATTATTCATGTAAGAGCACATGGGTTTGTCCTTGAAAACAATGCTATAATCCACAAATGAATATGTTATCAGAGTTATACATGCATAAGGTTTCAAAATAAAAGAACATCAAAGCCTTCTAATACAGAGACGTTCCCTCCTCCAGCCCTCCCCAAGCTCAGTTCTCATCCCCAGAGGCATCCACTTTGATGTCCGTTAACTGTTTTCACTCTTATTTACCTCCACATTTCTCAATATGCTTACATTGCTGTTTCTTTTTTTTTTTTTTTTTTTGTGACAGTCTCGCTCTGTCATCCAGCCTGTAGTGCAGTGGTGCGATCTCAGCTCAATGTAACTTTTGCTTCCTGGGTTCAAGCGATTCTCCTGCCTCAGCCTTTTGAGTAGCTGGGATTACTGGCACCCGCCACCACACCTGGCTAATTTTTGTATTTTCAGTAGAGATGGGGTTTTACCATGTTGGCCAGGCTGGTCTTTAACTCCTGACCTCAGGTCATCTGTACACCTTGGCCTCCCAAAGTGCTAGGATTGCAGGCATAAGCCACCACATCCAGCCCTAAATATTATCTTTTGACTTTCTAATACAGTAAGCCGGAATATAGCTTTTTTTTTTTTTTGAGATGGCGTCTCACTCTGTCAATCATGTTGGAGTGCAGTGGTGTGATCCGGGCTCATTGCAACCTCCACTTCCCAGTCTCAAGCAATCTTCTTCCTCAGAACCTTGAGTAGCTGGGACCACAGGTATCCACCACCATGGCTGGCTAATTTTTGTATTTTTGGTAGAGATGTGATTTTACTATGTTGCCCAGGCTGGTCTCAAACTCCTCAGCTCTGGTGATCCATCTGCCTTGGCCTCCCCAAATGCTGGGATTACAGGTATGAGTTACTGTGGCCGGCCAAATACTACTTAAAAAAAAAAAAAGTTACTATGTAATAGAAAACTTCAAATGCATATACACAAAGTGAACAGAAGAGTGTAATAAACACCCATGTATCATTTTGCTATGGTAAAGAGAAAAGGTATTATAAAAACAAAACACACACACACACACACACAAAACAAAAAAACCATGTACCCATCATCCAGCCTCAATAATTATGCCTTTCTTTTTTTTTTTTTGAGATGGAGTCTCGCTCTGTTGCCTGGGCTGGAGTGCAGTGGCGGCATCTCAGCTCACTGCAAGCTCCACCTCCCGGGTTTACATTCTCCTGCCTCAGCCTCCCGAGTAGCTGGGACTACAGGCGCCCGCCACCTCGCCCGGCTAGTTTTTTGTATTTTTTAGTAGAGACGGGGTTTCACCGTGTTAGCCAGGATGGTCTCGATCTCCTGACCTCGTGATCCGCCCGTCTCAGCCTCCCAAAGTGCTGGGATTACAGGCTTGAGCCACTGCGCCCGGCCAACAATTATGCCTTTCTTGTTTCATCTCCACCTCTACATTCTCATCACTTGAGAATTACTTTCAGTTCTTCTACTTATTTTTAGTTTTTGAGACAGAGTCTCACTCTGTCTCCCAGGCCAGAATGTAGTGGCACTTTCTCAGCTCACTGCAACCTCTGCCTGCCCGAGTTCAAGTGATTATCCTGTCTCAGCCTCCTGGGTAGCTGGGATTACAGGTGCCTGCCATCATGCCAGGCTAATTTTTTGTATTTTTGGTAGAGCCTGGTTTCATCATGTTGCCCAGGATGGTCTTGAACTCCTGAGCTCAGGAGATCCACCTGCCTTGGCCTCCCCAAGTGCTGGGATTACTAGCGTGTTACTGTGCCCAGCTAAAATTTGTTAAAATTTATTTTATAGCAAAAACTTCAAATGCATATACACAAAGTGAGCAGAAGAGTGTAATAAACCGCCATGTATCGTTTTGCTATGGTAAAGAGAAAAGCCAAATAAAAACAAAACAAATAGACAAAATAAAACAAAAAAAACCCCACGTACCCATTACCCAGCTTTAATAATTAAGGCCTTCTTGTTTCATCTTCACCTCTATGTACTCATCCCTTGAGAGTTACTTTTAGTTCTTTTATTTATTTTTATATTTATTCTTTGAGATGAAGTCTTGCTCTGTCGCCCAGGCTGGAGTGCAATGAATGACGCGATCTCGGCTCACTGCAACCTCTGCCTCCTGGATTCAAGTGATTCTCCTGTCTCAGCCTCCCGAGTAGCTGGGACCACAGGCATATTCCACCACACCTGGCTAATTGTTTATATTTTTTAGACCTCAAGTGATCCTCTCACTCCAACCTCCCAAAGTGCTGGGATTACAGGCACAAGCCACTGTCCCCAGCCACAAGTAAGTTAAACTTCTGATTACCTTTAGTTACTGATTCGTTATTGATATTTTATAAACCATTTGCTTTTTTCTTTGTTGTTTGAATTTTTGTTACTAATAAGTATGCCATTATCTTGCTTTTACCACTTTATTTTAAGAATACCAACATTTATTCGTTAAAACAATAATCTTAAAATTCATATTTATTTATTTATTTTTAAGACAGAGTTTCATTCTTGTTACCCAGGCTGGAGTGCAATGGCACAATCTTGGCTCACTGCAACCTCTGCTTCCTGGGTTCAAGGGATTCTCCTCCCTCAGCCTCCTGAGGAGTTGGGATTACAGGTGCCTGCCAATACCCCCGCTAATTTTTTTGCATTTTTAGTAGAAGTGCGGTTTCACCATGGTGGCCAGGCTGGTCTTGAACTCCTGACCATTAAAAAGGAAGAATGGGCCTTGGAAAGCCTAAAAAGGTAGGAGAAACATTTATGAGACTTAGAAGGGTACATGTAAGATGTTCTGAGGAACTTAGTGGAAGATTTGTAAAACTGATGCTGGGTACAGTGGCTCACACCTGTAATCCTAGCACTCTGGGAGGCCAAGGCAGGTGGATTGCCTGAGGTCAGGAGTTCGAGAACAGCCTGGCCAACATGGTGATACCCCGTCTCTACTAAAAATACAAAAATTGGCAGGGTGTGGTGGTGTGTGCCTGTAGTCTCAGCTATTCTGGAGGGCGGGGCAGAAGGGTCTGTTGAGCCCCAGAGGTTGAGGCTTCAGTGAGAGTTATGATCATGTCACTGTACTCCAGCCTGGCTGACACAGTGAGACACAGTGAGACCCTGTCTCAGAAAAAAAATTATAAAATGGTGTATTAATAAGTATGCTACTCTACTAGTAATGCTGTTAAATGACAAGTAGTCTGCAATTGCCTACAACCGCATTTTCCCCGGAAATTAAAGTTAGAAAGGGTTAAGAATTCTGATCAATGTACACAATTGATCTACTAAATATAATATAATTATATAAATATAATACGGGTGACTGTGTGAAAAGTGTGCAAGGAAAATATAATTTTTTTTTTTTTTTTTGAGATGGAGTCTCGCTCTGTCACCCAGGCTGGAGTCTCGCTCTGTCACCCAGGCTGGAGGGCAGTGGCGCGATCTAGGCTCACTGCAAGCTCCGCCTCCTGGGTTCACGCCATTCTCCTACCTCAGCCTCCTGAGTAGCTGGAACTGCAAGCGCCCACCACCACACCTGGCTAATTTTTTGGGTTTTTTTTAGCAGAGAAAGGGTTTCACCATGTTAGCCCGGATGGTCTTGATCTCCTGACCTCGTGATCTAGATGCCCACCTTGGCCTCCCAAAATGCTGGGATTACAGGTGTGAGCCACCGTGTCCGCTCGAGTATGTCTTTTATAAGCAAAGGTATAAGGAAATGTATAAGGCAATGTAGTGGTATTGATGAGGAATCAGAGAGACCTAAGGGATTGAGGAGAATATTTATTATTTAGGTGTGCCGGCCCAGACAGCTTAACAACCAAAGGACTGACCCCTGAATATAGAGTTAAGTGACCTTTTAAGCATTTTGTAGGCCAGGCACAGTGGCTCACGCCTGTAATCCTAGCACTTTGGGAGGCCAAGGCAGGTGGATCACCTGAGGTCAGGAGTTCAAGACAAGCCTGGCCAGGATGGTGAAACCCTGTCTCTACTAGAAATACAAAAATTAGCCAGGCATGGTGGCGGGCCCCTGTAATCCCAGCTGCTCAGGAGGCTGAGGCAGAGAATTGTTTGAACCCAGGAGGCGGAGGTTGCAGTGAGCTGAGATCACACCACTGCACTCCAGCCTGGGCCACAGAGTGAGACTCCGTCTCAAAAAAAATAAATAAAAAAGCATTTCATGGGGTAGGGGGAGATCTGTGCAGGGGAAGCATATTACAGAAGCAAGAAACAAGACAGTTATTTAATTAATTGAGACATGCATTACATAATTTCTTACTTTTCAAGGAAAAACATGTTTTACAACTTGAGTTTCTCTGTCTAGTGACCTTGCAGCTGCACAGCTAGGGAATCAGGGTCTTCACAATGCCTGGGAAAGGAGGAGAGATAAGGCTCGCTAGCCACAGAAAAACAGGCAGCTAATTTTTAAAGGACTTCAGCTCTTTCTTTCTCAGGGGGAATTGGGTTTTCCTACATACAACTGAGTTTCTGCTTACACATTCTTTAATTTCTTTAAATTCCTGTTCCAGTACAACAGACATATTTCCACTGATGGAAAAGAGACGGCTGGGCGCAGTGGCTCATGCTTGTAATTCCGGTACTTTGGGAGGCCACGGTGGGTGGATCATGAGGTCAGAAATTCAAGATCAGACTGGCCAAGGTGGTAAAACCCTGTCTCTACTGAAAATAGAAAAATTAGCCAGATGTGGTTGCACGTGCCTGTAATCCCAACTACTCAGGAGGCTGAGTCACCAGAATTGCTAGAACCTGGGAGGCGGAGGTTGTAGTGAGATTGCATCACTGCACTCCATCCTGGGCAACAAGAGCAAAACTGTGTCTCAAAAGAAAAAAAAAAAAAACCTAAAAACAAAATAAAACAAAATCCCTCAGGGCTTTTCTTCAGGGAAAGCAGGAGAAAATTGTAACTCAGTTTTGCTATAATGTTCAGCTAATTTTGAAAAGAAAATAAATCACAGAGCTAAAAAGATTGTTTCCGATGAATTTTGGTACAAAGCAGAATTATAGAGTATATGTTTGATTTTAAAACATTAAGAGGCAAATAACCACATATTCTATGATTTCATTTATTTAGCTAGTTCGAGGTGGAGTCGCACTCTGTCACCTAGGCTGGAGTGTGCTGGCACGATCTTGGCACACTGCAACTTCCGCCTCCTGGGTTCAAGTGATTCTTCTGCCTCAGCCTCCCAAGTAGCTGGTATTACAGGCGTGATCACCAAGCCTGGCTAATTTCTTGTATTTTTAGTAGATAAAATGTTTTGCCATGTTGTCCAGGCTGGTCTATGAACTCCTGATCTCAGGTAATCCACCCGCCTCGGCCTCCCAAAGTGCTGGGATTATAGGCGTGAGCCATCGTGCCTGGCCTCTATGATTCCATTTATATCGCAAGCCAAAGAAAAGGACTGAGGTGCATCTGATTCATTTTAGTTGATTTTGCCAATGTGTGTGTCCAGGAAACACACACACACACACACCCACGCAAAAGTACAGGAAACATCTGCTATCTGTGCTTTTTCCAAAGAGGGTTTGGGGACTTCTATAAATAAAGGGAAAAGAGCGGGCAGTAGGGGAAAAAGCAAAGAAAGAGAAAAGAGAAGGTATATATCTAACAGAGTTGCATTCGAAAGCAGTTGCATTTGAATCTTTTGATCAGTGTTTACTGAATCCACATTTTACATGTGGAAGGAGAGGGTAGAAGAATCACCTGAGCATTAATTTTGCACTTAGTGAATCTGCATTTTACATAAGACAAATAAACATAGAGTAGAGGAGACAGCCAGACATGGATTTGTCTCAGGTGGGTGGAAGCGTGACTATTAGTTCTGTCCTTTGTCCATCACTTGTGAACATAAGTTATTCATAGACATTATCAGGGTGAAATTCAACAGAACTCTTTTTTTTTTTTTTTCTGAGATGGAGTCTTGTTCTGTCGCCCAGGCTGGAGTGCAGTGGCATGATCTTGGTTCATTGCAACCTCTGTCTCCTGAGTTCAAGCAATTCTCCTGTTTCAGCCTCCCATGTACCTGGGATTACAGGCACCCACCACCATACCTGGCTAGTGTTTATATTTTTAGTAGAGACAGGGTTTCACCTTGTTGGTCAGGCTGGTCTCGAATTCCTGACCTCAGGTGATCCACCTGCCTCAGTCTCCCAAAGTACTGGGATTATAGGCATGAGCCACTGCACCCAGCCTCAACAGAACTCTTTTAGGGTCAATATCTTGAGGCACACAAGGAATTTTCTTGGAGCAAATTTGGAGGGAGATATGCAGACTTTTATCTTTGTAGATATCTTTTTTTTTTTTTTTTTCCTGGGAGGGAGTCTCGCTGTGTCGCCCAGGCTGGAGTGCAGTGGCGCTATCTCGGCTCACTGCAAGCTCCACCTCCCAGGTTCATGCCATTCTCCTGCCTCAGCCTCCTGAGTAACTGGGACAATGGGTGCCCACCACCATGCCCGGTTAATTTTTTTGTTGTTGTTGTATTTTTCGTAGAGACAGGGTTTTACCGTGTTAGCCAGGATGGTCTCGATCTCCTGATCTCGTGATCTGCCTGCCTCGGCCTCCCAAAGTTCTGGGATTACAGGCATGAGCCACCGTGCCTGGCCTGTAGTTATCTCTTTATCAAAAAAAATAGGAGACAGGTTTGCGTGACCCAGTTCCCAGCTTGACTTTTCCCTGTAGCATAGCAAGTCTGAGGTCCTCGGATTTTATATTCCTTTTATAATAATATAAACATGAAATAATAATATATATTTGTAAGATCTGAAAACTACAGCGTAAAAGAAAGAACACACACAAAGAATACACACACACACACACACACACACAAACATATATACATACATACACGAACACACATATATGGTCTCTGCCCCTGTTTCCTGGGTGCGCAGCTCCTGAAACCCTTGAAATCTGCAAAGTGGTAGGTGTCTTTGTGGTTGTTAATGAGACGACTGATCTCTGGGGCCTCGTGAATAGCCTCAAAATGAGGACTGGTTGCCAGGGGAGTCAACCTCGTGATTGGGGGGGTGGAAATTTCAGCCCTCTGCCTCCAGATTTCCAGGGATAGGGAGGAGCTGAAGGTTGAGTTGATCATCAGTGACCAATGATTTAATCAATCATGTCTATGTGGCCATTGCGGTGGCTCATGTCTGAAATCCCAGCTCTGTGGGAGGCCAAGGCAGGAAGATTGCCTGAGGCCAGGAGTTTGAGACCAGCCTGGGCAACATAGTGAGAATCCATCTCTACAAATAAAACAATTAGCCAGGCATGGTAATGCTACTCAGGAGGTAGAGATGGGAGGATCACTTGAGTCCAGGAGATCAAGGCTGCAGCAAGCTATGATTGCACCACTGCTTGCCAGCCTTGGTGACAGAGCTAGGCCCCTGTCTCAAAAACAAAAAAACAAAACAAAACAAAACAAAAAACAAACTAAAAACCAAATCATGCCTATGTCATGAAGTCTCCGTGAAACTCAGGACAGCAGCCGGGCGTGGTGGCTCATGCCTGTACTCCCAGCACATTGGGAGGCCAAGGCGGGCAGATCACTTGAGGTCAGGAGTTTGGGACTAGCATGGGCAACATAGCAAGACTCTGTCTCTATTTTTTGTTTTGTTTTGTTTTTGAGATGGAGTCTTGCTCTGTTGCTCAGGCTGGAGTGCAGTGGCGCGATCCCCGCTCACTGTAAGCTCTGCCTCCTGGGTTCATGCCCTTCTCCTGCCTCAGCCTCCCGAGTAGCTGGGATTACAGGCTCCTGACACCATGCCCGGCTAATTTTTTTGTATTTTTAGTAGAGATGGAGTTTCACTGTGTTAGCCAGGATAGTCTCGATCTCCTGACCTCGTGATCTGCCCACCTCGGCCTCCCAAAGTGCTGGGATTACAGGTGTGAGCCACCGCGCCTGGCCTATTTTTTTTATGTTTTTGTTTGTTTGTTTGTTTTTTAAAAGATAAAGTAAACATGGGGCAGAGGAAGCAGTCAGATATGCACTTGTCTCATGTGAGCAGAGGGATGACCTTGGGGTCTATCCTTTGTCCTGCAAGGATAAGCTATCAATTTACATTTTCAGGGTGAAATTCAACAGAACTGTTCTAAGGTCAAAATCTTGAGGTCCACAAGGAATTTCCTCATGGGCGAATCATGAGGGAGGTATGTAGCTTTTTTAAAAAAAATCTTTGTAGGTCGGGTGAGGTAGCTCACGCCTGTAATCCCAGAACTTTGGGAGGCCGAGGCAGGGGGATCATGAGGTCGGGAGATCGAGACCATCTTGGCTAACATGGTGAAACCCCGTCTTTACTGAAAATACATAAAATGAGCCAGGCATGGTGGCGGGTGCTTATAGTCCCAGCTACTCGGCAGGCTGAGGCAGAATGGCATGAACCCAGGAGGCGGAGCTTGCAGTGAGCCGAGATCACGCCACTGTACTCCAGCCAGCCTGGGTGACAGAGCGAGACTCCTTCTCAAAAAAAAAAAAAAAAAATACTTTGTAGTTATCTATTTAGCAAAATGGAAGAGGCAGGTTTGAATGATCCAGTTTCCAGCTTGACTTTTGCCTTTGGCTTAGTGAGTTGGTGGTCCTGAGATTTTTTTTCCTTTCACAGTCATTATTCAGGGAAGAGGGTAGGGTCTTGATATTCAAAATTTCTTGGGTTGTATTACACTTGTTCCTTCAAATGATAAAAGGTTTTGTAGCTATGATCGTTCATCAGAAAACTTCAGCAGAAGTGTATTACATAAAACCTCTGCAGGGTGATAAATCTACTAGGGTTTGGATGAGGCCAGACATTGCTCATTCAGTATCTCAAGCCCAGAAAGATGAGTTACTGACATTGAATATGTGAAAGGAAAACCAACAGTTTGGTTTAATTTCTTGAATTTCATGTAAAACAGTTCTGGTTTTGTTTTGTTTTGTTTTGTTTTGTTTTGTTTTGAGACAGAGTCTTGCTCTGTTGCCCAGGCTGGCATGCAATTGCACCATCTCAGCTGATTGCAACCTCTACCTCCTCGTTCAAGCGATTCTCCTGCCTCAGCCTCCTGAATAACTAGGATTACAGGTGTGCACCACCACACCTGGCTAATTTTTGTGTTTGTAGTAGAGATGGGGTTTCACCATGGTGGCCAGGCTGGTCTCCAACTCCTGGCCTCATGCAATCCACCTACCTTGGCCTCCTAAAGTGCTGGTAGTATAGGCACGAGCCACCATGCCTGGCCAAAACAGTTCTGTTGAATTTCACCCTGACAACATAAATGAAAAACTTGTCTTCACAGGTAAAGGACAAAGGACAGAACTAAAAGTCATCCCTCTGTGCACCGGAGACAAGCGTATCTGGCTGCTTCCTGTACTCTATGTTTATTTATCTTATGAAAAAATGCAGATTCACTGAGCACAAGATAAATGCATAATTGACTATTTCTCCTCCCTTTTCTTTCCACATGTAAAATGTGGATGCTGTAAACGCTGATCAACGACTGAAAGGAACACAATCATTTGGTGCTTCCATTTGTTCTCCCTCCCTGCTTGTTTTTTAATTTTGCATTCCCCTACTACTCACTCTTTTTCCATTTATTTATTTATTTATTTATTTATTTATTTAAGACCGAGTCTTGCTCTGTTGCCCAGGCTGCAGTGCAGTGGTGCAATCTGAGCTCACTGCAACCTCTGCCTCTTGGATTCAAGCAATTCTCCTGCCTCAGCCTCCCGAGTAGCTGGGATTACAGGCATGCGCCACCACGTTCAGCTAATTTTTGTATTTTTAGTAGAGACGGGGTTTCACCACGTTGGCCAGGCTGATATCAAACTCCTGACGTCAGGTGATCCGCCTGCCTAGGTGTCCCAAAGTGCTGGAATTACAGGCATGCGTCACCCAGCCTGGCCTCTTTTTCCCTTTAAATATTGAAGTCCCCAAACCGTCTTTGGAAAAAAAAAGCATGCATTACAAATATTTCCTGTGGTTTTTATTTCTTTTTTCCTCCCACTGCATCCTCAACTTTGGCAAAATGACCTCTAAAAATGACTGAGACATGCTTCAGTAATTTCCTTTGATGTACAAATGTTTACCAAATTCAGATGCTTTAATTCAGTAAAACACAACAGCTAAAACAAAGATATCAGCAAAATGTTGAATGACTGGCCAGGTGTGGCAGCTGATGCCTGTAACCTTAGCACTTTGGGAGGCCGAGGCTGGAGGGTCAGTTGAGGTCAGGAGTTTGAGACCAGCCTGGCCAACATGGTAAAACCCCGTCTCTACTAAAAATACAAAAATTATTCAGGTGTGGTGGTGAGCACCTGTAATACCAGCTTCTTGTTAGGCTGAGGCAGGAGAATTGCTTGAACCTGGGAGGTGGAGGTTGCAGTGAGCTGAGATTGTGCCACTGCACTCCAGCCTGGGCAACAGAGCGAGACTCTGTCCTAAAAAAAAAAAAGAAAAGAAAAAAGAAAAAGAAAGAAAAAGAAAAATGTTGGATAGTATCTGTGTCTCTGAAAAAAACAGGTCAGGCTGGGTGCGGTGGCTCACGCCTGTAATCCCAGCACTTTGGGAGGCCAAAGTGGACGGATCATGAGGTCATGAGATTGAGACCATCCTGACTAACATGGTGAAACCCTATCTCTACTAAAAATACAAAAAATTTAGCTGGGTGTGGTGGCAGGCGCCTATAGTCCCAGCTATTCGGGAGACTGAGGAGAATGGCGTGAGCCCAGGAGGCAGAGCTTGCAGTAAGCCGAGATTGTGCCACTGCACTTCAGCCTGGGCGACAGAGCAAGACTCCATCTCCAAAAAAAAAAGGAAACAGATCAGGATGCTGATGAATAAGATCTAAGAGTCTATGAATAAGACTTATAGAAATAAGAAGATGCTGCTGGCTGGACATGGTGGCTCACGCCTGTAATCCCAGCACTTTGGGAGGCTGAGGCTGGTGCATCACTGGAGGTCAGGGGTTCGAGACCAGCCTGGCCAACATGGCGAAACCCCTTCTCTACTAAAAATATAAAATTAGCTGGGCGTGGTGGCATGTGGCTATTTTCCCAGCTGCTTGGGAAAGCTGAGGCAGGAGGATTGCTTGAACCTGGGAGGCAGAGGTTGCAGTGAGCTGAGAGCATGCCACTGCCCTCCAGCTTGGGCAACAGAGCAAGGCTCCATTTCAAAAAAAAAAGAAGATGCCAAATGATTCCTGAGACCCCTTTGTGATATTTTTAAAATGCAATAAAATATGTTTCCAGCATTTTGGGAGGCCAAGGCAGGTGGATCACTTAAGGTCAGGAGTTTGAGACCAGCCTGGTCAACATGGTGAAACCCCATCTCTACTAAAAACACAAAAATTATTATCTGGGCATGGTGGCATATGCCTGTAATCCTAGTTACTCAGGAGGCTGTGGCAGGAAAATCACTTGAACCCAGGAAGCAGAGGTTTTGGTGAGCCAAGATCAGACCATTGCACTCCAGCCCAGAAAATAAGAGCGAAACTCTGTCTCAAAAAAAAGAGAAAAAGAAAAAAGAAAGAAAGAAAAGAAAGATTATGTGTCTCTTCTTTTCAGCAGCTGCAAAGTGGTAGACACCATTTCATGTCATAAAATTGATTCAAAGAATCTTATCTGAATAAGGTGTGTAACTGAAATACTCATGAAGTTTGTTCTGTTTTCTGTTGCTAAAAATGGTCCTTGGGAACAAGATACTGAAACATACAGGAAATGGATGAATCTCAAAAACATGCTGTGTGGAAGAAGCCAGACCCAAAAGAGCATCCCGTATAATTCTACTGATGTGACATTCTAGAAACACCAAATCTAATCCGTAGTGACACAGAGCAGATCAGTGGTTGCCTGGGTCAGGGGTGGAAGGTGGATTGACTGGGAGGGGTCAGAGGCAACTCCCTGGAGTAATAGCAAAGTTTTCTTTCTTTTTTTTTTTTTTGAGTCGGAGTCTTGCTTTATTGCCCATGCTGGAGTGTAGTGGCTTGATCTTGGCTCACTGCCACCTCTGCCTTCCAGGTTAAAGCAATTTTCCTGCCTCAGCCTCCTGAGTAGCTGAGACCACAGGCGTGCACCACCAACCATACCTGGCTGATTTTTATATTTTTAGTAGACACGGGGTTTCACCGTATAGTCCAGGCTGGTCTCAAACTCCTGACCTCAGGTGATCAGTCTGCCTCCCAGAGTGCTGGGATTACAGGCATGAGCCACCGCAGAGCCCTAGGGAAAGTTCTTTTTTGTTGATTTGTTTTTGTTTTTGAGACAGGGTCTCGTGTTGCCCAGGCTGGAGTGCAATGGTGCTGCCTCAACTCACTACAGACTTCCCCACCTGGACCCAAGTGATCAGCCTCCCAAGCAGCTGGGACTACAGGCCTTTGCCAACATGCTTGGCTAAGTTTTAAAATATTTTTGTAGAGATGATATATCACTACATTGCCCAAGCTGGTCTGGAACTCCTGGGGTCAAGCGATGCTCTTACTTTGCCTTCTCCAAGTGTCAGGAGTACAGGTGTGAGCCACGGCTCCTGGCCTTAATTTTTTTTTTTTTTTTTTTTGTGACAGCATCTTCCTCTGTCACTCTGACTGGTATGCAGTATTGCAGTCACAGCTCACTGCTGCCTCCAATTCCTGGCTCAAGTGATTCTCTTGCCTCAGCCCCCTGAGAAACTGTGACCACAGGTGCATGCCACCATACCTGGCTAATTTAATTTTTTTTTTTTTTTGAGATGGAGTTTTGCTCATCGCCTAGGCTGGAGTGCATTGATGCAATCTCAGTTCACCGCAACCTCTGCCTCCCGGGTTCGAACAATTATCCTGCCTCAGCCTCCCAGTTAGCTGGGATTACAGGCATGGGCCACCACGCCTGGCTAATTTTGTACTTTAGTTGAGACGGGGTTTCTCCATGTTGGTCAGGCTGGTCTCGAACTCCCAACCTCAGGCGATCCACCTGCCTTGGCCTCCCAAAGTGTTGGGATTACAGGCGTGAGCCACCACGCCCGGCCGTTTCTAAAAAATTTTGTAGTTGGGTGCATTCATGTTGCCCAGGTTGTCCTGGAACTCCTGGCCTCATGCAGTCCTCCCAATTCAGCCTCCCAAAGTTGAGATTACAGGCATGAGCCACTGCATCTAAGCAGAAAGTTCTATATCTTGATAGTGGCAGTGGGTATTCAGATATATTCATTTGCTAAGCCTCATCAAACTGTACAGTTCAAGTGAGACCCTGTCTCAAAACAACCTATACACTTAAAATGAGTGCATTTTATTGTATGTAAACTTCAATAAAGTTTATTTTAAATAATAAAACAACTGTCCATGGAAGTATTTATGCAAAGGGGAGGAGGTCTTTGAAGACACTCAAAATTCAGAGATTAGTTTTAGATATTGCCAAAAAAAAAACCCAGACCAAGAAGACTTTAACCTCAAAAACCACGCAAGAGGGCGGCTGAGGTGGGAGGATTGGAAATGCCTGTTATTCTAATTGGATGTTGTGCTTGATAATTGTTGTCATCGTACTGATATTAAAATATTAAAGTAGCAATTAAAATATCAAGTGACATCTCTTGTATAAACATATAAAATATAAACACTTGTATTTATATATATATGGGCCAAACGTGGTGGCTCATACCTGTAATCCAGGCATTTTGAGAGGCAGAGACGGGAAGATCACTTGAGGCCAGGAGTTCGAGACCAGCCTGGTCAATATAGCAACACCCCATCTCTACTAAAAAAAATCTGACCGGGTGCAGTGGCTCACACCGCTATACCCAGCACTTTGGGAGGCTGAGGCGGGTGGATCACGAGGTCAGGAGATCGAGATCATCCTGGCTAACACAGTGAAACCCCGCCCCTACTAAAAATACAAAAAATTACCCATGCATGGTGACACGCGCCTGTAGTCCCAACTACTTGAGAGACTGAGGCAGGAGAATCGCTTGAACCTCAGAGGTGGAGGTTGCAGTGAGTCAACATTGTGCCACTGCACTCCAGCCTGGGTGACAGAGCAAGACTTCATCTCAAAAATGAATAAATAAATAAAAATTTTTAAAAAAAGTTTTTAAAAAAATCTATATATTTCATATATATATATGTGTGTGTGTGTGTGTGTGTGTGTGTGTGTGTGTGTATATATGGTAAAAATTGACAGTTTCCTTTTCTCTCTCTATATGAGTGTATAAAAACACCCATGACTGTCAATTCCTTCTTCAAACATACATTTGAAAGTCTTTCAGGCTGGGCACGGTGGCTCATACCTGTAATCTCAACACTTTGGGAATCTGAGCTGGGAGGATTGCTTGAGGCCAGCAGTTCAAAGCCAGCCTAGGCAACATAGTGAGACCCTGACTACAAACTTTTTTTTTTTTTTTGAGATGGAATTTCACTCTCGTTGCCCAGGCTGGAGTTTAATGGTGCAATCTTGGCTCACTCCAACTTCTGCCTCCTGGGTTCAAGTGGTTCTCCAGCCTCAGCCTCCCAAGTAGCTGGGATTACAGGCGTGTGCCACCATATTTGGCTAATTTTGCATTTTCAGTAGAAATGAGGGTTTCTTCATGTTGACCAGGCTGGTCTCGAACTCCCAACCTCATATGATCCACCTGCCTCAGCCTCCTAAAGTGTTGGGATTACAGGCATGAGCCACCATGCCCAGACTACAAAATGTGTTTTTTTTTTTTTTTTTTTGAGATGGAGTCTTGCTCCTGTCTCATAGGCTGGAGTGCAGTGGTGTGATCTCAGCTCACTGCAACCTCCACCTCTCAGGTTCAAGCAATTCTTCCTCAGCCTCCCGATTAACTGGGATTACAGGTGTGCACCACCACACTCGGCTAATTTTTGTATTTTTAGTAGAGATCGGCTTTCGCCATGTTGGCCAGGCTGGTCTTGAACTCCTGACCTTAGGTGATCCACCCGCCTTGGCCTCCCAAAGTGCTAGGATTACAGGCATGAGCCACTGTGCCTGGCCAACACAATGTTTCAAAAATTAGCTGGGCATAGGACCTGGCATGAAGGCTCACACCTGTAATCCCAGCACTTTGGGAGGCCGAGGCAGGCAGATCACCTGAGCTCAGGAGTTTTGAGACCAGCCTCGCCAATATGGTGAAACCTCGTCTCTACTAAAAATACAAAAATTAGCCAGGCATGGTGACGCACCTGTAATTCCAGCTATTCAGGAGGCTGAGGAAGGAGAATCGCTTGAAGCCGGGAGGCGGAGGTTGCAGTGAGCCGCGGTTGTTCCAATGCACTCCAGCCTGGGTGACCATCTCAAAAAAATAAAATAAATATAAAATAAAAATAAATTAGCTGGGTGTGATGGCATGTGTCTGTAGTCCCAGCTACTTGGGAGGCTAAGGCGGGAGGATCACCTGAGCCCAGGCAGTCGAGGCTACAGTGAACTGTGATCCAGCCTGGGTGACAGTGCAAGACACTTTCTCAAGAAAAAAAAGCCTTTGCGAGGCGGTATGGCAGAGTGATTTAGAGTGACAGCAATAAGCACTTGGAAACAGATTGATTAGGTCAGATTTCCAGTTCTGCATCTTACTAGCTCTGTGGTGTCAGAAAAGTTACTGAATCTTCATGTGTCTCAGTTTCCACATTTGAGAAATGGTAATAATAATAGTCCCTATCCTGTGGTTTGGTTATGGTTTGTTTGACCCCACCAAGTGTTGTGTTGAAATTTGATTCTCAGTGTTGAAAGTGGGGCCTGGTGGGAGGTGTTCAGGTCATAGGGGCAGGTCCCTCATGAATAGCTTGGTGCCATTCTTGTGGCAGTTAGTGATTCTCACTCCTCCTCCTCCTCCTCCTCCTCCTCCTCTTCTTCCTTTTCTTCCTTCTCCTCCTCCTCCTCCTCCCAGGTTCAAGTGATTCTCCTGCCTCAGCTTCCTTAGTAGCTGGGATTACAGACACCTGCCACCACACCTGGCTAATTTTTGTATTTTTAGTAGAGACGGTGTTTCACTATGTTGGCCAGACTGGTCTTGAACTCCTGACCTCAGGTGATCCTCCCGCCTCAGCCTCCCAAAGTGCTGGGATTACAGGCGTGAGCCACTGAGCCTGGCCTGAATTACTGATTTTTACATACTGTACAAACGTCTGCATCCTACTTTTTCTTACTTTTGTTAAATTTGGCCTAAAGCTGCCTCATAAACAATGAACTGTATCCTAATTTAATTAAGCATGTCAACATTTCACTAATGGAATATAAAAGTAAAATTAAAAAATAAGAAAATATGACCAAAAAAACCCGTGTAAACATTTGGGGAAAAGACTTTAGGCCTTGTCAGTTCCTAGAATGTATTTATTTTCACTGCACTGGGGACTCCATTTCCAGTATTAAGGTCCATTTTCAAGTGAGTTTGGTAAGTGTGAAAAAAGGGGGTGGGGGAGTAATCGTACAAACAATTGTGTCCAAGCCAGGTTTCTAGGACCTGAGGGACCCCTCCGTATGGCAGAGGCACCCGACATCCGTAACTGTTGTGCACCCTGCGAATGACTTTATGGTCTAAGAAGAACATGTGTTCAGAGCCCCAACTAAAGAATCAGGAGTGGCAATATCCTGTTAGGATGCCAGCCTATGAAACCCCAGAGTCTAGAGGTCAAGCTGGGTACTTAGCTTCTTTCTTTTTTTTGAGACGGAGTTTCACTCCTGTTGCCCAGGCTGGAGTACAATGGCGCGATCTTGGCTCACTGCAACCTCCACCTCCCAAGTTCAGGCAATTTTCCTGCCTCAGCCTTCCCAAATAGTTGAGATGATAGGTGCCGGCCCCCACACCTGGCTAATTTGGTATTTTTAGTAGAGATGGGGTTTCTCCATGTTGTTCAGGCTGGTCTCAAACTCCCAACCTCAGGTGATCTGCCCACTTCGGCCTCCCAAAGTGCTGGGACTACAGGCATGAGCCACCATGCCCGGCCAAGGCACTTGGTTTCTTAGGTCACCCACTTGGCCCTCTTCCAAGTTGTACTTTCTTTCTTTCCTTCCTGTTCTAAAGTATTTTAATAATTTTTTTTTTTTTCTGAGATGGTATCTCACTCTGTAGCCCAGGCTGCAGTGCAGTGACATGATCTCAGCTCACTGCAACCTCTGCCTCCTGGGTTCAAGCATTTCTCCTGCCTCAGTCTCCCGAATAGTTTGGACTACAGGTGCCTGCCACCTGGCT
>NW_012116633.1:570477-572510 GCF_000951035.1 Colobus angolensis palliatus
AGAGTGGGATGGTGAGGGGCCCTGCCCTGCCCTGGGCGCTGTGCCCTGTGTAGGGGGATAGGTGGCCTCATCTACCCCAGTGGGATGCCGTTTTTCCCATCTGACAGGCAGGCCCCAGAGCCCCATACTGTTGGACATGTGAGGGAGTGCCCGACAGCTGGGCCCCTCCTCATGCCCTGACCTGCCACCCCCTGTCCATGTCTCCTGTGTCTGCAGTGGGTGAATGGGGTCGACACGATAGAGCATGAGGGGGGCTACCTCCCCTTTGAGGCCGACATCAGCAACCTGGTCCAGGTGGGGCCCCTGTCCTCCCAGCTCCGCATCACTATCGCCATCAACAACACACTCACCCCCACCACCCTGCCACCAGGGACCATCCGCTACACGACCAGCACCTCCAAGTGGGTACCATCCTGCTTCCATTGCACGCACCCACCTTCCCGCCCCACCCCGTGGTCTTCCTGCTAGGGACAGGGTGGCCTTCGCAGAGTGGAGGCCCTGGATCTGGGGAGGCCGGGGAGGCCAGTGAGCTGAGGTCAAGGGACCCAGGGCAAGGGCCCAGCGAACCACAGTCCTCCCACCCTAGGTATCCCAAGGGTTACTTTGTCCAGAATACATACTTTGACTTCTTCAACTACGTGGGACTCCAGCGGTCTGTGCTTCTGTACACAACACCCACCACCTACATCGATGACATCACCGTCACCACCGGCGTGGAGCACGACAGTGGTGAGGGCTTCTGCTAGGATCCTTCCTCAGCGGGGCCCAGGGTGGTTCTGTTTGTTCCCTGTTTGGAAAGCTCTCCCAGAAAAAAAGGTGCTCCCAGCATCTCTAAACCCTCACAGGTTCCCGTCCACCTACAAAGCTAAATTCCAGGCTGTCTGAGCGGGCACGGGCTCCCGAAATCACCCGTGTGGTTGACCTCCCTTGGAGAAGAGGGGTCTGGCCTAACATCACACAGCTCAGGGTGGCAGTCATGTCCCTTCGCCACTGTGCTGCTCTCACTCCAGCTCCCCTTGCTACCCGTCATGCTCAAGGAACAGGCAGCTTTGGGGGGCCAGGCACGGTGGCTCACACCTGTCATCCAGCACTTTGCAAGGAGGCCCTGGTAGGAGGATCTCTTGAGGCCAGTAGTTCAAGACCAGCCAGGGCAACACAGCAAGGCCATCACCACAAAAAATTAAAAAATTAGTCAGGCATGGTGATGCATACCGGTAGTCCCAGCTGCTGAGGCAGGAGAATCACTTCAGCCTGGGCGGTCAAGGGTGCAGTGAGCTATGACTGTGCCACTGCGTTCTGGTCTGGGCCACAGGGGGAGACAATGTCTTTCTTTTTTTTCTTTTTTCTTTTTTTTTGTTGAGATGGAGGCTTGCTCTGTCACCAGGCTGGAGGGCAGTGGTGTGATCTCGGCTCACTGCAATCTCTGCCTCCTGGGTTCAAGCAATTCTCCTGCCTCAGCCTCCTGAGTAGCTGGGACTACAGGCGCATGCCACCATGCCCAGCTAATTTTCAGTAGAGACGGGGTTTCACCATATTGGCCAGGCTGGTCTCAAACCCCTGACCTCGTGATTCGCCCACCTCTGCCTCCCAAAGTGCTGGGATTACAGGTGTGAGCCACAGCGCTCGGCACTCGCCTGCTTTTTAATAAACTTTTACTACTGCTCTGCAACTGGCCTTCCTCTGACTTTCTGCCTTATACCCTTCAGTGCAATTCTTTCTTCAGAGGAGGCGAGAATTGAGGTTGTTACTGATGTGTTAGGGACTCACCACCCGGAACTCCACCAGTAACAGGTCGAAGATGCTAGTTGAAAATGTAATGTAAGCTGCATGCTTTTTACAAATCGTAGTGGTTCTCATGTCCAGCAATGGCCACTGAACCGTCCCTGTATGAAAGTACCCTCCATAAACCTATGTCTCCTTTGCTGTCTCCAGATCTCCTCCTCTACCTCTCCCACACGGTGCCTTCCCTACTGGAGTAAAGTGGGATCCCGTAGGGCACCCTTTCCCTGCAATTTTTTTTTTTTTTTTTGAGA
>NW_012116633.1:573077-575680 GCF_000951035.1 Colobus angolensis palliatus
ATGTGCCTGCAACATCAAGAGGGAGCTCTTGGCCCCTGGGTTAAGGTCAGGGCTCCAGAACCCCAGGGTCAAGGCTATGGCCGCATCCCAAGGACCGGCATCCCTGCAAGAGGCTGCATCACACAGGCATGGAAGAAGCTCCCCTGGGGCCAGCTCAAATTCCTGCTGGGGAAAGCAAGTGGAGGTGCTCCTTGACGAAACAGGGCGATCCCACCGATCTCAGGGGTTCTGTTCTGGCCTGCGAACCTGGATCGTCCAGCCTGGGCCGGGGGGCGGGGGGGGGGGGGCAGCAGACCTCGCCCTTCTTGGCTGGGGCTGAGGGTGAGGGTCCCGTTTCCCCAAAGGTCTAGCCTGGGGTTCCAGCCACAGGCCCCACTGGGCAGCGCCCGGCCCCGCCCCTCCCCGCCCCGCCCCTCCAGGCTTGGCACTCGTCCTCAACCAAGATGGCGCCGGCGGCTTCAGGCGCGTCACGCCACCGGGGCGTCACGCGGGCCGCCCTACGGGCACCTCCCGCGCTTTTCTTAGCCTAGCAGACAGTGGCGGAGCGGGCAGCGGGGAAGTAGGCGAGCGGAAAGCATGGCCCGGGGCTTGGCGGTGGCCTGGGCGGTGCTCGGGCCGCTGTTGTGGGGCTGCGCGCTGGCGCTGCAGGGCGGGATGCTGTACCCCCGGGAGAGCCCGTCGCGGGAGCGCAAGGAGCTGGACGGCCTCTGGAGCTTCCGCGCCGACTTCTCCGACAACCGACGCCGGGGCTTTGAGGAGCAGTGGTACCGACGGCCGCTGCGGGAGGTGCGATCTCGGGGCAGGGCCGGGAGGCGTCCAGAAGCCCGGCGGTGGGAGTAGGGGAGCCCGGGCCCCCGCAGGCTTCTTCCCCTGGGCGTCCGGGAGCTGGGAGCCCACAGGAGATTAAAGGTCAACGGGCTTGGGGGACGCGGGGTTGGGGGACGGGAAAACGGGGGCACTCTGGAGGGCCGGGGTGGAGGAGGCTGGAGGAGGAGAAAAGACTTCTGCCGAACCCCTTCCTGAGGCGAAGGCTGAGCCTGTGCAGTGACCTTCGTTTTAATATTTATTTTTTATTTAAAAAAATGTTTTTTGAGACTGGGTTTGCCTCTGTCTCCCAGGCTGGAGGAGAGTGGCGCCATCCTGACTTCTGAGCTCACTCGATTCTCCCGTCCCGCAGTTTAGCTGGGGCCACCATGCCTGGCTAAAAAACAAAAAAAACAAAACAAAACAAAAAATCTTACCCGGGCTCAGTGGCTCACACCTGTAATCCCAGCACTTTGGGAGGCGGAGGCAGGCGAATCACCTGAGGGCAGGAGTTTGAGACCAGGCTGGCCAACATAACATGGTGAAACCTCGTCTCTACTAAAAATATAAAATTAACCAAGTGTGGTGGTTCATGCCTGTAATCCCAGGTACTTGAGAGGCTGATGAGTCAGGAGAATTGCTTGAACCCAGGAGGTAGAGGTTGCAGTGAGCTGAGATCATGCCACTGCACTCCAGCCTGGGCGACACAGTGAGACCTTTTTGTTTTCTTTTTTTTTTAAGATATAGGGTCTCACTAGTTACCCAGGATAGTCTCGAACTCCTGGCCTCAAGCCATCCTCCCACGTTGACCTCCCAAAGTGCTGATCACAGGCATGAACCACCCACACACTCCCTGGCCACAGCAGCATGCACTGCACAGAGCTGGGCCCGGGGATTGGGAGGAGGGGACAGTTTAGACGTCCTGAGGTCAGCTTTCTGGTTTTCAAGGTTCAGATAGAGGACAGGACGTGACATCAGGCCAAGGACGCCACCCGTGTTCCCCTCCTGACTTGGATGTGGTCAGCAGAGAAGTGGAACCGGGTGAGGTCTGGGCCGCTTTTGCCTGGTCTACATCCTCTTTTTCTGACTTTGCGGCATTCAGTACAGGAGGGAGAGAGGAGGGGGCTGGGTGCCAGTGTGTGCTCCACTGACAGTGTCCTAAGCAAAGCTCCCCTCTATCCCCCCAACCAGCCCTCCTCCCTGTGACATGCAATGGGCCATCTGCCTTAGTCATGGGTCTGAACCTTCTTGCCTCTGGCTGGGATGTGGCCCTGGGCTCGCTCCTGTCTCAGGAGCTATTGGGCCCCATCCACTCTGAGGAGGAACTCCTGGCTCCCCTGGCCCAGGTGCACAAACCGCCCTGGCAGTTGACCTGTTATCAGCAAGTTATCTGTCTGTTCCGCCAAGAGTCCTCACAATGTATCAGGACTTTTGCACTAAGCCCGGGACACAGCTGTGCAGCACACTGGTCCCGGATCCTTTTGGGGGCCTAGGAGCTGAGCCTGGCCCTTCTCTCCACAGTCAGGCCCCACCCTGGACATGCCAGTTCCCTCTAGCTTCAACGACATCAGCCAGGACTGGCGTCTGCGGCATTTTGTCGGCTGGGTGTGGTATGAACGGGAGGTGATCCTGCCGGAGCGATGGACCCAGGACCTGAGCACAAGAGTGGTGCTGAGGATTGGCAGTGCCCACGCCTATGCCATCGTGGTCAGTGCGGCCAGGAGCAGGCAGGGTGGGTTGAGTGGGCACGGCTGCTGAACAGCATGGGACCCCCAACTGCCACCCACAGCCTGTCTCCT
>NW_012116633.1:579535-590817 GCF_000951035.1 Colobus angolensis palliatus
CAGCCACTGCACTCCAGCCTGGGCGACAGAGCGAGACTCCGTCTCAAAAAAAAAAAAAAAAAAAATCTTTTTTTAAATTAAAAAAAGCACTGGGTGTGGTGGATCACACCTGTAATCCCAGCACTTTGGGAGGCCAAGGCAGGTTGATCACCTAAGGTCAGGGGTTCTAGAACAGCCTGGCCAATATGGCAAAACCCCATCTCTACTAAAAAATATAAAAATTCGCCGAGCATGGTGGTACACGTCTGTAATCCCAGGTACTTGGGAGGCTGAGGCAGGAGAATCACGTGAACCCTGGAGGTGGAGGTTGCAGTGAGCCGAGATCGCGCCATTGCACTCCAGCCTGGGGAACAGAGTGAGACTCCGTTTCAAGAAAAAAACAAAAACAATTTAAAAAATTAAATAAAAAAAAAAGCAACAGAAACAAATGGCTGCCTGGCAGCAGTGGCTGCGGGGCACTCCCATTTGTGCCACTTAGGTCGTGTCCCTCCCTCAGCCCTGCTCTCTCTTGTTTCTCGCAGGGCTGGTGAATTACCAGATCTCTGTCAAGGGCAGTAACCTGTTCGAGTTGCAAGTGCGTCTTCTGGATGCAGAAAACAAACTCGTGGCAAATGGGACAGGAACCCAGGGCCAACTGAAGGTGCTGGGTGCCAGCCTCTGGTGGCCATACCTGATGCACGAACACCCCGCCTATCTGTACTCATTGGAGGTAATGGTGGTTTGGGACTTGCCCAAGGGAGGTCTTTTGCCCGCATCTGGTGACCCTGGCTTCAGCAGGAGCCCAGGACAGGTGAACAGGCAGGCGTGGTCCTCTGAGCTTTCTGATGTTTCTCACCCTTGATGGGAGGCCCAGTTTTTTTTTTTTTTTTTGAGATGGTCTCACTCTGTCACCCCGGCTGGAGTGCAGTGGCCTGATCACAGCTCACTGCAGCCTTGAGCTCTCAGCCTGCAGCAATCCTTCTACCTTGGTCTCCTGAGTAGCTGGGACTACAGGCACATGCCACCATGCCTGGCTAATTAAAGAAAAAAAAACTGTAAGCTGGGCACAGTGGCTCATGCCTGCAATCCCAGCATTTTGGGAGGCTGAGGTGGGTGGATGGCCTGAGGCCAGGAGTTTGAGACCAGCCTGGCCAACATGGTGAAACCACATCTCTACTAAAAATATGACAATTTGCTGGGCATGGTGGTGCACACCTGTAATTCCAGCTACTCGGGAGGCTGAGGCAGGAGAATTGCTTGAACTCAGGAGGCAGAGGGTGCAGTGAGCTGAGATCACACCACTGCAGTCCAGCCTAGGGGACAGAGTGAGACTGTCTCAAAAAAGTTTTTCTTGTAGAGATGAGGTCTCAGGCTGTTGCCAGGCTGGTCTTGAACGCCTGGACTCTAGTGATCCTTCTGCCTTAGCTTTCCAAAATGTGAGAACTCCAGGCATGAGCCTCCTTGTCTGGTCAAGGGGAAGGCCCCAGGGAAGGCCCCATTTTGAAGGGCACTTCCCTAGGGTCAGCCAGGGAAGGGCAGAGCCTCTGATTGCTGCTTCTCTGCTTGCAGGCCCAGAGGCGGCTGCTGGGGTGCACTGGGGGTCTTCCTGCTGCAGGGCAGGCCAGGCCAGGTGGGGCTCAGGCTGTTGGGGTGCTCACACCTGGTGCTTTGGTTGTTGTAGGTGCGGCTGACTGCACAGACGTCACTGGGGCCTGTGTCTGACTTCTACACACTCCCTGTGGGGATCCGCACTGTGGCTGTCACCGAAAGCCAGTTCCTCATCAACGGGAAACCTTTCTATTTCCACGGCGTCAACAAGCATGAGGATGCGGATGTGCGTTGGGGCTCCTGGATCCTTGTGGGGGCTGCTTCTGGTCACCCTCCACTTTCACCTTCCCTGTGTCCTGCGGTTGAGGGCAGCTCAGGGCAATGAGGCAAATGGCTCCAAATGGAGAGGGGACTTGTGGGGTGGCTCTCCAGGGTCCTGGCTCTTGGAGAAAGTGCAGCTTCGACAGGGACAGGGGTCACTCGGCTCTGCTGTCTCGTAGATCCGAGGGAAGGGCTTCGACTGGCCGCTGCTGGTGAAGGACTTCAACCTGCTTCGCTGGCTTGGTGCCAACGCCTTCCGCACCAGTCACTACCCCTACGCTGAGGAAGTGCTGCAGATGTGTGACCGCTATGGGATTGTGGTCATCGATGAGTGTCCTGGCGTGGGCCTGGCACTGCCGTGAGTCCCCGCTGTGCACCTGCTCCGCCTGCCCAGCCCGTGGGCTGCACCATGACCCTCTGTCCCTTCCCTCCTGGCCTGCAGGCAGTTCTTCAACAACGTGTCCCTGCAAAACCACATGCGGGTGATGGAGGAAGTGGTGCGCAGGGACAAGAACCACCCTGCCGTTGTGATGTGGTCTGTTGCCAATGAGCCTGCATCCCAGCTAGAATCTGCCGGCTACTACTTGAAGTGAGTGCCCCCTGCCTGCCCTGGGCTGGATTGGGAAGGAGACCCTGGCAGGTGGCTGGCTGCGGTGGGCATGTGCTGTTCAAGATCAGCCTCCCATCCAGCCCAATGCGAAGGCCGTCTATACCTGGACATTCAGGGACCAAATACCCACCCACATTGTGGTTTTTTTTTTTTTCACTTTTTTAATTTGAGAAGGAGTCTCACTGTGTTGCCTAGGCTAGAGTGCGGTGGGGTGATCTCCGCTCACTACCACCTCTGCCTCCTGGGTTCAAGTGATTCTCCTGCCTTAGCCTCCTGAGTAGCTAGGATTACAGGCACCCATGAGCCACTGTGCCTGGCCTGTTTTATTTTATTTTTTTTAAAACAGGTTCTCACTCTGGTTGCCCAGGTTGGAGTGCAGTGGTGCAATGTTGGCTCACTGCAGCTTTGACTTCCCAGGCTCAGGTGATCCTCCCGCCTTAGCCTCCCAAGTAGCTGGGATTATAGATGTGTGTCATCGCGACCAGCTAATTTTTTCTTTTTCTTTGTTTTTGGATACAGAGTCTCCCTCTGTTGCCCAGGCTGAAGTGCAGGGGCATGATCTCAGCTCACTGCAACCTCCGCCTCCCTGGTTCAAGCTATTCTCCAGCCTCAGCCTCCTGAGTAGGTGGGATTACAGGCACGGGCCACCACGCCCAGCTAACTTTTCCTTTTTTTTTTTTTTTTTTCTTGAGATGGAGTCTCACTGTGGCCAGGCTGGAGTGCAGTGGCACAATCTCGGCTCACTGCAACCTTCACCTCCCAGGTTGAAGTGATTCTCCCGCCTCAGCCTCCTGAGTATTTGGGACTACAGGCACACACCAACACACTCTGCTAATATTTGTATTTTTAGTAGAGACAGGGTTTCACCATTTTCGCCAGGATGGTCTCGATCTGTTGAACTCGTGATCCACCCGCCTCGACCTCCCGAAGTGCTGGGATTACAGGCGTGAGCCACTACGCCTGGCCAACTTTTGCATTTTTCAGTAGAGATGGGGTTTCACTATGTTGGGCCAGGCTGGTCTTGGACTCCTGACTTCAGGAGATCCACTTACCTCAGCCTCCCAGAGTGCTGGGATTACAGGCATGAGCCACTGTGCGCACCTAATTTTTGTATTTTTAGTAGAGACTGGGTTTCACCACATTTGCCAGACTGGCCTGGAACTCCTGGCCTCTAGTGATCCTCCTGCCTCAGCTTCCCAAAGTGCAGGGATTACAGGTGTGAACCACTGCACCCGGCCCCCTTTTCTTCCTTACAATCGTGCAGTTCTAACTCAGCGTTCAGAGTAGGTTTTTCACTTGCGGTAGAGGCAGCAAAGGTGGTAGAAATGCTTCTTGACTCATACAGCACACCCCAATTTCATGCAGTGCTTTGGGCTGAGCCAAGTCTGCAGCAGGCAGAAGGCTCTGAGAAGTTGTCACAGGCTGGGCCATGGACAATTCAGAGCTCAGGCCACAGGTGTGCTCAGCAGGACTGGGTGGACAGGACGTTTGTTGCGAAGGGAAGGGGAAGAGTACAGGCTTCCAGGAGCAGGTGTTTGAGGCTTCCAGACAGGCTTCTTTGGGAGGTGGCCAGAGGAGATGCCTGTTTTCTGAGGCAGGATTTGGAGGGAGCCACCCAGGCTGGAGAGGTTCAGCCAGGCTGTCCCAAGGCTTTGAAGCTTCCCATCTGAGAGCCTGGCTGTTGGAGAGTGTGGGTGTGGAACTTGAGTTAGGAGGTTCTGTTCCGACCTGTGCCAGCCACAGCCTTCAGATGGGTAGAGCAGTGATTGTGGAGGGCGTAAAAGGAGAAATGAACCGAGGAAGGAGGACGACAGGCTTCAACAACAGTCTGGGCTGGGCGTGGTGGCTCACGCCTGTAATCCCAGCACTTTGGGAGGCAAAGGTGGGTGGATCACCTGAGGTCAGGAGTTTGAGACCAGCCTGGCCAACAGATATTGAAACCCCATCTCTACTAAAAGTAAAAAAATTAGCTGGTCCGGGAGGTGGACACCTGTAATCCCAGCTACTTGGGAGGCTGAGGCAGGAGAATTGCTTGAACGCGGGAGGCAGAGGTTGCAGTGAGCCAAGATGATGTCATTGTACTCCAGCCTGGGCTACAGAGTGAGATTTTGTCTCTCAGAAAAAAAAAAAGGGCCGGGTGCGATGGCTTACGCCTGTAATCCCAGCACTTTGGGAGGCCGAGGCGAGCAGATCACGAGGTCAGGAGTTCAAGAGCAGCCTGACCAACATGATGAAACCCCGTCTCTACTAAAAATACAAAAATTAGCCAGGCATGGTGGTGCGCGCCTGTGATCCCAGCTACTTGGGAGGCTGAGGCAGGAGAATCGCTTGAACCTGGGAGACGGAGGTTGCAGTGAGCCGAGATCAGGCCTTTGCACTCCAGCCTGGGTGACAGAACAAGACCCTGTCTCAAAAAAAAAAAAGTCTATACTGTGGAGGACTCGGGTGGGTGCTGGGAGCTCTGAGCACGGACGGGTCCCTCTGTTGGGTTTTTCTTCCCTCCATCCCTCCTGGTTAACTCTACTCAGTATAAGGGCCATTTCCTCTTATTTATTTATTTATTTTTTGAGATGGAGTTTTGCTCTTGTTACCCAGGCTGGAGTGCAATGGCGCGATCTCGGCTCACCACAACCTCTGCCTCGTGGGTTCAAGCAATTCTCCCGCCTCAGCCGCCCGAGTAACTGGGATTACAGGCATGCACCACCATGCCCGGCTAATTTGTATTTTCAGTAGAGATGGGGTTTCTCCATGTTGGTCAGGCTGATCTTGAACTCCCAACCTCAGGTGATCCGCCCGCCTCGGCCTCCCAAACTGCTGGGATGAGCCACCGCACCCTTCCTAAGGGTCGTTTCTTCTAAGAGGCTGTCCTTGACTCTCCAGTCCAAGTTATGTTTATTGTCTTGCAGAGCCCAATTGCTGTCACCACTTGTTACTTCCACTTGAAACATTTCTTTCATTGTTTGTTTTTCAGAGTCAGGGTCTCGCTCTGTTCCCCAGACTGGACTGCAGTGGTACAATCACGGCTCATTGCCACCTCGGCCTCCTAGGCTTAAGCGATCCTCCCCACTCAGTCTCTCAAATACCTGGGACCACAGGCGTGCACCGCCATGCCAGGCTAAGTTAAAAAAAAAAAAAAAAAAAACTTTTTTGGCCGGGCGCGGTGGCTCAAGCCTGTAATCCCAGCACTTTGGGAGGCTGAGACGGGTGGATCACGAGGTCAGGAGATCGAGACCATCCTGGCTAACACCGTGAAACCCCGTCTCTACTAAAAAATACAAAAAACTAGCCGGGCGAGGTGGCGGGCGCCTGTAGTCCCAGCTACTCGGGAGGCTGAGGCAGGAGAATGGCGTAAACCCGGGAGGCGGAGCTTGCAGTGAGCTGAGATCCGGCCACTGCACTCCAGCCTGGGCGATAGAGCGAGACTCCGTCTCAAAAAAAAAAAAAAAAAATTTTTTTTTCCCCAAGATGGAGTCTTGCTCTGTTGCCCAGGCTGGAGAGCAGTGGTATGATTTTGGCTCACTACAACCTCTACCTCCTGGGTTCAAGCAATTTTTCTGCCTCAGCCGCATGAGTACCGGGGTTTCCGGTGTGTGCCACCATGCCCGGCTAGGTTTTTTTTGTATTTTTTTGTAGAGATAGAATTTCACCATGTTGGCCAGGCTGGTCTCAAACTCTTGACCTCATGATCCACCCGCGTCAGCCTCCCAAAGTGTTGGGATTACAGGCGTGAGCCACCATGCCCGCCCCTAATTTTTAAATTTGTTGTAGAAACCAGGTCTTGCTATGTTGCCCAGGCTGGTCTTGAAATGCTGGTCTCTAGTAAGCCTCCAAAGTGCTGGGATTCTAGGCGTGAGCCACCGTGCCCGGCTCTTGCACCATGTCTCTGTGCATGCGTCTCCACTCCCACTGCCCAGGACCTGTGGACTTAGATTTGAGTCACTGCTGAGCACCTCACACCCAGCCACATGCCCACTTTCCAGGGAGTGCCCCTGTTTGCTTGATGCATTAATAAATACCCCACCCAAATCTGCACCCATCCACTGTGTTCAAGAGCTGTTTCAGGGAGTCACCCTCATTTTTAGCAGTGTTCAGCCAAGTGACCTCAGTTCTGTGTACCTGGAAGGGTGGCTGCTCCTCTGGGAGGATAGGATTCGGAGATACGGGGAGCAAGAGTGATGTTAGAGAGCTCAGTCTAGGACTAGAGGAACATGTGCCCTTACGTAAAATACATCTCCAGTTAGGGAAGAAAGCAGCAGCTCCATGCTTTTTTGTTTTTATTTATTTGTTTGTTCTGAGACAGGGTCTTGCTCTGTGGACCAGGCTGGAGTGCAGTGGCGTGATCTTGGCTCACTGCAACCTCCACCTCCCGGGTTCAAGTGATTCTTGTGCTTCAGCCTCCCGAGTAGCTGGGGTTACAGACGCATGCCACCATGCCTGGCTAATTTTTGTATTTGTAGTAGAGAAGGGGTTTCACCATGTTGGCCAGGCTGACCTTGAACTCCTGACCTCAGGTGATCCACCTGCCTCGGCCTCCCAAACTGCTGGGATTACGGGTGTGAGCCCCCTTGCCTGGCTGCGTGTTGTGTTCTGGCAGGGGAAGATGGGACAGAGAGGATGGGAGGGTGCCTGAGCCCTTGGACTGACAGAACCCCTGTCTTCTGCCTTTTGTGGACAGGATGGTGATCGCTCACACCAAAGCCTTGGACCCCTCCCGGCCTGTGACCTTTGTGACCAACTCCAACTATGCAGCAGACAAGGGGGTGAGCCTGGGGGTCCCCATCCCACTTCTCCCTGCCTTTGTCTAGGCTCGTCCTGAAACCTGCTCATTGGAACAGCTGGAAAGCACCATGCACTGGGTTTTTTTCATTTTGTTTTTTTTTGAGACGGAGTCTTGCTCTCTCGCCCAGGCTGAAGTGCAGTGGCGTGATCTCGGCTCACTGCAACCTCCGCCTCCAGGGCTCACGCCATTCTGCTGCCTCAGCCTCCCGAGTAGCTGGGACTGCAGGCGCCCGCCACCCACCCAGCTAATTTTTTTGTATTTTTAGTAGAGACAGGGTTTCACCGTGTTAGCCAGGATGGTCTCGATCTGACCTCTTGATCCACCCACCTCTGCCTCCCAAAGTGCTGGGATTACAGGCGTGAGCCACCACACCCGGCCAGCATTTTTACTAGAAAGAAGTGTGTTCAGGACACATTAGAAACTAGCCAGTTGGACACAGAAGCCTCTGCTGCTCAGCCGTGAGCCCTGCTGTGCTGAAGCTTGGGGTGGTCCTACTCGGTCTTCCCTGCCCTGCTCCTAGGATGGACTCTTGCAAGTCCTCTACAGCCCACAGTGCTGCCTCGTGAAAGCTGCCTCAAGATTCTCTGTGACAGCCGGGCATGGTGGCTTACGTCTATCATCCCAGCACTTTGGGAGGCTGAGGCAGGTGGATCACTTGAGGTCAGGAGTTCAAGACCAGCCCAGCCAACTGGTGAAACTTGATTTCTACGTAAAACACAAAAAAATTAGCCACGCATGGTGGTGCGCACCTGTAATCCTAGCTACTTGGGAGGCTGAGGCACAAGAAGCACCTGATCATGGGAGGCAGAGGTTGCAGTGAGCTGAGATCGCACCACTAACATTCTAGTCTGGGGGACAGAGCGAGACTCTCTCCCAAAATGAAACAAAAAAAGATTTTCTGTGAGAATGATTTCATCGGCCCCTCGGGTGGGAGCGCTTCTCCAGGGCAAGGTGAGGGGAAGCCCAGTGATGGGACTGCTGCCTGGAGAGGAGTCAGTTCCAGTGGCAGGGGCCCTCGGCTTTGGCTGAGGACTGTGCGTTGGCAGCTGCCGTGCCTCTCACAGCCCTTCCCAGCTGCGTGCGTCGTGAGCATCAACGTGGAGTGACAGGCCTGCCTCCTTTGGGCCACTTTGTGACCATGTTTCCTGCCTATGGAGCAGGGTAATTTCAGGATCTAAATTGGTATACTTGCATGTTCTCAGCCCCAGGAGGCAGCTCTTCCCGTTCTAGGTTGGTGTTTTTTTTTTTTTTTTTTTGGTAGAAATGGGGTCTTGCGATATTGCCCAGGCTGGTCTTGAACTCCTGGGATCAAGCGATCCTCCTACCTTGGCCTCCCAATGTGCAGGGATTACAGGCATGAGCCACTGTGCCCTGCTAATTTTTTCACTACTATTTTTTGTAGAGCTGGGGTCTTGCTGTGTTACCCAGGCTGGTCTTGAACCCCTGGCCTCAAGCCATCCTCCTGCCTCAGCATCCCAGAGTGCTGGGATTACATCTCCTTCTTACCTTCTCTGTCAGAGGAGCCCCACAGTGTGTGAGTGCTAAGTCATGCTGTCTTCTGGGTGCTGAGCGGTCTCTGCTGCTCTGGTCCTAGGCTCCGTATGTGGATGTGATCTGTTTGAACAGCTACTACTCTTGGTATCACGACTATGGGCACCTGGAGTTAATTCAACAGCAGCTTACCACCCAGTTTGAGAGCTGGTATAAGACGTATCAGAAGCCCATTATTCAGAGCGAGTATGGAGCGGAAACGATTGTAGGGTTTCACCAGGTAAGTGGTGTTGAGCTTTCTGCTTGTGTGTTCTCTCGAGGCAGAGGTGTCACTCACCTCCCCTGGCCTGCCCTGCGCCCACTGCACTGCTCCCCTCACTTCAGCTTTGGGCTCACCTCCCGCTGCCTCATCCATGTTCCCTCCTGCCAGCAGCCAGGCCTCGGCCCCCTTCGCTTGGTCCTCACAGGTGGCCTCCTTACCGGCTTTGTTTCCAGACAGCCTCTTATCACCTGTGCCCACACAGTCTTCTTAACAAATCTAAATTTGTATTTGTTTGTTTTTGAGACTGGGTCTTTCTTTGACGCTAAGGCTAGAGTGTGGTGATGTGATCACTGCTCACTGCAGCCTTAACCTCGTGGGCACAAGTGATCTTCCCACCTCAACCTCCTGAGTAGCTGGGACCATAGGCACATGCCAACATGCCTGGCTAATTTTTTTACTTTTGTAGAGATGGGGTCTTGCTATGTTGCCCAGGCTGATCTTGAACTCCTGGGCTCAAGTGATCTCCTGCCCCAGCCTCCCAAACTGGTGAGATTACAGGTGTGAGCCTCTGCACCAGCCACAGATGACAATTTTGGGAGTCCTGTCATTGGCTCCCCCAGGCCCACAGGACAAAGCCGTAATCCCTGGTCAGGACACTCAGTGTCCTCTGCTCTCTCCTGGGTTTTCATCCTCTTCTTGCCTCACTCCTGGCCACTGATCTGTCTCCACTGCCCTCGTTTGCTCTCCCACTCTTGCTTGAGCTGTTTCTTCTGCCTGGAATTCCCATGTTGGCACCACAATCACCAACTAAAAGATTCTTTTTTAAAAATGTTTATTTTTTAGAGATAGGGTCTTGCTATGTTGTCCGGGCTGGTCTTAATCTCCTGGACTCAACTGATCTTCCCGCCTTGGCCTCCAAAAGTGCTGGGATTACAGGCGTGATCCACTGTGCTAGCCTTTTTTTTTTTTTTTTTTTTTTTTGCAGGGTCTTGTTCTGTTGCCCAGGCTGGGGTGCAGTGGTGCCATCATAGCTCACTGCAGCCTTCAACTCCTGGGCTGAAGCGATTCCCCTGCCTCAGCCTCCTGAGTAGCTGGGACTACAGGCATCACCACCATGGGCAGCCTATTTTTAATTTTTTTGTAAAGATGGACTCTTGCTATCAGGCTGGTCTGGAACTCCTGGCCTCATGTGATTCTCCTGCCTTGGACTCCCAAAGTACTGGGAATCCAGGCATGAGCCACCATGCCCGGCCTGTCCCCTTTTTTTTTAATCCATCTGATTTTTTTTGTCCTCCTCACCAAAGATATGTTGGTTTGTCTTGTGAGGTTTTTTTTTTCATGTGGATTCCTGAACCCCATCCAGCCCCTCATTCCCACCCCAGCCAGCTCACACTTGTTTGTCACAGCTCCTGGGACTCCCGTTGACACACAGGGAATAGCCACCCACAGTGGACTACGCTGTTCTGTTTTCACCCTTAAATTTATCATGCTTACAGAATGCCACTTCTGCAAACTAGTTAAGTAGGGGGAGGTGGCTCGTGGATATGCTCGCTTGCTCATCCTTTTTGAAAAGGTAACCAGCTCTGAATTCTTTTTTTTTTTTTTTTTTTGAGATGAGTTTCGCTCTTGTCGCCCAGGCTGGAGTGCAGTAGTGGCGCAATCTCGGCTCACTGCAACCTCCACCTCCTAGTTTCAAGCGATTCTCGTGCCTCAGCCTCCCGGGTAGCTGGGATTACAGCCATGCACCACCACGCCCACCTAATATTGTATTTTCAGTAGAGATGAGGTTTCACCATGTTGGTCAGGCTGGTCTTGAACTCCTGACCTCAAGTGATCCACCCGCCTTGGCCTCCCAAAGTGCTGGGATTACAGGTATGAGCCACCGTGCCAAGCCCCAGCTCTGAATTCTTAAGAAACTCTCGAGAGGGTCTAGGTTGGTGCTGATAGAACCTCTGCAGTGCTGGGCCTGGTGGCTCACACCTGAAATGCTAGCACTTTGGAAGGCCAAGGTCAGAGGATCTCTTGAGCCCAGGAGTTTGAGACCAGTCTGCGTAACAGAGACCCCATCTCTACAAAAAATTTAAAATTAGTTAGGCATGGTTGTGAGTGCTTATAGTCCAGGATACTTGGGAGGCTGAGGTGGGAGGATTGTTTGAGCCCAGTAGGTCGAGGCTGCATTCAGCTCTGATGGCACCACTATACTCCCACCTGGGTAACCTTGTTTCAAAAAAAAAAAAAACTCGGCCGGGCGCGGTGGCTCAAGCCTGTAATCCCAGCACTTTGGGAGGCCG
>NW_012116633.1:591072-606135 GCF_000951035.1 Colobus angolensis palliatus
GAGACTCCGTCTCAAAAAAAAAAAAAAAACTCTTGCAGTGATGGAAATGTTCTACATTTGCACTGTCTGAAATGGTACACACTAGCTACACATGGCTACTGAGGTCTTGATATATGACTAGGATAACTGAATTGATTTAGTTTAAAATGATTTTTTTTTGAGACAGCCTCACTCTGTTGCCCAGGCTGGAGTGCAGTGGCGCAGTCACAGCTCACTGCTCGCCCTCCTTAGCTCAAGCGATCCTCCCTCCTTAGTCCCCAGAGTAGCTGGAACCACAGGTGTGCGCCACCACACCTGGCTAACATTTAGGCTTTTTGTAGAGACTGGGTCTCACTGTGTTGCCTAGACTAGTCTTGAACTCCGGGCTCAAGTGATCCTCCTGCCTCGACCTCCAAAAGTGCTGGGATTACAGACCTGAGCTACCATGCCCAGCCTGGTTTAGTTTAATTTAATTATATTTATTTATTTATTTATTTATTTGAGATCGGGTCTTGCTGTGTCACCCAAGCTGGAATGCAGTGTTGTGAACACAGCTCACTGCTGCTTTGATCTCCAGGGCTCAAGCAGTCCTCCCACCTCAGCCTCCCAAACTGCTGGGATGACAGGCAAGAGCCACTGCACCTGGCCCAAAGACATATTTTTACCTGTAGTGTAGTGTAGCCTTAAGACTGTACTAGCAGATAGAGGTGGAAAAGTAATGTAAAGCGAATATCAAATTATGTTTATAAATAAAGCAGTTGCTCATTAAGTTGTTTTCTTTTTAAACTTCCTTTTTTATTCTGGGTTACATCATTCCCTGGCTGTGTTTACCCCAGCATCAGTGAGTCCTGCAGTCACTATAGCCCCCTGCAAGGACAGATATTTTGGTCACCATCAAGTGGATCTTTATTTTTATCTAACTTTACAATTCTGCCAGTTCTGACTCTTACATTCTCTTTGCCTTGAATCCCAGGATCCACCTCTGATGTTCACTGAAGAGTACCAGAAGAGTCTGCTAGAGCAGTACCATGTGGTTCTGGATCAAAAACGCAGAAAGTACGTGGTTGGAGAGCTCATCTGGAATTTTGCCGATTTCATGACTGAACAGTGTAAGTGGCAGTTTGGCTTATGAGATAACGTACCCGTCCTTATTTTTTCAGGTTGCCTTGCCAATGCTGGCCATTTCAGTTATAAGAATATTGGAAACAAAGTGGGGAAGCTGGTTTAATCCATGTAGGTTGCGTTGAGAATTTCGTAGGAAAAGTAAGTTGTGCTTAGGAAGTAGGAAAGCACTCAGGCCCCCGCCTCCCAAATATGGTCAAAAAGCAGACAGGAGAGTCAGCTATGGTGAGACGGAAATGGCTAGCTTGCCTTGTTCTTGTCTATTTCATAGCCAAGGAGGAAGGAAAAACTGGACCTCATTATGGATTTACTTTTGGGAAACAGTCATTATTCCATAGTAGGGTACAAAGCCTGAGAAGCTTAAGGTATTTCAGGCTGTTGTATATTACCCACTCGCGAAAAGCAGGCTCATCGAATACAGGTGAGTTTCAACGCGTCTTAAATGTGGCAGCATTTAAAAGTCTTCAGGCTGGGCATGGTGGCTCACGCCTGTAATCCCAGCACTTTGGGAGGCAAGGGTGGGAGGATCGCTTGAGGCCAGGAGTTTGAGACCAGCCTGTTCAGCATAGCAAGACCCCATCTCTACAAAAATAAATTAGCTAGGGGTCGTGGTGTGTGCCTGTAGTCCCAGCTGCTTGGGAAGCTGAGGCAGGCGGATCACCTGAGCACAGGAGTTGGAGGCTGCAGTGAGCTGTGATTGCACCACTGCACGAGAGCCTGGGCAACAGAGCGAGACCTGCCTTTAAAAAAACAAAATTGGTCTTCAAAGAGAGTAACATCTGCGCTCTCATGTGGGGATGGATGAGGGGCTGCCATATTTGCAGTGAATGTGTCCCATTTCTTCTTAGTTTATGGACTTACTGTAAACTCAGGATGGCAGTTTGGTGGGTTGGAGAAGGACATGGTAATGGTGGGAATTATATTACTTACAGGGGAAGACAGGCCTTTGAAAGGTTAAAGCTTAAAAGTGAGAGTGGAAAAGGGATGAATGAATGAACAAGATGAGGTGAGAAAGAAGAAGTAAAGGGAAAAGGAGAACAGGAAGCTCTTCTCTGCGTGGCACCTGCAATAAATGGTGTCTGGGGACATCCATGATGGCAGTTTTGTGGAGAGGCGTGAGGCTTTATGTGATAAGAAATGAGCTGCAGGTTGGGTGCGGTGGCTTATGCCTGTAATCCCAGCACTTTGAGAGGTTGAGGTGGGCAGATCACCTAAGGTCAGGAGTTTTAAGAGCAGCCTGGCCAACATGGAGAAACCCCATCTCTACTAAAAATACAAAATTAACCGGGCATGGTGGCACATGCCTGTAATCCCAGCCACTTGGGAGACTGAGGCATGAGAATCGGTTGAACCTGGGAGATGAAGATTGCAATGAGCTAAGATCAGACCACTGTACTCTAGCTTGGGCAATAAAGTGAGTCTTTTTTTTTGAGAGGGGGTTTTGCTCTTGTTTCCCAGGCGGGAGTGCAGTGGCGCTATCTCAGCTCACTGCAACCTCCACCTCCCGGGTTCAAGCAATTCTCCTGCCTCATCCTCCCAATTAACTAGGATTACAGGCATGCACCACCACACCCGGCTAATTTTGTATTTTTAGTAGAGACAGGGTTTCTCCATGTTGGACAGGCTGTGCTTGAACTACCGACCTCAGAGGATCCACGCATCTGGGCCTCCCAAAGTGCTGTGATTACAGGCGTGAGCCATCGTGGCTGGCTGACTCGATCTTAGAAAAAAGAAATGAGCTGCATCACGATGGGCAAGTCGCCTAAGCGTATCATAAGCCTGTCCAGTGGGGATAGTGCCGCCACCTTGTGGGTGTTGTAAGGGCTGCATTTGACGAAGTACTTGGTGCCTGTGTTCACTCATGGAAGAAACAGTCTTGAACCTTTCGGTGGGGAAGGCCTCCTTTCCATTTAACATTTCCATTTAGTGGTGGTCTCACTGGGGACGGAGAGTGTCCTGAGAGCACAGCCCTGACGGGTCTTTGCCAGCTGTGTTTCCCACCAGCCTCAGCTCAGGCCTGATGACCACTGGTGGTGGGTGCTGACAAGCTGAACATCGGCCCTGCCCCAGAGGACTTTGAACTCCATGAGTAGGTCCCACGTAGGCACCTGTCGCTGGTCAGGACCCCGGCTCCCACTAGGCGCTGTCTCTTCAGAAAGACCCAAGCCTTTTGAAGGGTAACTGTCCTAGATACCCACAGCCCTCTGCCTACCTAGTTACCATACAGCTGGGAAGCCAGCATGTAAACCTTATTTTTGCAAGTAAAAGATAAACTTTTGGTGCTTTTTTTTTTTTTTTTTTGAGATGGAGTCTCATTCTGTCACCCAGGCTGGAGTGCAGTGGCACGATCCCAGCTCACTGCAACCTCTGCCTCCTGGGTTCAAGCAATTCTCCTGCTCCAGCCTCCTGAGTAGCTGGGACTACAGGCACCCACCACCATGCCCGGATAATTTTTGTATTTTTAGTAGAGATGAGGTTTCACCATATTGTCCAGGCTGGTTTGGAACTCCTGACCTTGTGATCTGCCTGCCTTGGCCTCCCAAAGTGCTGGGATTACACAGGCATGAGCCACCGTGCCCAACCAATTTTTTTATTTTTAACAGAGACGGGGTTTTCTCACGTTGGCCAGGCTGCTCTCGAACTCCTGAACTCAGGTGATCCACCTGCCTCAGCCTCCCAAAGCGCTGGGATTACAGGCATGAGCCACCACACCCAGCCACTGTTTTGGGTTTTTCCTGTAACAGACTAGAAAACTAGGAATTAACACATCAGGAAACCTGAGTGTTTGGGCAGAACAGTGGTATTTAAATATTTCAACCCATAAATTGTCACTTCACAGCAAGCATCCTGAAACTATAAGAGGACATTTGGCTGAACATGGTTGCTCGTGCTTATAATCCCAGCACTATGGGGAGGCTGAGGAGGGCAGATTGCTTGAGCCCAGTAGTTTGAGACCAGCCTGGGCAACATAATGAGACCTTGTCTTTACTTAAAAAAAAAAAAATTAGCCAAGTATGGTGTTATTTGAGAGGCTGAGGCGGAGGATCGCCTGAGCCCAGGAGGTTGAGGCCACAGGGATTTATGATTGTCACTGCATTCCAGCCTGGGGGACAGTGAGAAAAAAGAAAAAGAAAAGACATTTCTATGTAGTGCCTACCTTGGCCCCAGTGTGGTTCTAACTTGATCCATCAGAAGTCATCTGAATCGCTTTGTGTTTTTTTGTTTGTTTGTTTTTTTTAGCACCAACGAGAGTGCTGGGGAATAAAAAGGGGGTCTTCACTCGGCAGAGACAACCAAAAAGTGCAGCGTTCCTTTTGCGAGAGAGATACTGGAAGATTGCCAATGAAACCAGGTATTCCCACTCAGTAGCCAAGTCACAGTGTTTGGAAAACAGCCCATTTACTTGAGCAAGACTGACACCACCTGTGTGTCCCTTCCTCCCCAAGTCAGGGTGACTTCCACAGCAGCAGAACAAGTGCCTCCTGGACTGTTCACGGCAGACCAGAACGTTTCTGGCCTGGGTGTGCTGGTCATCTGTGCTAGCAGGGAACACTAGAGGTGGAAATAAAAGATTTTCTAGTATGGAAATAAAGAGTGGGCATGCAAGTGGCTACTGAAAAGCATCTGAAATCATTTCTGTGCGTCGCGCTGTTTTCAGAGCCTTAACTATGTGTGGACTGTGGAGAAACTGCTGCTCCAACACCCCCACCATGTTCAGAGCAGCTGGTTCCAGAAGGCATCTGCAGGAATAGCCCCATGGTCCTAGGGCCGCCGTGTTTCTGTAGCAAACCGGGCCAGCCTCGACAGGGAGTGAGTAGAAGACTTTCACAGCTGCTGTTCAACTCCTCAGACGAGCTAAAGTCCCACATGTACCAACAAATTCATAGAAACGCTGTCATGCTGCAGCACTTAGCAGGGTCTGTGAGCCAGTTTCCACGTAGTTAAGCTGGCAGTGTCCGAACTGGAAGGTTAGAGGTAACTAGTTCTCCCAGGGCATCCTTCTGACCTCAGCCATAGGGTCTTGACAGAAACGGACAGATGAGTGTAAGAGCTTTATCATAACGGATGCCACTGAGTGTGACAAGACCTCCTTAAACAACTCTGCCTACAAATCAGCATTCCATGGCTTTACACCCCGAAATGACGCCGCCTACCCCCTCCCAGAGCACAGTCTTTCCTTAAGGACCCTCTCCTCCCTCTCTTTGCGGGCTCCAGTAAGGCAAGTATGGTGCATCAGTTCTGATTTGAAGTATACGCTTTGGAAAAATATTCCTTTTCCTGTCCAGTCAGTTGAAAGTGAACCGATACAGTTTTGTTGTGTTTTGTTTTGTTTGTTTTGAGACAGTCTTGCTCTGTCGGCCAGGCTGGAGTGCAGTGGCGCAACCTCGGCTCACTGCAACCTTCACCTCCGGGGTTCAAGCAATTCTCCTGCCTCAGCCTCTGAAGTAGCTGGAACTACAGGCAACTGCCACCACTCCCAGCTAAATTTTTAAAAATATTTTTAGTAGAGATGGGGTTTCGCCATCTTGGCCAGGCTGGTCTCGAACTCCTGACCTCAGATTATCCGCTTGCCTCAGCCTCCCCAAGTGCTGGGATTACAGGCGTGAGGCACCGTGCCCGTCCTCCAGTATGATTCTTGCTATAGAACTTGATTTCCCCTCTCTTGTAGTTGAGCCCCCTGTCTCCACACAGACCCTCCTTTTTAGCTTTCCTGTGCAAGCTCCATGAAAGAAAGAATAAAGTTAATTTCGCCTGGTTTTATTAGGCATCGTCAGTCCATTTTTAAAAAATGAGAGTGTAGTCAGTTCCAATTAAGATCTAGGGCTTGTATATTTTTTATCAACCTCTCTTTAGTTTTCAAAGGAATCAAGTTTTGTGTTCCAGTATGTCAAAGTATAATGAGTAAAAGTTGACAAACATTAAGAAAAGTTAAATACAGTAGATACATCTAAGTGGTTTACAAATTAGGGGCAGTCCCTTTTTTTTATTTTATTTTTTGAGATGGAGTCTTATTCTGTTGCCCAGGCTGCAGTGCAGTGGCATGATCTCGTCTCACTGCAACCTCTTCCCGGGTTCAAGCAATTCTCCTGCCTCAGTCTCCTGAATAGCTGGGATTACAGGCACACACCACAATCCTGGCTAGTTTTTTTGTATTTTTAGTAGAGACGGGCTTTCACCATGTTGGCCAGGCTGGTCTTGAACTCCTGACCTCAAGTGATCCACCCACCTTGGCCTCCCAAAGTGCTGGATTACAGGCGTGAGCCATTGCGCCCGGTGGGGGCAGCGTCCCTTTCCACAGGTCTTAAGCTCCAGCACAGGACACACTTGTTCTAGTCCATGAAGGATAGCTCAGCTGTATTTCCAACAGATTCATCCTTCTTGCCGATGCTACCTTTTTAGAGGATTATATGTGGAGTATTCAAGGTAAGCCAAAGTAAAACTGTGGAAAAACAGCTCATTAACACATTCTGAGTGTTCACAGAACAGTAGGCAGTGACACATTTTGTCATTAATTTTTGACAATCACATACATCATAAACCCACAGGAATTCCAAGATCTAGAGGTCTGAGGACTCTGAATCTTCTCCAAGTTATGTATGATTTAAGAGAAAAACAATCAACCCTGTATACCTTAGAAATGAGGTGACAGTATTGACTTCAAGAATATAAGGCTCCTACCGAGTCTAAAAAGACCTCGTTTCAGCTTCTTTTTTGGAATGCAACCCTGCAGTTTAAGAATAATGGGAGCACAACTTCCACAGGTAACTTCTACATTTATTTTATACCAAAAAAGTTATGTGCAACAAATAAACATTCTTACATATTTACATTTGGTTTTATTTACCAGTTAGCAAAACAGCGCCTTAAATCTCTGATAAAGAGTATTTCTATCTAGATTAAAGGGGAAACCTGCCCAGTGAACTCCATTTTAAATGAATGTTTACTCTGGAGCTTAAAGCACTAGTAAGAAATCTTTCTCATGGAACATACTAGACAGATCATACACCTGATACTTAGGTCATGCCTAATACAGTTTTATAACAAAACATTTCACCTTTTCTAGGCGAATTTGTAGTAAAAAAATGTTTAGCCAAGTAGCTGGGGCTCCCACCCTTGCCTTTTTTGTTTGATGGAAGGGTAGTTTTCACAATTAGAAACCGTAAGTGCTGCCTGAGGTGTCTGAAATGTTTCACCAATGCTTGTGTGTTGGAGGAAAAGACATGAGGACAGAAATTGCATAATAGGTCATTAGGTCTGTCTCCCCAAATAGGTTACCAGAAGTCACAGTGGGCCTCCTTGTTGGCATCTGTCTAATACTGATTTTCAAGACAAGATCTCCTGTCACTCTTGGTACCAATCTAAGTTATGAAGTAACTGCTGAAGATAACTGTACTTTTGCCAATAGTCTTTTCAAAAATTAAATGAAAAACAATAGTCAACAAATAGTTTTTATTTATTTTTTATTTGAGACAGAGTTTCACTCGTTGCCCAGGCTGGAGTGCAATGGCACAATCATGGTTCACTGCAATCTCCGCCTACCGGGTTCAAGCAATTCTGCCTCAGCCTCCGGAGTAGCTGGCATTACAGGTGCCTGCCACCATGCCCAGCTAACTTTTGTATTTTTAGTAGTGATAGAGTTCCACTACGTTGGTCAACTGGTCTTGAACTTCTGACCTCAGGTGATCCACCTGCCTCGGCCTCCCAAAGTGCTGGGATTACAGGTGTGAGCCACCATGCCCGGCCAGCAAATAGTTTTAATTTCACTGTAGTCTTGGTCCTCTTTGAATGTAGTCTCTTTGAATGAAAATAGTCAATGCTTTGAACATCATTTGAAAGTAATGAATTTGCTGGGCGCGGTGGCTCAAGCCTGTAATCCCAGCACTTTGGGAGGCCGAGACGGGCGGATCACGAGGTCAGGAGATCGAGACCATCCTGGCTAACAGGGTGAAACCCCGTCTCTACTAAAAAATACAAAAAACTAGCTGGGCGAGGTGGCGGGCACCTGTAGTCTCAGCTACTTGGGAGGCTGAGGCAGGAGAATCGTGTGAACCCGGGAGGCAGAGGTTGCAGTGAGCTGAGATTACACCAATGCATTCCAGCCTGGGTGACAGTGCCAGACTCCACCTCAAAAAAAAAAAAAAAAAAAAAGAAAGTAATGAATTTAAGGAGAGGACACATGTATAAAGGAACAGTGATTCTGGGCACACAGCCAGTTAAACCTGAGTTATTTCACCAGAAATTTACCTTTACTGAGAGCAACTAGCTGTAATGCAAAACCAAATGAAATCCTCCAAATCACTCAGATTCCCTAGAATATATCATCTAACCCCAATTCGTCTTATTTTTTCAAATGATACTTGTGAGCATCAAGTCAATAAATGGCCTCATTTGGAACAAATTACTTAAAAAAGATGAAGCATGGAATTACTGCTAAAAACAAATGTTTCCCCTCATCTGTCCTTTAACACTGGTGGCTAGTAATGCTGCAGTGTTCAAATATTCAGTTTAAAACAGGCAAAACAATCTTCTAATTTTATAACACTGGTGATTCCCCCCTCTTCTGGGCAGAATAGAAGGTATAGAAGGGAATCTGAATTCTCCAGGGCAAAAAACACCCAATTACCACCACCAGGGTTCTGTTACTTACTGAGACACTGGCATTACAATGCTGTTACGACAGGCAGTACGTGTTCCTCTCTCAGTGAGATAAAAGGGTATTAATCCGACTGGGCCATAAGAATGTGGCAAAAAAATTTTATACAACTCAAACAGTGGTTTCACCGAGGTTTAGAAAAGCAAAGGAAAAAGTGAAAGGGTCTGGCTGACCATTTTCCCATGTTTTCTCAGGTAAGAGTTGAAGGCATTTGCAAGAATGCCACATCAAGACAAGCTTTAACTATACTCTGCTGATTGATACAAAATAGGATGAAAAACCATTGGATACTGGGACACGAGGAACTTGTTTAGCACAACCGGTGTTATGTGTACCACAGTTTTAACCATTAGACCATTTTCACTGTAGCTTAGAGGAAAGAACCAGAGGACTGCCTTGGTAGAGCTGGACGCGCTGCTATAAGACGGCCTCACTGTACAGCCCTCAAACCTGAGGACTTCTTTCTCCATAGGCACCAGATGGCCAATCAGTGCTTTCTAGATTCTTTAACTACTTCAGAATACAAGAACTGTAGTACATCCATACTCCAACAGCCATTGAAAGATTCACATTCATGGGAAAACACAAGTCTTGATGAAATCTTGAGTTAAGCTATCTTTTAAGAAACTGGTTGAAACTGGTGAAAAGTTCATTACAATTCGGCCTTGATACCTGCCTCAGGCTAGAAGACCTACGTTGCGTCAATTCTGAGTCAGTTGGAAGGCACAGAATTGTTGCTGATCCTACACATTTGAATTTACAGAGCAGAGCCTGTCCCCCCCATGCAAAGAGAAGGCAAATCAAGCACTCAAGAGGTACTGGTCTCATTGACTGTTTTTTAACATAAAATGATTAATCAGATTGGAAGCAAAAACATTACTGCTGCTTCCCAACCAGAGGATTAAAATGATCACACAGGACCCTTCTGCAGAGTGCGGGTTTTCTACCTGACGGTGAAGACAGGAGGGCAGGACACTTCTGCCCAAGGTCAACACACAAAATATTTGGTTTGAGATTTAAGACAGAAGGCACTTTTAACATTCTGATATCAGATGTTAACCATACAAACGTCCTGTCACAATTTCATTTGGGTTTACTCGAATCCCTTCCAAAATTCTTCTTACTGCATGTGTGTCATTATGAGAGCAGTGGCGACACGACCAGATTTAGCCTTGAGATGTGTCTACCTGTTCCTATTCTCCCCATGAAGCAAACTGCGCAGCATGTCAGCCCTGAAGGTTACAAATCCAGTATTTGACTGCAAAACAACTAAATTAGACATCTGAGTGGTTAGTGCAGAAAGAAACAATTAGCAAGAACACTGGCTCCCACTCTGGAGCGACGGGGCTTAGACTGGTCTTTTCCATCATAATACTGTTTGGTTGACTGGCACCAACGTTAAGGAAAAATATCTGCATGAAAATTCAACTAGCAGAAGAAACTTTACCTAATAATGCTAGGCTTATATTTCCAGCTTTTCTGCAAAGAAAAAATACCCATTTTCCCATCCTTGGTGTCCTGAAGGCCTCGGACTTGAAGGTCTGGCCACATGACTCATTCTGTAAGGTTAACAATTGGCCCAGTTTTATGACTGGACACAAACAGGACTTGAACATTCCAATTCAATTTCTTCCTTTCAGAAGAGGGAGATGAAAGGGAACCAACCACCCTATTATTATTTTTTTCACCCTATTATTTGCTGCACCCACAGCTGCCAGTACTTTCCACAAGATGCTGTGTATAGGCTATTTTCACTATCTCCTCCGTCAACGCTCAGCTGACAGTTCTTCAATGCTACACTCCAACTAAACTGTACAGTAAGTTCTGCAGAAATGGATCTAATATTTCTACCTTTATTTACAAATATCACATAAATGGATTCTAGTTGAATCTACATGTTTAAATCCATCAGCTAAAAACATTACATATTGTAAACATGGCAATATTTAATACAGTATCTATTCTAGAATATTTTCATGTCATGATCACATTTGTTATACCTGAAATTGAATTTATGCACATTAAAGAATTACTAGCAATGGTTGCTGACTTTACAATTGAGGGCAGGGGGCTAGGGCTACATTTTATCATTTCAAAAACATCTTCAAAGTAAAGTTAAAGCTTGTCTTTGATTGGCTCTGCATATCCTTTTTGTATCCATATTTAAAATGAAGAATGACACAGAAAATAGCGAGGGCCCCTTCTAATTTACAGGATTTTTAAAAATCAGTTTGAGATTCTTAGGGAAAGTGTCTGTTGTGAATAATAATAATAATAAAAACCTGCTGCAAAATAAACTGAATGGAAAAGGGGCTTGAGACTGTCAGGGCAGAGTCCGTTGGGCATCAGTCCTGCTTGGGCTGCAGCTGCCGCTTCCAGGCCTCGTTCAAGTAAACTAGTCGTTTGTAGTTGATAATGAGAAGAAGGAAGTTCAGCACGTACGTGACGACGCAGATGATGCAGAACTCCTTCAGCACAAAGTACAGAATGTAGGCCAGGTACAGGGACCCCACCACCGACATGATGGAGGATGTCATGAGGATCAAAGCCGCCACGGCGCTTGCTGTCATGCCTGTAAGAGAAGAGACGCGGGCTCAATCAGGCCTTGGCGCTGGAGAGAGGCTTTCTGAGTGACAAGGACTAACACTGTGTGACTTGCTGCGGTGTTTGAATACTGATCTTCCTGCCAAACTCTGAAAATTGAGAACAGAAATACTGGTCTGTTTCATTAAAATTATACAGGTGGACTCTGCAGATCAAATGCTAGCTTTTCAGGGTTTTGAGATGGGGTTTCACTGTATTGCCCAGGCTGGAGTGCAGTGATACAATCTCACCTCACTGCAACGTCTACCTCCCGGGTTTAAGCAATTCTCCTGCCTCAGCCTCCCAAGTAGCCAGGATTACAGTCATGTGCCACCATGCCTGGCTAATTTTTTGTTGGCCTGGCTGGTCTCCAACTCCTGACCTCAGGTGATCCTCCCGCCTCAGCCTCCCAAAGTGCTGGGATTACAGGCGTGGGCCACCATGCCTGGCCAAATGCCAGTTTTATAGCTGCAATGTTTTTGATTTCTCAGTCTTTCAGATGAAATATTACTAATTTCACAAACTAACCTAGTTGAAAATATGCACACGAAGCAAACATGCAGTCTCACAATCACATTAAGCAATGAAGCTGACTTGTAACATCAACAGCCCCAAGACACCAAATGAATAAAGGGACATGAGGACCACAGCCTTTTCCTAAACCGAGCTGCACACATTTGGTGAGAACCTTCTCTGGTTTTCACTACAGCCTCCCCATCTGTGGAAAGTAAAATTTGCTTTTCCATGTTTAGATCAAATTGATTAAAAATCCACAATGAGAGGTGACTACATCAACAAGCTGCTGAGGAGAGGAAAAGAAACTCTTGCTCAACATTTCAGGAAGGGCTCACCCTGGTGGATAAGGGAAACCACAGCTCATTGGCTGTATGTGGGCCAAACCCGATCAAGAAAAATGGTGGACATGTGTGCTAAACCCAGGCTCTCAGTACAAAAAGGCACCTAAAGCCAGGCGCAGTGGCTCATGCCTGTAATCTTAGCACTTTGGGAGGCTGAGGCAGGCAGATCATTTGAGGTCAGGAGTTTGAGACCAGCCTGGTCAATATGGTTAAACCCCCTCTACTAAAAAATACCAAAAAAAAAAAAAAAAAAAAAAAAATTGGCACGGTATTGCACGCTTGCAACCCCAGCTACAAGGGAGGCTGAGGCATGAGAACTACTTGAACCCAGGAGGTGGAGGTTGCAGTGAGATGAGATTGCACCACTGCACTCCAGCCTGGGCAACAGAGTAAGACTCTGTCTCATTTAAAAAAAAAAAAAAAAAAAGGGCACCTGAATTCTGGACTCTATCTTCACATGCATTATTTTTAGTTTCCTGTGGCCAAATGCACATGGAGAATATGTGCATTTATTTTCAAGGAGAAGGCAGAGCATGTTAAATGGCCCTCCTACCCAATGACTCATGCATAAGGATAACAGAAACAGGAACAAAATAACAGGTGGGAGCAGGTTTAAAGAAGTCAATTAAAGAGCTGAAATCCCAGTGCCTGTTGGCAAAAAGAAAAGCAACAAGAAGACGCGTATGGGGTGGCTGGGCCACAGCCATGGGACTAGATACTTTCATAGGGCACTTCAAGACTAAGGTGCTGCTGAATTACTGCAGGGACTAGCAAATCTGGCCAGCTACCTGCTTTAGCAAATAAAGTTTTATTGGCACGCAGCCATGCTCATTCATTTATGTAATGTCTGTGACTGCTTTCACACTAGAAGGCAGAGTTGAATGGCTGCAGCAACTGGCAAAGTCAATTTTCTGCCAGGCCCTTTACTGAAAAAGTTTGCTGACTTCACCTATGCTAAACAACTAACATTTCAAAATTAATGCGGTCACAATTTTATCTAAGAAAGTTAATTTCAAAATGATACGGGCAAGTTATTTCTTCCTCCATGCCTCTCTTTTCTCAACTGTAAAATTGGGATAACAATCATGCTTACTTCCCAAGACTGCTGGACAATTAAATGAGCTGAGATAATGCAGGGTTAAAGCACTTAGAATAGTGTATAAATACCAGCTCTCCGTTAAATACTACCGTAATGCAACTAGGTACTTGTGGCTCAGGGTAAAATTCCCAATGGAATTTAAAATGTGCTGTAACTCTAAATAAATGATGGTACAACTATGCAATGGATTTTTCTGCAGCTGTAAAAAAGAAGACATTTAATAAACTGATAAGGAAAAATCCCCACAATACATCCATCAAGCAAAAAAAGAAAAGAAAATGCAAGCTGTTTAACAGTGTGTATAGCATCTGCCTTTTATATTTTAACAAGGAGGAAAATTAAGATTGTGTATGTGTACTTTCTTGTATATGCAAAAAGAAACTCTAAAACAATAACAAGCTACCAGTTGGGGCTGAGGAGCAGTGGAAACCAGGGAAAAAGAGGAGGGTTGGGACAGATTTTTCTTTGTGTAACATTTTATATATATATATTTTATTTTTCCTGAAGGAGTCGCCCAGGTTGGAGTGTAGTGGCACAATGTCAGCTCACTGCAACCTCTGCCTTCCGGGTTCAAGCAATTCTCCTGCCTCAGCCTCCCAAGTAGCTGGGATTACAGGTGCGTGGCACCACACCTGGCTAATTTTTGTATTTTTAGCAGAGACGGGGTTTCACCATGTTGGCCAGGCTGGTCCTGAACTCCTGACCTCGTGATCCGCCCACGTTGGCCTCCCAAAATGCTGGAATTATTGGCATTAGCCACTGTGCCTGGTCCTTTTGAACCATGTGAATGGATTACCTATGAAAAAATTAAATTAAAAATGCTGTATCTCAAACAGCTTAGAAGGGAGTACAGATGTATACATATGTAACAAACCTGCACGTTGTGCACATGTACCCTAGAACTTAAAGTACAATAAAAAAAAAAAAGTGAGTACAGATGTCATGCTCTGGAAACTGTTAGTTCAAATGTGCCTCATATGAAGACACCAACATTAGAAGGCACGTGAAGCATTCAAATGCAAGTCAAAAAATGCAAATGAAAAAACACATATGATACATATGATTTAAAATATGTATACAGCATGGCATTAAATTAATGGTATAAAAAGAAATTTGGCTGTAGCACCTCTATCTTCAAAAGTTAATCTAGTCAAACGCTTTTCTTAGGTTCTTTGCCTTTAAGGGAAAACGCCTTGCATTTGGCCTTATACTTCATATTCTTCTCTAGAAATCCAGCAAAATGGAAATATGCAGAATACAGTGAAATTTCTCCCTCCTGCCCAACCACCAGACCCCCTTTCTATGCATTTACATGCATGTATACAAACATGTTTATCCTATATATATTATACCAAAATTTGCATTTTTCACTAAATAGTATATTTATCTTTCTAGGATATAAATACAGATCTCCTTTTTCTTTAATGGCTACATAGTATTTCATAGTATTTTCTAATTTATTCAACCATTACCTATTTCTAAGACTCTTTTTTTTTTTTTTTTTGCTATTTCACACTGTACTGCTATGAATGTCCATGTGCAGACATCTTTGAACTTCTGCAAGATACGCAGATATGGAACTGGGCAAACTCGACAGAACTACTGAGAATGATTTAGATTTATTTATTTATTTTTTTTAAGACGGAGTCTCGCTTTGTCGCCCAGGCTGGAGTGCAGTGGCGCGATCTCAACTCACTGCAAGCTCCGCCTCCCGGGTTTATACCATTCTCCTGCCTCAGCCTCCCCGAGTAGCTGGGACTACAGGCGCC
>NW_012116633.1:606238-616570 GCF_000951035.1 Colobus angolensis palliatus
CCTGACCTCGTGATCCACCCGTCTCGGCCTCCCAAAGTGCTGGGATTACAGGCTTGAGCCACCGCGCCCGGCCATGATTTAGATTTATAATTTGCCTCATAACAAATCAATTTCAGATAGAAGAGTTACATGTTTTTTTTTTTTCTTTTGAGACGGAGTCTCGCGCTGTCACAGGCTGGAGTGCAGTGGCCGGATCTCAGCTCACTACAAGCTCCGCCTCCCGGGTTTATACCATTCTCCTGCCTCAGCCTCCTGAGTAGCTGGGACTAACAGGCGCCCGCTACCTCACCCGGCTAGTTTTTTTTGTATTCTTTAGTAGAGACGGGGTTTCACCGTGTTAGCCAGGATGGTCTCGATCTCCTGACCTCGTGATCCGCCCGTCTCGGCCTCCCAAAGTGCTGGGATTACAGGCTTGAGCCACCACGCCCGGCATGTTACGTGTATTTTTAATGAACCAAATCAAAAGAGCTGACAGATAATGGAATATTAACAATTAAAATACAAAAGCATTGGTATGCAACAAGATCTATAAAAAAGAAGAAAAATAAAATGCAAAGGTAACTGGATGGATTTAACTCTGAAAGTATAAAAACTTAATAAAATATAAATTCATAACACTAACAAAAAAGATAAAGAATGCGTTAAATGTTTGTAACACAATAAAAACGTACTATTATCGGGATCCAATATCTAAATGGACAATAAAAGGAAATTAAAAAGAGTAAAATTTAAACTAATAGGTACTAATGTGTAACTATTAGTAATTTTTCCTGGTGAAGATTATCATTATGACTAAAAAAAAAAAAGAAACTTTACAAAACACATCTTAAAAATAAAGACTGCTAGAGCTTCAGGGAAACCAAAGAACTGAGGGAAAGCAACTTGGTAACACCGATTAAAATAGAAAATATCTGTGTTTTTTGATCCTATGCCTGGAAATTTATTTTGTGGAGATACTTAAGGAAGGAGTGGGAGGTCTTTAAACAAAGTTGATCAGTGCAGCATTATTTAGAAGTCAAAGGTGTGAAACCTAGATGTTAACAATAACAGGATAAACGACGCTATGTTGAAACACAGTTCACATTAAATTATTATTAGTTTTTGAGACAGGGTCTTGCTCTGTTCCCCAGGCTGGAGTGCAGTGGTGTGATCTCGGCTGCCTGCAACCTCCATCTCTTGGGCTCAAGCGATTCTCTCACCTCAGACTTTCAAGTAGCTGGGACTACAGGTGCGTGCCGCCACAACCTGGCTAATTTTTGTATTTTCTGTAGAGACAGAGTCTCGCCATGTTGCTCCTGGGCTCAAGTGATCTGCCCTTCTCAGCCTCCCAAAGTGCTAGGATTACAGGTGTGAGTCACCGCACCTGGCCCCAAATTATTATTATTATTATTTATTTACTTATTTTTTGTGAGACAGAGTTTCGCTCTCGTTGCCCAGGCTGGAGTGCAATGGCGCGATCTCAGCTCACTGCAACCTCCCTCTCCCAGGTTCAAGTGAATCTCGGGCCTCAGCCTCACGAGTAGCTGGGATTACAGGCATGCACCACCATGCCCGGCTAATTTTGTATTTTTAGTAGATACAGACTTTCACTATGTTGGTCAGGCTGGTCTCAAACTCCCAATCTCAGGTGATCTGCCCACCTTGGCCTCCCAAAGTGCTGGGATTACAGGCATGAGCCACTGTGCCCGGCCTCAAAATTATTCTTAAGAGCAGAAGACTGTAGGAATAGTGGATATGTAAAGGTGATGGGATTATGAATATGGTTTCTCATTAATGTCCCCTCAATATAGGATATTTTTACAAGGCTACACAGTCTATAAAATAGAAAACACATTTACAGGGAAGATGGGAGTGATAATCTCCTGGAATGGGACTGGTTTTTCTGGACATCATGAGATACAGCTCTCCATGATTAAACAGCAATTGACATAAATTCAACATTAATAAAATCTTAGCGAATCAAGTTTTTCACAATACAAAGATGTTGTACACGCTAGTGGTTCTATAAATAACACATGCTTTTATTTAACATCAAGACACTGCAGCGCAAAGACACAAAGTACTAAACGGAATATAATGAACTTATTTTTGTATTGATAAATACTTACCAAGTAATAACTGTAGTATATAAAATATAAGTCCAAAGACACTGTTTGGCTGGTTTAATACACCATCCTTTCCAAAAATGGAACCCAAAAGACCAAATCCTCGACCCCATCTGTAAAATAAGGAAAACCGGTAACCCTATATTGGAATTTCCCTATTTTAAAAAATGTAAAATTATTTGAGAATGTTATCCAATTCTAAAATCAACTAAGTTGTCAAATGTCTTAAATGTCCTGTGTTGAGAGTGATTTACCCCAAAGAGGGAGGCCAGTCACTAGATTTCCGATTAAAAATAATCATCTAAAAGGAACATATCTAAAAGTGCCAGTATACCCATCTGAATCTCTCAGTTGCCAATTTCTATATATTCTCTTTTCTAAAAGGTAGTGCAAAGTATTCTTTTTCCAATGGCATTAGTATTTGCAGAAGGAGACTTCTCTCTGCTTACGCCAGGGTCTCTTAACAGTGGACCACTGACATTTTGGGCTACATAATTCTTTGTGCTGGGGAGTGTTCTGTGTATTACATAACTAACAGTACCCTGGGGCTCCCCCAACTAGATGCTGCCAGTACTCCTCTACCCCAGGTGTGACTACCAAAAACGCAGTCACAGCCATTGCCAAATGTCCGCCGGGACACAACTGTCCCCAGTTGAAAGCCACAGATGTAAGGGGTGCTATTTATTCACTCAGAGAATATAGATTGAAAAGTTGTTTCTTCACAAATTTCACCAGGATATGCATTAAGCAATACACTGGGAATGTATTTTTTAAATGTAGGGCTGGGCATGGTGGCTCACGCCTGTAATCCCAGCACTTTGGGAGGCTGAGGCAGGCAGATCACGAGGTCAAGATTTCGAGATCAGGATTGCCAACATGGTGAAACCCCTGTCTGTACTCAAAATACAAAAAATTAGCTGGGCATGGTGGTGTGCACCTGTAATCCCAGCTAAATGGGAGGCTGAGGCAGGAGAATCTCTTGAACCCAGGGAGCAGAGCCGAGACTGCACCACTGCACTCCAGCCTGGGCAACAAGAGAAAACTCCATTTCAAAAAAAAAAAAAAAAAAGAAATACGGGATAATATCAGAAACTGTAGGTCTTTCCTGGACTCCTATATCAGAGGTAAAAAACTGGATACATTATATGCCCTATTAGTTTTTATTTGCAATTTAACTTTAAATCTTGGATTTGACTTAACATTTTTAAAACTTGACTTTCTTTTTTAAATTTTTAATACTTATTTGATAAAACTTGATACAAATATCAAGCTAACATTCATTTTGAATAACAAAACCTTTAAAGATAATGTTAACTCTGGATGGAATGAGAGTGCTTCTTAAGTACTAAAAAACATAACCAGTTATGGTGTTAAGTCAGTAGAGAAACACTCTAAATAAAATCTAAACTTTGGTTCTGAAGGTAAACTGCCCCAAAGCAAGAATAAATACGTGGTTCTTCACGGGCTACAATAATTTAATGGCACTCAATGCCCAAGATAGAGAATGAAACCCCTGCATAACAGTGATGTTGGGAGAGAAGAATCACCCCGATTTTACAAACAAGTGAAAGCCATGAAGATTTTTATTGTACAATTATGCAATCCTTTTTTTTTTTGAGACAGGATGTTCCTCTGTTGCCCAGGCTACAGTGCAGTTGCAATCAGGACTCACTGCAGCCTAGACCTCCCAGGTTCAAGTGATTCTCCTGCCTCAGCCTCCCAAAGCAGCTGAGACTAAACAACACTCAACTTTTTTTTTTTTTTTTGTATTTTTTGTAGAGTTGCAGCTTTGCCATGTACCAAAGCTGGTCTCAAAGTACTGGGCTCAAGCAATCCTCCCACGTTGCCTCCCAAAGTGCTGGGATTACAGGCTGAGCTACCACACCCAGCCTTCAGTTATACATTTCAAAGAACATAAAATAATTTCCATTATATTCATGCATTCTTTCACTCATCTAAATACTTATTGAGCATGTACTGTGTGCACTGGTGCTAGGTGCTGGGGATGCAGAAGTGAACCACCCAGACAAGGTGCTGCCCTTGTGGACCTTAAATTCTATTTAGGGAAGAAATAAACAGGTAAACAAACGCCAGGTTACCTGCAGAAATGGACACACCTGGTGACAGACACACAGGAAAATTAGAAGGGAAACCTCTAGATCAGTGCTTCTGAAATTTTAAAAGCGCAATCACTTTGGGGTCTGGTTAAAATGTAAGCTTTTCCTTCAGTGCATCTGTGGTGGGGCCTAAGACTCTGCATTTCCAGAGAAAACAACCCAAAATGAAAAGCTTGCAAGGGATACTGATGCTTCTGGTCTGAAGACCACACTTGGAGACCACAGCTGTGGGAAGAGAAGGGGTGCAGGAAGCTCCTCTAGCTCGATGGTCAGGAAGGACCTTTTTCAGGAATTAAGTTTTAAATGAGATCCTGAGTGATGGTAAGCAGTCAGTCTCATGAGCAATGGCAAGTCAAAGGCCTTGAGGTAGGAATGAGCTGTGGGTGTGCCAAGGAAGGCCATCGAGCCTGGGCATGGTGATTGAGGAGAGTGACAGGAGAACTAGGTGCGGGTCCAATCATTTACATTATTTAGGGCCTGTGTGTAGGCCGTGCCAAAGAGTTTGAATTTTATTCTAATTGCAATGAAAGACGTTTAGTAGCTTTCAATCCGGAGAGTGAGATAAGCTTATTTATGATCACTCTTTGATGTTGCATAAAGAACAAACTGCTGGGGGCCGGAGTACAGACAGGGGAAACTACATGCAATCGAACCTCTGAGACCTACTCATCCCAGGCAGGAATTCAAATTTCAATCACTGCCTTTGGCAACAGAAATAAGTGGCATACTGCCAAAATGATCACGGCTAAACAGAATTTTTATATATTCAAAGCATTGGTCTATGCCTGATTATTCATGTAAGATCACATGGGTATTTTCCTTGAAAACAATGTGGCATCCAAAAATGAATATATTATCAAAGTAATACATGTATAAGGTTTCAAAATAAAAGAACATCAAAGCCTTCTAATACAGAGACGTTCCCGCCTCCAGCCCTCCCCAAGCTCAGTTCTCATCCCCAGAGGCATCCACTTTGATGTCCGTTAACTGTTTTCACTTTTTTTTTTTTTTTGCTTTTTTTGAGATGGAGTCTCACTCCTATTGCCTAGGCTGGAGTGCAATCTCCGCTCACTGCAAGCTCCGCCTCCCAGGTTCAGGCCAGTCTCCTGCCTCAGCCTCCTGAGTAGCTGGGACTACAGGCGCACACCATCATGCTCAGCTAATTTTTTGTATTTTTAGTAGAGATGGGGTTTCACCATTGTTAGCCAGGATGGTCTCGATCTCCTGACCTCATGATCTGCCTGCCTCGGCCTCCCAAAGTGCTGGGATTACAGGCATGAGCCACCACGCCCGACCCTGTTTTCACTCTTATTTACTTCCACATTTCTAAATAATATGTTTACATTGCTATTGTTTACATTGCTATTTCTTTCCTTCTTTGTTTTTTCGTTTTGACACAGTCTCGCTCTATTGCCCAGGATGGAGTGTAGCAGCACAACCTCAGCTCAATGCAACCTTCACCTCCTGGGTTCAAGTGCTTCTCCTGTCTAAGCCTTTTAAGTAGCTGGGATTACTGGCACCCGCCACCACACCCAGCTAATTTTTGTATTTTCAGTAGAAATGGGTTTTCACCATGTTGGCCACGCTGATCTTGAACTCCTGACCTCAGGTCATCTGTACGCCTTGGCCTCCCAAAGTGCTAGGATTACAGGTTGAGCCACCGTGCCTGGCCACTTTTTTTTTTTTTGAGATGGCGTCTCACTCTGTCAATCATGTTGGAGTGCAGTGGTGCGATCTGGGCTCATTGCAACCTCCACTTCCCAGTCTCAAGCAATCTTCCTCCTCAGAATCTTGAGTAGCTGGGACCACAGGTATCCACCACCATGGCTGGCTAATTTTTGTATTTTTAGTAGAGACTGGTTTCACCATGTTGGCCAGGCTGGTCTTGAACTCCTGACCTCAGGTGATCCACCCGCCTCGGCCTCCCAAAGTGCTGGGATTACAGGCTTGAGCCACCGTGCCTGGCCACTTTTTTTTTTTTTGAGATGGCGTCTCACTCTGTCAATCATGTTGGAGTGCAGTGGTGCGATCTGGGCTCATTGCAACCTCCACTTCCCAGTCTCAAGCAATCTTCCTCCTCAGAATCTTGAGTAGCTGGGGGACCACAGGCATCCATCACCATGTCTGGCTAATTTTTGTATTTTTGGTAGAGATGAGGTTTCATCATGTTGCCCAGGCCGGTCTCGAACTCCCGAGCTCAGGCAATCAACCTATTTTGGCGTCCGCAAATGCTGGGATTACAGGTGTGAGTTACTGTGGCTAGCCAAATATTGCTTTGAAAAAAAGAAATTATTATATAATAGAAAACTTCAAATGCATATACACAAAGTGAGCACAAGAATGTAATAAACACCCATGTATCTATCATTTCGCTATGGTAAAACAGAAAAGGTATTATAAAAACAAAACACACACAAAAAACCCAAAAACTCCCAGGTACCCATCACCAGTTTCAATAATTATGCCTTTCTTGTTTCATCTCCACTTTACATACTCATCACTTGAGAATTACTTTTAGTTCTTTTATTTATTTTTATTGTTTGAGACAGAGTCTCGTTCTGTTGTCCAGGCCAGAGTGTAATGGTGCTATCTCGGCTCACTGAAACCTCTGCCTCCCGGGCTCGAGTGAGTCTCCTGTCTCAGCCTTCTGAGTACCGAGGCTCCCACCACCACACCGGGCTAATTTTTTTATTTTTGGTAGGGCCGGGGTTTCATCATGTTGCCGAAGCTGGTATCGCCTCCTAGATTCAAGTGATTCTCTTGTCTCAGCCTCCTGAGTAGCTGGACCACAGGCATGTTCCACCACACCTGGCTAATTTTCTGTATTTTGTAGACCTCAAGTGATCTACCCACTCCAGCCTCCCAAAGTGCTGGGATTACAGGCACAAGCCACCGTGCCCAGCCACAAGTAAGTTAAACTTCTGATTGCCTTTATTTACTGATTCGTTATTGATATTTTGGGAATCATTTGCTTTTTTCTTTGTTGTTTAAATTTTTGTTACTAATAAATATGCCATTATCTTGCTTTTACTACTTTAAGAATATCAACATTTATTCTTTAAAACAATAATCTTAAAATCCTCTTTATTTTTATTTATTTATTTATTTATTTATCTATTTTTGAGATAGAGTTTTGCTCTTGTTGCCTGGGATGGAGTGCAATGGTTCAATCTCAACTCACTGCAAACTCCACCTCCCGGGTTCAAGCGATTCTCCTGCCTCAGCCTCCTGAGTAGCTGGGATTACAGGTGCCTGCCACTACTCCTGCTAATTTTTTTGCATTTTTAGTAGAAGTGGGGTTTCACCATGGTGGCCAGGCTGGTCTCGAACTCCTGACCAGTAAAAAGGAAGAATGGACCTTGGAGAGTCTTAAAAGGTGGAAGAAACATTTACGAGGCTTAGAAGGGTACATGTAAGATGTTCTGAGGAATTTAGTGGAAGATTTGTAAACTTATTTGGTAAGTTGCTGTTTTGTTTTCATTATTTTTAATGTTATTACAGTTATACATAGTTTTTAAAAATCAGATAGTGCTACAAGACTTGGGACAAAAACCAGCATTCCTCTGACCTTTGAGGTATCCTCCTTAGAAGCAACTCATTTTAGTGCTTTCTCTCAATATTTACCCACAAATTTCTTTTTACAAAAATGCCTTATTATTTTTGCTTTTTAATTAAAAAAATTTTTTTTGTAGAGACGGGGTTTCGCCATTTTGGCCAGGCTGGTCTTGAACTCCTGGGCTAAAGTGATCCTCCCACCTCAGCCTCCCAAAGCACTGGGATTACAGGCATGAGCCACTGGGCCTGGCCACTTATAAGTTTTGGATCATCTATCACTGTATGCTAACCTAGATTGTTTGGTAGACTTTCACTTCCCTTTCCCCCTCCCAATACCATAATTTGTACTTATATCGAAATTTTTGTTTCTATCAGTATATATTGTTTACGTGATTATCACTATATTGTCTGACACAGAGCCCAGAATAATCTGTTCTAACAAGATTCTGTAGAGTGAATCAAGTCACAAGCGATCAGTACATAGAAAATGACAGTAACACAACACCAAGTTGCACGGTCCAGGCATCATTTTCCCCAGCATGTTAAAAGTGCTCACGCCTGGTATCCCAGCACTTTGAGAGGCTGAGGCGGGCGGATCATTTGAGGTCAGGAGTTCGAGATCCACCTGGCCAACGTGGTGAAACCCCGTGTCTACTAAAAATACAAAAATTAGGCGGGTGTGGTGGCGAGCACCTGTAATCCCAGCTACTCAGGAGGCTGAAGCCGGAGAATTGCTTGAACCCAGGACACAAGCCGAGATCGCGCCACTGCACTCCAGCCTGGGTGAAACAGCAAGACTCCATCTCGGAAAAAAAAAGAAAAAGAAAAATTCAATGTCTTTTTTTTTTGAGACGGAGTCTTGCTCTGTTGCCCAGGCTGGAGTGCAGTGGCGCAATCTCAGTTCACTGCAAGCTCCGCCTCCCGGGTTCACGCCATTTTCCTGCCTCAGCCTCCCGAGTAGCTGGGACTACAGGTGCCCACCACCACGCCTGGCTAGTTTTTTTTTTCCTGTATTTTTAGTAGAGACGGGGTTTCACCGTGTTAGCCAGGATGGTCTTGATCTCCTGGACCTCATGATCCGCTTGTCTCGGGCTCCCAGAGTGCTGGGATTACAGGCGTGAGCCACCGTGCCCAACCAACAAGTCTTTAAACTCTACCAGTAGTTTTACTAGAAATATCATTGCTTTTATCATCTGGTAACAAGGTTACATGGATTTTGAGTGGTCTGCCCCATTCCTGTCCCATAACCTCTGGTACTTTTTAGAAATACTTTTTATTGGAGCATTATTATACATCATAAAGTACATAAAGTTCAGTGAATTTCTATGAGCTGAACACAAGAGTGCACCAGTAGCCAGATCAAGAAACAGAGCAATAAGGCCAGGTGCGGTGGCTCATGCCTGTAATTCCAGCACTGTGGGAGGCCAAAGCAGGTAGAGCACTTGAGGTCAGGATTTCAAGACTAGCCTGGCCAGCATGGTGAAACCCCATCTCTTCTCAAACACGTAGTAGCACACGCCTGTAGTCCCAACTACTTGGGAGGCTGAGGCAGAGAATTGCTTGAACCTGGGAGGCAGAGGTTATAGTGAGCTGAGATCACGCTATTGCACTCCAGCCTGGGTGACAGAGCACAACTCTGTCTCAAAAAAACAAAAAACAAAAAAACAAAAACAAAAAAACCTTAAGAAAAAGAAACATAACAATACCAGCAGCACCTCAGAGGCACCTAACTCCCATGCCCTTCTTCCAGTTACCCCTCCTCCCCCAGAATAACCACTCTCCTGGGGTCTTTCTAAAAAATATTATATTAACATCATAATATACCAAACAATATAGTAAATGTAAAATGAAATAAGCATACAAAAATAAAATATATTTAATAATATATTTTTAAAAATTATTTTTTACAAGGCACATACCCTTATAGCCACACCCACATCGAGAAACAGAACTTTGGCAGGGCATGGTGGCTCATGCCTCTAATCCAGCACTTCGGGAGGCCAAGGTGGGAGAACTGCTTGAGCCCAGGAGTTCAAGATCAGCCTGGGCAACATAATGAGACTCTGTCCCTACCTAAAAAAAAGAAGAAAGAAAAAAAAAATTGCTGGGCGTGATGGCACATGCCTGCAGTCCCAGTTACTCAGAAGGCCGATCACTTGAGCCCAGGAGTTTCAGGTGGCAAGCAGTGAGCTATGATTGTGCCACCATACTGCAGCCTGGGTGACAGAGTGAGAGCCTGTCTTAAAAAAAAAAAAGAAAGAAAGAAAACAAATAGAACTTTGCTAGCCCCTCTCTGTGCCCCAATGCAATCAAACACCTCTTCTTTCCTCTAAAAGCACTATACCAACTTTTATCCTTGAGTTTCTCTAAGGATTTATGACAAGTGAGCATTCCTAGACACTATATAGTTTAATCCCCACTCTCATTCTCTTTTACTTGATATGTTGTTTAGGACTCTCTTTTTTTTTTTTTTTTTTTTTGAGACGGAGTCTCGCTCTGTCTCCCGGGCTGGAGTGCTGTGGCCAGATCTCAGCTCACTGCAAGCTCCGCCTCCC
>NW_012116633.1:616767-636254 GCF_000951035.1 Colobus angolensis palliatus
GCCTCCCAAAGTGCTGGGATTACAGGCTTGAGCCACCGCGCCCAGCCAGGACTCTTAAGCTATAGGTTCCTTGCCCTAGTATGTTTAGGGCTCAATTCTGTAGAAAATAAATTTTTCCAGGGACATGTTATACTATCCATCACAAAAATCTATAATTAACTGTCATCATATTTCCTTTTGAGCACAAATTGCTCTTCATGGAGTTACGAATTTATATTTTGTTTGCTTAGTTTTCTATGTCACTATTACTGGTTTTCTGAATCCCTTCTGAGCAATACTTCAAACAAGATCAGTCATGTGAAGAAATCTATGATTTTCATCTTTCTCTGAAGACATCTCTGTTGAAGCCCTCGCCTTCCTGGTGCTCTCTGGATGACATGGTTTGGGCTGGCTACTCACTAGGCCTGCTGCAGCTGTCGTCCTAAGACTTCCAATCTCTTCCATATAATGGAAGAAATATAAGAATCTTCCATTTCTTATATTTGGTGTCTCCCATTTCTCCTTGGTTTACTTTACATGGTGGCACAATCCTCTAATAGCTTCTTTCCTTGAGAAAATACACACAGGAGGTCAAATTTCTGAGATGCTGGACATCCAAAAATGTCTTTCTTCTGCTATCATAATTGGTTGATAGTTTGGGTATATAATTATACATTAAAAATAAGTTTCTGGCTAGGTGTGATGGCTCATGACTGTTATTACAGAACTTTGGGAGGCTTAGGATTGCTTGAGGACAGGAGTTCAAGACCAGCCTGGGCAACATGGTGAGACCCCATCTCTACAAAACATTAAAATATTAGCTAGGTGTGGTGGCACACACCTGTAGCCCCAGCTACTCGGGTAGCTGGGGTGGGATGACTGAGTCCAGCAGTTCGAGGCCACAGTGAACAAGGATCCCATCGCTCCATTCTGGCTTGGGTGACAGAGCGAGACCCTGTCACAAAAACATAAAAACTAAAAAAAGTAACGACAATTTTCCCTCAGAATGTTTTAAAGACACATTTCTTTAGTGTCATGATCAGACTATTACATTTGGCAATCAACAGCATGGGTGCAAAAAAAGTCTACATTACAATTCTTTGTTGGATTGTTTTAGTTTCCAGAGAACAGAAACTAAAATACCCTGTTATACAATTACAGCCCAAAGATAGCCCTCGAGTCTTTTGCCCATACACATGAGTATTGTCTGAAGCATATCCCTGAAGCAGTTAGGCCCCCACCACTGTGCCTGGTTGAGTTCACAAATCTGTTGTAACCTGCGGCTTCCCTGTCGCTGCTCTGGCTAAGCCTTATTTCTCTTGCTAAGCCTTGTTTCCTGCAGTAATTAATGCCCTCTGCCTCTGCCATAGCTACTGCTGCTACTGCAACCACCACAGCCACCTTGGTTTCAGGGTTTGGCAAAATATTGGCTTCTACCACCATAGGGGCCAGAGCTTCTGCCTCCAAAGTTTTTTCTCTTTATGGGTCCAAAATTTGAAGACCGACTGCTGTAACTGCCAAAATCACTGTCACTTCCACCACATCCAAAATTGCTTCCATTATTACCAAATCCATGACAGTCATCCCCACTGCCACCATATCCACCACCATCATTGCTGGCACCAAAGACATCATGACCAAACTTGTCACTCCCACCAAATCACTTCCACGACCACCACCAGTTTCCAGGACCCCTTTGACTTCTTTAGCTGGATGAGCCACCAGCCATGTCTTGCTGCAACCTGGGCTTTCCTTACTTCACAGCCGTGGCCATTTACAGGATAATATTTCTGAATGACAGTCTTATCCACGGAGTCATGGTCATCAAAGGTTATAAAAGCAAAGACCCTTTTCTTGCTACTGCCTCAGTCAGTCGTGATTTCAATCACTTCAATTTTCCTATCCTGTTCAAGGATAGGAAATATCTTTTCCATAGTCACATAGGCACCTGGTCTTTGAGAATCTTCAGACAGCTCTCTGAGGTTCTACAGCTCTTCTCTCCACCTGGTATGGCCTTGATTCATGGCTACATCCATCTCCTCCACAGTGGCAGATGACCAACCCAAAGCCCCCGGAGTGCTTGAAGTCTGGGTCTCAGGACCACACAGTGATGAGCATGGTTCAGAAGGGCTCCCCAGACTCAGCTGTTTCAAGGCTTCCGCAGCTTTGGGCTCTTTAGGAGACTGGCTTAGACATGACCGCAGTGGGAAGAGAGGCTTGAACGATGCTTTCTCGGCAGCATTGAAGGCCACAAATCCCTCAACATTTTTAAAGATACTCTTCCACCATCCTGCTTTCAGAGTTGGTTTTTGAAAAATCTGATGCTATTCTGAGCTTTGAATGTGACCTGTTTCTGCTCTAAGAATCTTATTTTTAATCTGGGTATTCTTGAATTTCACAAAGGATGTGCCTTGTTGTAGGAGTTGAGTGTTGAAGGGCTCTTTCAATGCAGAAATTTACATTCTTCAATATTAGGAAATGTTCATACATTTCTTAGCCAAATGTTGGCCCTCTAATTTTCTTTGATCTTTTCTTCTATTTTCTCTCTTTTTCCTTTTACTCCATTTGTAGGAGATTAGCATGATATACTCTCCCAAACCCGTTAAATTCATTTATTAAACTTATTGCTAACACATGTTTAATTTTATGTGTTCTCTCTTAGTCTCTGATTATTCCTTTTACATAAATAGCATCTTGCTTTAAGGATATCACTTTTTTTTTTTTTTTTTTTTGGAGACAGAGTCTCACTGTCGCACAGTGGTGTGATCTCTGCTCACTGAAACCTCCGCTCCTGGGTTCAAGCGATTCTCCTGCCCCATCCTCCCAAGTAGCTGGGATTACTGGCACCCACCACCACGCCTGGCTAATTTTTATATTTTCAGTAGAGACGGGCTTTCACCATGTTGGCAAGGATGGTCTCGAACTCCTGACCTCAAATGATCCACTCACCTCAGCCTCCCAATGTGCTGGGATTGTAGACATGAGCCACTGCACCCGGTCAAGGATATCACTTTTTCTTAGATCTAAGGAGATCAAATGATCTATGTTTAAGTTTATTTCTGGCTACTTCAATTTTTGGTTGCTCTGAGTTCCTTGGACATACATCCATATGCGTCTGTCTGTCATACTAGAGACTTCTCAAATGTTTGAGGACCATTAATTGTCTATTCATTTGTAAGACCAAGGCATTAAAAATCTGAGTGTCAGCCAGGCACACTGCCTCACGCCTGTAATGCCAGCACTTTGGGAGGCTGAGGTTGGAGGGATTGCTTGAACCCAGGAGTCTGAGACCAGCCTGAGCAACATGGCGAAACCCTGCCTCTACTAAAAACAAACAAAAAAACAAAAAAAACACCAAAAAAATATTAGCTGGATGTGGTGGCACACGCCTGTAGTCCTAGCTACTAGGGAGGCTGAGGTGGGAGGATCAGTTAAGCCCAGAAGTCAAGGCTGCAGTGAGTTGTATTTGTGCTACTGCATTCCAGCCTGGCAGAATGAGATACTATCATACTATCTCAAAAACAAAACAAAACAAAACAAATCTGGATGCCAATTCCAGTGCTGGATAAAATATAATATGCCCACTACAAGCTGTTCTTCCTGACAGATTACAATTAAAAATTGGACAACACAAAAAGCAACTGAGGATTCTGAAAAGGAAAAATAGCTGGTTAATAGAGGGGAGGAATAAAAACTGGAAGATGAACTACTACATTGGCGTTTCTTGGGTTCTTTTCCTGTCTTCTTTGCAGAATTGCCCGAGGGTTAAGGTGTGTGAGGGGTCAGACAGCAAACAAACAAACAAACAAACACAAAAAAGCCCACAAAACTTTCTGGCCAGAGGATGAGGACAAGAGATCCACGTGGGCTGGAGAGCATGATAGCGTACTTTCACATTCATTCTTTTTTCCCTCTTGGCCTTGCCTAAAGGTTGGCCAGCAGTCCAGGCACCTCAAAGCCTGAGAAAAGCCTGTCTCCTTCCCTGGAAGAAGTGAGAGAAGGGGTCTCTGTGGCCGTAAGCATGTAAAAGGAATCCTGTTGTTTATTCTCTTTTCTTTGACTGCCTCATTCTTCGGGTGCCAGTCACATGGAACTGTGTGACAGTGAAGGAGGTTAAAACTGTCTGAGAGAAACCCATCTTTCTAGCAAGAGAAACGGAAAGGGGTGCCTGGGAGCCAGAGACAGGGAAGAAAATCCCAGCAAGGAAAGGACCAGAGAAGGGAATCCCTTAATTCTGTGTAGGAACCATCACAAGTCCCAGACTCACCCAAGTGGCACATGCATGGAATAGACCCCAAAGGCATAGCAAAGTCTCTCAGAAATAAACTACGATATAAACCATCACTCAAATTGCAGACAAATCACTGAGAGGCGCACATGAGGGCAAACTCAAACAGCATAGCAAACGCTTTTAAGATAAAACTGGCATTGAACCCATCACCCACAGAAGGAGAGACAGAGCTTGTGGAACTAGATTGCCTGTTAAAGCAAAATCATCATTCTCCAAATGTTAACAGCACCCAGACTCTTACAACATAATCTTCAAAATACATTAGTGATGCACTCCAAGATTATATGACATACAAAGAACCAGAAGAATGTTACCAATTCTCAAGAGAAACAAACCATGATGAACAGATGTCAACCCTGAGATGACACAGATGCTGGAATTATCAGAATAAGATTTAAAACAGTTGTTACATCTATGTTCCACAAGTGAAAGTAAAGAGAAATGACTGGGAAGAAGGAAGTTCTCAGCAGAGAAAAAGTAACCATTAAAAAAAAAAAAAAGTCCGGCGCGGTGGCCCACGCCTGTAATCCCAGCACTTTGGGAGGCCGAGACAGGCGGATCACAAGGTCAGGAGATCAATACCATCCTGGCTAACACGGTGAAACCCCGTCTCTATTGAAAATACAAAAAATTAGCTGGGTGTGGTGGTGAGCACCTGCAGTCCCAAGTACTTGGGAGGCTGAGGCAGGAGAATGGCGTGAACCCAGGAGGTGGAGGTTGCAGTGAGCCAAGATTGTGCCACTGCACTCTAGCCTGGGCAACAGAGCAAGACTCCATCTCAAAAAAGAAAAAAAAAAAGGGAACTACAGAACTAAATAATATAAGATCTGAAATTAAAAATCCACTAGATGAGGTCAATAGCAGAATGGAGATACCAAAGGGAAGATTCAGTGAGTTGAAAGATGAACAGAAATTATCGAATTTGAACAACAGAGAGGAAAAACATATTTAAAAAAAAAAAGAATGGAGACTTAAAGAACAATCTTAAATATCAATCTGAAATACAGGACAATATTTTGGTAGTATTCTATATTTAACAATCTTAAATACAGGGTAGTATCAAAAGGTCTAATATGTATTTCATTGGACTTCTGGAAGGAGAAAGAAAGATTGGTGCACAAAACTGTATGAAAAAATAGTGGCTAACAACTTCCCAAATTTAGCCAAATATAAAAATTTATAGATTCAAAAACTCAGTGAACATTGGAGTTGATTAAACTCAAAGAATGCCACCTCCAGACACATCATAACCGAACAACTAAAAACCAAAGACAGAAAAAAGCTCTTGAAAGCATCCAGAGAAAAATGACACATTATATAAGCAGACAAGAATTCAAATGCCTACCAATTTTGTATCAGAAACCATGGAGGGGGCTGGGTGCAGTGGCTCATGCCTGTAATCCCAGCACTTTGGGAGGCCGAGGCAGGTGGATCACAAGGTCAGGAGATCGAAGACCATCCTGGCCAACATGGTGAAAACCTGTCTTTACTAAAAATACAAAAATTAGATGAGTATGGTGGCATGCGCCTGTAATTCCAGCTACTCGGGAGACTGAAGCAGGAGAATCGCTTGAACTAGGGAGGTGGAGGTTGCAGTGAGCCAAGATCACGCCACTGCACTCCAGCCTGGTGACAGACCAAGACTCTGTCTCAAAAAAAAAAAAAAAGGAAACCATGGAGGCCAAAATCTTTAAAGTACTGAAAAGAACTGTCAACTGAGAATTCTACATCCCTCAAGATCTCTTTGAGGGATCAAGAACACTCCGACACTTCCAGAAGCAAGAAAATAAAGAGAACTTACTACCAGCAGACCGGCACTATGAGAAATGCTGAAGGAAGTTCTTCACATTGAAGGAGAATGACACCAGAGGGAAATATGAAATTTCAGAAATGAAGAAAAACAGAAATGGTAAATATCTGGGTAAATACAATGGACTTTTTTCTTTTCTTTTTTTGAGATGGAATCTCACACTGTTGCCCAGGCTGGAGTGCAGTGGCGCAATCTTCACTCACTGCAACCTCCACCTCCCGGGTTCAAGTGATTCTCTTGCCTCAGCCTCCTGAGTGGCTGGGATTACAGGTGCCTGCCACCATGCCCGGCTAATTTTTTGTATTTTTAGTAGAGATGGGGTTTCACTGTGTTGGCAAGGCTGGTCTTGAACTCCTGACCTCGTGATCTGCCCGCCTCAGCCTCCTAAAGTACTGGGACCACAGGCCTGAGCCACTGAGCCTGACCTAGACTTTTTTTAATATCTAAAGTGCTTTAAGATTGTTCAGCCTTTAAAACGAGGGAAATTCTGTCACTGGTGACGTGGATGGAATTGGAGAACATTATGCTGAGTGAAATAAGCCCAGCACAGAAAGACAAATACTGCATATTTTCACTTACATGTGGAAACTAAGACAACTGAACTCATAGAAGCAGCGAGTAGAATGGTGGTTACAGAGGCTGGGGGAGTAGGAGGAATTAAGAACGGTGGTCAAAGGATACAAAAATCTCAGACAGGAGGAATAAGCTTTATTTTGAGATCTATTCCACAGCATAGTGAACACAGTAAATAATAGTGTGTTCTGCACTTCAAAGCTGCCAAGAGAATAAATCTGGAATATTCTAAACCACAAAAAATAAGTATTTGAAGTGATGGATATGTTAACTAGTTTGATTTAATTATTCCATATTATACTGGTAAATTATAACATCATGTACTCCATAAATATATACAATTATTGACTGTCAATTTACAATAAAATGATTATTTTTAAAGAAATGGGGGTCTCACTATGTTACCCAGGCTGGTCTTGAACTTCTGGCCTCAAGTGATCCTCTCACCTCAGCCTCTCAAAGTGCTGGGATTACAGGCATGAGATACCACACCCAGCTAATTTACATTAAAATTTTTAGAAAACTGACTAAAGATGTATCAAAAGATTTTTTTCAATTTAAAAACAAGATTGTTGGAAACAAAAGTAACACTGTGGAGTGGAGTTTTCAATATATGTAGATATAACACAAATGACAATTATAACACAAGGCGGGAGAGGATTAAGGAATCTTTATATTAACAGTTGTAAGATTTCTATATTCTCCTTAAAGTTGTTAAATATAAAATCTGACTAGAATATGAAAGGCTATGTGTGCATACTGTAAACTCTAGAGCTACCACCTAAGAATTCACAGAGATAAAAGTAAAAAGTCAATAGATAAAATACTAAAAACTACCAATATCTAAGAGGCATGAAATGGGGGAAAGGACAAACCAAAACAAAGAGGTTGACCTAAATCTAAACATACTAACAATTATATTAAAAGTAAATGGTCTGAATATACCAATAAAAGACAGACACTGTCAAACTGAACTAAAAAGCAAAAAAGACCCAAGTATATGCTATTTACAAAAAACCCACTTTAAATATTATAACATAGGTTAAGAGTAAAAAAATGAAACAAGTTACATCATACAAACACTAATCAAAGGAAATCCAGAAAATGGTTAAAATGTAAATTTTATTTTATTTTTATTTTTTACTTTTTATTTATTTATTTTTTTGAGATGGAGTCTCGCTCTGTTGCCCAGACTGGAGTGCAGTGGTGCGATCTCAGCTCACTGCAGCCTCTGCCTCCCAGGTTCACGCCATTCTCCTGCCTCAGCCTCCAGAGTAGCTGGGACTATAGGTGCCCGCCACCACGCCTGGCTAACTTTTTGTATTTTTAGTAGAGACGGGGTTTCACCATGTTAACCAGGATGGTCTCGATCTCCTGACCTCGTGATCCACCTGCCTCGGCCTCCCAAAGTGCTGGGATTACAGGCGTGAGCCACCACGCCTGGCCGTAAATTTTATTTTGTATAAATTTTGCACAAGAAAAAAAAAGGAACTGTGGTTGTATTAATACCAGAAACTGTAGTCTCCAGAACAAGGGAACTTACCAGGGAAGAAAGAGACATATAACAGTAAAAGGATCAATTAACCAAAAGGACAAAACAATCCTAAATATACAAGCATCTAATAAGAGAACTCCGAAATAAATGAAACAAAAACTAACAAAACTGAAAGAAAGAATAAATCCACAATTATACTTAAAGACTTCAATCTCTCTCTCTCAGTAATGGACAGAACAGGTGGGCAGAAGATCAGAAAGGATACAGAAGGCCTGAAGAGAGCCATCAATCAGCCTGACACCTGACATTTACAGAATATTCTGCCCAACCAACAACAGCAGATTTTTTTTTTTTTTTTTTTGAGACGGAGTCTCATTCTGTTGCCCAAGCTGGAGTGCAATGGTGCAATCTCAGCTCACTGTAACCTCCACCCCCTGGGTTCAAGCGATTCTCCTGCCTCAGCCTCCTGAGTAGCTGGGATTACAGGTGCCTGCCACTGTGCCTGGCTAATTTTTGTATGTTTAGTAGATATGGGGTTTCATCATCTTGGTCAGGCTAGTCTTGAACTCCTGACTTCGTAATCCACCCTTCTTGGCCTCCCAAAGTGCTGGGATTACAGGCGTGAGCCACTGTGCCCAGCTGTACACACATTCTTTACAAATACACATGGAAGTTTCAACAAGATAGACCACATTGTAAACAAAACATAAACATATCATAAACAAACTTCAAGTTTAAAATAACTGAAATCGTACAAAGTGTGTCCTCTGACCAAAATGGAATTAAACTAGAACTCATACAGAAAGATATCTGTAAAATGTTCAACTCTTTGGAAATTGAACAATAGACTTCTAAAAAAAAATTCATGGATCAAAGAGGAAGTATCAAGGAAATAATAACAAATTTTGAACTGAATAAAAATATAACAAATTAAAATTGGTGTTACATAGCTAAAGTAGTGCTGAGAGAGAAATTTATAGCATTAAAATGCTTATATTAGAAAAGAAGGTCTGAAATTACTACTCTAAGCTGCCACCTTAAAAAAAAAGAACAGGCCAGGTGTAGTGGCTCACCCTGTAATCTCAGCACTCTGGGAGGCCAAGGTGGACGGATCACTTGGGCTCAAGGAGTTTGAGACCAGCCTGGCCAACATGTGAAACCCCGTCTCTACCAAAAATACAAAAATTAGCTGGAGGTGGTGGCGGGTGCCTGTAATGTCAGCTGGTTGGGAGGCTGAGGCAGGAGAATCGCTGGAACCCAGGAGGCAGAGGTTGCCATGAGCTGTGTTTGTGCCACTGCACTCCAGCCTGGGCGACAGCGTGATACCCTGCCTCAAAACAACAACAAAACCCAAAGAACAATTTAGATCTAAAGCAAGCAGAAGGAAGGAAAACAAAACAAAACTTAGAGCAGAAATAAATGAAATTTAAAACAGAAAAACAATAGAGAAAATAAATGAAACCAAAAGCTGGTTCTTTGAAATGATCAAGAAAATCAATAAACAGGCTGGGCATGGTGGCTCATGCCTGTGATTCCAACTCTTTAGGAGGCTGAGGCCAGGGGATCACCTGAAGTCAGGAGTTTGAGACCAGCCTGACCAACATGGTGAAACCCTGTCTCTACTAAAAATATAAAAATTAGCCGGGCATGGTGGTGGGTGTCTGTAATCCCAACTACGTTTACAGTAGCTTTATTTATAATTGTCCCACACGTAAGCAACACAACTGTCCTTCAATGGGTGAATGGATGAATACACTGGTACATACCATGGACTGTCACTCAGCAATAAAAAGGAATTGTTTCATGTACTGATACATGAAACAACATGGATAAATCTCAAATACATTATAAGTGAACAAAGCCAGACTCAAAGGCTAGACACTATAAAATTCCACTTAAGTGATATTCTGGAAAAGATAAAACTCTGAGGGTAGAGAATAAATGCATGCCAGGAGTTAGGGATGGGGAAAGGTTGACTACAAAAGGGAATTGTTCTACAGGAGCACATGCCTGTAATCCCAGCTAACAGGGAAGCTGAGGTGAGAAAATCGCTTGATCCCAGGAGTTCAAGACCAACCTGGGTATTACGGTGAGACCTCGTTACCCCATTTGAAAAAAAAAAAAAAAAAAAAGGTAGTGGGAGGAATTGTTCTGATGTTGGTGGTAATAGTGGCTACATGACTATACACATTTCTCTAAATGCAACAAATTATAAACCAAATAGTGAATATCACTGTATAGAAGCTTAAAATTTTTTTCCCATTAAAAAAAAAAAATTCAATAGCTCTTGGGGCATGTAGAAAATCACCTATATGTGGCAGTCCACTTTCGATTCTAAGTGCCTTAGTATAGGTTTAAACAGGCTACACAGAAATAGAGATAAAGAAGCAGAGGGTACTGAGTCATCACTGCCCCCTCCTTCTTCCTGCCTTCCCTTTCACTCAGTGGCCAGGCACCTATCAGTTGGCGCCCTTTAACTACCCCTCTCCCCATCTCACCAAAGAATTCAGTTTAGGCTATTCTGCAACATAAATAATTGTACCCCTTCTTATCAGCTAAGTGCAGCCACTAGGGCCGTAAGACAAATGTTTGGAGAGTTCTGAGACAGTTGCAATGCAATAAAATGCAGCAGAAAGATCCTAAAGAACATACTTGAAATCTTAATCCAACTACCAATACGTGATGTCTGGGAAGACTATAACCCCGTAGTACTCAGCAACTGGAGGAGGGACCTGCGCACTAGGGGATAAATGGCTTGTGACTGCGCTGGGTGTGCCTGCCCACCAGACACCTTATCTTGCAAGGCTGTCATTCAAAGTCTCACTTTTCGCTGTTTTCCTGGTCTCTGAGTCTATTCTTTGGGTTTGGACAGGTAAGTTTGTTTCTCACAGGTACAAGAGGTTATTGGTTAACATGGATGAATTATACAATATATAAAATCCCAGAATTCACTATATGTAGTGAATCCATATCCATCCTACATATAGTGAATTCTGGGATTTTAGTACACTTGTCATCCAATTAGCGTACACTGTACCCATTATGGGATCCCCCCCCTTTTGAGACACGGTTTCACTCCTGTTGCACAGGGTGGAGTGCAGTGACACAATCTTGGCTCACTGCAACCTTTGTCTTCTGGGTTCAAATTATTATCTTGCCTCAGCCTCCCAAGTAGCTGGGACTACAGGAACCCACCACCACACCCAGCGAATTTTTGTATTTTTAGTAGAGACGGGGTTTCACCATATTGGCCAGGCTGGTCTCAAACTCCTGGACTCAAGTGATCCACCCTTCTCAGCCTCCCAAGATGCAAGGATTACAGGCATGAGCTACTGTGCCCGGCCACACAATATGTTTATTATCCCTCACCTTTCTTCCAACCTCCCACTTTTGAATCTCCACAGTATAGTATATCACTCTGCCTTTGAGTACTCACATAGCTTAGCTCCCACTTATAAGTGAGAACATATTGTTTTTGGTTTTCCGAGTTACTTCACTAAGGATAATGGCCTCCAGCTCCATCCAAGTTGCTTCAAAAGACATTACTTGGTTTCATTTTATGCTGCGTAGTATTCCATGATGTATATATACCACATTTTCTTTATTTGCTCATTGGTCCCATGGGCACTTAGGCTGGTGCCATGTCTTTGCAATTGTGAATTGTGCTGCTATAAACATGCATGTGCAGGTGTCTTTTTCATAGAATGACTTCTTTTCCTCTGGGTAGACACCCGGGAGTGGGACTACTGGATCAAATGGTAGTTCTACTTTTAGTTTTTTAAGGAATCTCCATCCTGTTTTCCAAAGAGGTTGTATTAATTTACATTTTCACCAGCAGTGTGTGTTTCCTTGAAGCTTAAAAAATAATTTTAAAAATTAATTAGGCTGGGCACAGTGGCTCATGCCTGTAATTCCAGCACTTTGGGAGGCTGAGGCAGGCAGATCACAAGGTCAGGAGTTTAAGACCAGCCTGGCCAATATAGTGAAACCCCATCTCTACTAAAAATACAAAAATCAGCTGGGCGTGGAGGCAGAGGCAAGATAATCACTTGAACACAGGAGGTGGAGGTTGCAGTGAGCCAAGATTGCGCCACTTTACTCCAGCTTGGGCGACAGAGTGAGACTCTGTCTCAAAAAAAAAAAAAAAAAAATTAATTAAAATTTAAAGGCAGAATAGAATTCTCGTTGGGTGTGGCTTTGTCAACACCCAATATATGTTACCATAGGTGAATAATTAAGCAGAGAGTTAACTATATCATTAGTGGTCCCATTTTTTTCTAGAAAAAATGCTTCTTTCGGGAAAATCATTTCCACCAGCCTCCTACTTCTGGGGTACAGATGGAAATGAAGATGCTTGGCTGCCAGTGTTCTTGCACTCTGCCTATTTTCTCATTCTTCTTGTCCTGTGGTTTTATACAATTTATTGTATTCCTTTACTCTCATCTCCTTGGGGTTTCCTAAGGGTATAGAAATAAGCATGCGCATTAAATCCATTATATTTATCTGGAAATCTAAAATACACTTACTCAAATTTTATTAAATACCTATACAACAAGCAATAGGTGTTAGAAGCAGTAAAGGCTTTGAAGTTTTGCACTAACCTAACATATAATCTCAAAGCCCTTACTGCTTCCAACACTTATTGCTTGTGACTGAATAACAGTCCCTACCCTCAAGAAGCTTAAAGAACAGGGAGAAACATCATACTCTGAAACATAATATAATGTACTAAATACTGCAAAGCACCTATGGACTCAAATGAAGAAGCTGAATTTTGCCTGAGGGGGTTAACAGTCACTGTGGCATTGGCATACAGCACAGATTGAAGGGGTCAGAACTGGCAAGAGTGAGACTAACTCAGAGATGGTAACAGTTTAGAGCACTGAAGATGGATTTGAAGATTGAAGAGTTAAGACTGACAGGATCTGATAACTTCTGAATCGAGGAAGAATGACTGACTCTCAGGTTTCCAGGATGACTGAGTAGATCATGAGGCCATTCATGGGACAAAGAACACAGGATGAAGAACAGATGACTGAGTTGAGTTTTGACATGTTGAGTTTTCACATATCTCCAAGTCACACAGATAACTCTGTCCAATAAGCAGCCCTAAATAAAAACCTGAAGGTTTTTAGATGGGTCTGAAATGCAGATTTAGAAGTGTGGTTCTAAACACAACAGCCATGAAGAATGTTCAGGGAGAATATGAAGGAAAGGGAAGATTATGGATGGAGTACTAGGGAACACCAAAAGTTAAGTGAGGGACCAACCAGGAGGGAAAGCACCCATGAAGGTGATGGAAAATGCTGGAGTCATGGGAGAACCAGGAGACAGAATGGTAACAGGAAGGTACAGGAGAATCTAAGGAAGAACATAATATTCTATATCAAATGCTGAGAAAAAGATTCATAGAATACAGAGTAACAAATATTTATAATCCATATAAAAAGTAAGCACTTCACCATTTGTTACCGTATCTGCAAAAATTACTAGATAGATTTTCACCCAATCTGAAGACCACCTGTCACATAAAAAGTTTACCTTGAAGTGTACTGTCAAAGTCTAACAGTGATGCCAGTGAGGCCCTGGAGGTTTTACTTGACCAGAGGTTGGCAAACTACAATTCACGGCCAAATCTAGCCCACTGCATGTTTTTGTAAATAAAGTTTAATCAGAACAAAGCCATTCACATTTGTATTATTCTGGCTGCTTTCAAACTACAATATTATAGAATAGTCACGTAGTTAGTTTGGGCAACAATCCTATGGCCCGTGAAGCCTAAAATATTTGCTTTCTGGCTCTTAACAGAAAAACCTGGCCAACTGCAGTATAATGTCACTATCGATAGACTGTGCCACTCTAGGATGAAAAGGTAGCATCCAGGTTAACAGAAGGCAAAGAGGAGTTTGCTGCTAAATGGCTAATTGGCCACTAAAGGCCTCACAATGGGTGTTTAACTTGGTGCATTCAACCTGGTCCAGGGTCTAGCTTTGGGTTTTATAATCTCAAAACCTCAAAAAACCTCGGGAAGCTGCTATGCCCAGCCTCAGTAAAGCCATGTATGAAGATATGAGAACATACTGATCTCACAGGCCTTACTGGGAATCCTACCCTGGCTAGGTCACCCTCTGCTACAGGCTCTAAGTCTCAACACATTAAAACCTTAGGGTGGTACCACCTCATGCACTCCTATACTGGAAGAGGAAGCCTATGTAATCAGGGTAGAAATCCAGCTACCCATCCATATCTCAGAAACTAACAGAACCGATCCTGTTAGCTTCACAGCATCCCTTCTACCTGTCACTGCCGGAAGGTGAGGCTTCCTAAGTCACACTGCTCTGTACTTTCCATTAAAATCCAATATTTCATTCCTCTCCTATCCCAAACCTCTCAGCTCTGTCCTCTGAAATCCCTACTCATTGATCAATAAGCTATTAACTTTAGAAAAATATTTCTGCCTTTTCTCTTGCAGCCCATTCAGCTGGAAACACTGTTTGGTCTCACACTCCTAATTTGTCAAGGCCAGGAAGGAAAATACCCTCCTTCCTTTACATTTTGCTGTCAGGAGTTTGCACCTCTCTCTCTCTTGCAAATCTTCCTGCTCCTTGGAGGTGTGTTTCCATATAACTACATATGCTCCAGCCACCACTCTCTGTTGCCACCTACCAACTTAATAATCACACTTACAGTCACTCTCTTACACGCTGTCATTCAAGGAAGCTGTTTCACTCCTGGCTCATCAGTCTTTCTCTCCTCCCCAATTACTATCATCTTTTTTTTTTTCTTTTTGAGATAGGGTCTCACTCTGTCGCCCAGGCTGGAGTGCAGTGGTGCAGTCACAACTCACTGCAGCCTCGACCTCCCCAGGCTCAAGTGATCCTCCTGCCTCAGCCTCCCAAGTAGCTGGAACTACAGGCATGCACCACCACACCCAGCTAACTTCTGTGATTCGTGGAGAGACAGGGTCTTGAGATGTTGCCCAGGTTGGTCTTGAACGCCAGGGCTCAAGTGATCCACCTGCCTTGGCCTCCCAAAGCACCACTGCACCCTGATCCTATCATCTTTTTAAGAGATGTCAGCCTTACACAGATGAACAAGCACATCAAGTACATCTTTAATAACTCCAACTCAGTTACCTTTCCTACGATCAAATGATCTACTTTATCATCAGCAAAAACAGAGAGAATAGGACAAAAGCAAAATTTGGAGAGGGAGAAAGATAACGGTTAAAACTTCCAAAATTGAAGAAAGACACACTAAACCATAGATTCAAGAAATGTTGAACCCCAAGCAGGACACATAAATACTTATGCAAGCACATCACAGTAAATTTTCCAAAAACAAAAGAAAATTAACCATCTTTAAAAGCAGCCAGAGAAGCAGGGAAGAACACAGCACTCTTAAAGCAGCAAAACTAAGACTGATAGCTAACACCAACAGAAAGAAAGGAAGTCAAAAGACAGTGAACTGCCAATCCACAATTCTAGATGCAAGTAAACATTTTGGCTGAAAATGAAGGTTAAAAAATTTCTTCTCCAGAAGAATAAAAACTGAATTTCTTCACACCAAAGGAAGTTCTTCAGGCAAAAGAAACATGATCTGGCCAGGAGCAGTGGCCCACGCCTGTAATCCCAGCACTTTGGGAGGCTGAGGCAGGCAGATCACCTGAGGCCAGGAGTTAGAGTCCAGCCTGGCCTACATGGCGGAGCCCCGTCTCTAGTAAAAATACAAAAATTAGCCAGGAGTAGTGGTGTAGCACATCTGTAATCCCAGCTACTCGGGAGGCTGAGGCAAGAGAATCACTTGAACCAGGAGGCAGAGGTTGCAGTGAGCCAAGATTGTGCCATTGCACTGCACTCCAGCCTGGGTAACAGAGCAAGACTCTGACCTCTGTCTCAAAAAAAAAGAAAAAAAAAGAAACATGATCCTAGACAGAAGCACTGCAAAGATAGAGGGGGAATAATGATTGAAAGGAGAAATATGAGGGAGACTAGATGAATACTGACTATGTCAAGCAAAACATCTTCTGGGGTCAAAAATATGCAGAATTAAAATAAATGACAATAATGATACAAAAGGTATGCAAGTAGTAAATGATGCCTAAATATCCAAAGATCCATGCACTGATAGAAAAGTGATACAACTATTAATTTATATTAGACTTCAACAAACCAAGGAGGCACGGTATAACCTGCAGGGTGATGATTTAAAAGAAATGAGGTGGCTCATGCCTGTAATCACAGCACGCTGGGAGGCTGAGGTTGGAGAATCCCCGAGGCCAGGAGTTTGAAATCAGTCTGGGCAACACAGTGAGACCTGTCTCTAAAAAAAAAAATTTTTTTTTTTTGAGATAGAGTTTCACTCTGTCACCCAGGCTGGAGTGCAGTGGCACGATCTCCGCTCACTGCAAGCTCCGCCTCCCGGGTTCACACCATTCTCCTGCCTCAGCCTCTCGAGTAGCTGGGACTATAGGTGCCCACCACCATGCCTGGCTAGTTTTTTTGTAGTTTTAGTAGAGATGGGGTTTCACTGTGTCAGCCAAGACAGTCTCGATCGCCTGACCTAGTGATCCACCTGCCTTGGCCTCCCAAAGTGCTGGGATTACAGGGGTGAGCCACTGTGCCTGGCCTGGCCACTGTTTATATTTTTAAAAGATCACTCTGGCTGTAGTACTGAAAACGGACTATGAGGAAGAAGGATGGAAATAAAACTCAGTCCACTACTGCAATGATCCCAGCAGACAGCATCATAGCTTAGACCAAGATGGCCGCAGTGGAGGTGGTGAGAACTGGTTGGGTCCAGGATATATTTTGAAGGTAGAGCCACCAAGACTTGCTCACAGACTGGATGTGCAGTGTGAGACAAGAAAATGGTCTAAGATGACACAGAGGTTTCTAACTTCACTAGCTGGAAGAAAAGTTGCTATTTTCTGAGTTAGGAAAGAAAAGGCTTCAGAGACCAGGAACTCAGGATCAGGAATTCAGTTTTGGATACAAGTTTGAACTACCTTTTAAGTGGAAATGTCAGAGAGGCAAATGGATATATGAATTTGCAAGTTAAGTTAGAAATAAAAATTTTGGAGTGGTTAGCATATAGCTTGGTATTTAAAGTCAAGAGACTGAATGACATCAACAAGTAACCTTTGATAAATGCATCAAACCATTAATCAATGACTAATAAACATATGACTATTAGCCATCAGAGCTGTCAAGGATGAACAGGTAGTGTAGGACTATGGGGACCTGAGCTTCTGTTGGAGTGGAACACAGCTATGCTGTTGTTTTAGTTTATTATTCCTATTATTTATTTATTTATTCTTTTGAGAAAGGGTCTCGCTCTGTCACCCAGGCTGGAGTGCAGTGGCGCGATAACTGCGACTTTCTTCTCCTGGATTCAAGCAATTCCCATGCCTCAGTCTCCCGAGTAGCTGGGATTATAAGCACGTACCACCACAACTGGATAATTTTTGTATTTTTAGTAGAGATGGGATTTCACCATGTTGGCCAGGCTGGTCTTGAACTCTTGGCCTCAAGTTATCTGCCTGCCTCAGTCTCCCAAAGTGCTGGGATTACAGATGGGAGCCACCACGCCTGGCCTGTTGTATTAGTTTTTAAAGAATCTTCCTTTGCCTTCAGATATTCTCATATACCACTTCTGAGAAAAAATTGCATAGCCAACATGAACGCAACATGTATTTTCTCAGTTACCTCTTATTTGATCTCCAAATTTGGTGGCTTTCCCCTTAACTGACACCATAGGTTACCTGCACTGAAGCAAGAAAGCACCTTGAAATGGAGGCTGTATATGTCTTACCAACACCTGGATGAGAAAAGTGCCCTTTGTGGAAAATGAAGATCATCCCAACCATTCATTTCTCTAGGTTTGACTCTTAAATCAACCCAGACCACCAGAAAGCTATGTCTTTGGACAATACTGTCTCTCCGATGTAAAAGCGCTTACAGTAAATTTCATGTCAGCATTATATCTTAGTAATTTCAAAAGGAAACGGTCATATGAATGCCTTTGTTTCATTTGCTCTAGCAAGGTTGCTGAAAATATTATCTACATATCTCTGTGTCCTTTATGTGAAACCCTCCAAGAGATTTCTTTTATAATCCATGGAAAAACTTTGCATTCCCTGAAGAGTTACAGGCAATGTTTCCCTTTTTAGGCATTCCATTTATATGACCTTCATAGCCACATGCACAGAAGAACGGAAGGATAGGAAACCTAGAAGAACGATCAAGGTTTAAATCAACACACTGAGAAAAGGTGGAGGGAGGGGCTGGAGATGAGAAGCATTAAAGTAAAATCAATAGGACTTAAACACCAATTGGATTAGGAATGTGAGGATAAAGAAAAAAGAGGTGTGAGAAAGTAACCAGGACACTTTTTTGTCTCGTTGGGGTTCTTGGTGCATGGGAGAAAGTCTCACTTTGTAAAATGAGGAATTAAGTAAATGATTAATTATGTGATATTCTAATACTATCATCTAACATCCTTGAGACCTGAAACTCCTGGTGTAGAAGAAAAGGGATAAGATACAGGAGATAAAATAAATACTCTGAAGTCCTGAATTTGAATTGGGAGTGTTTTAAAGATAATCATGTACTGTTATCTTAAAAAAAAGATATTTCAGGTCAGGCGTGGTAGGTCATGCCTGTAATCCCAGCACTTTGGGAGGCTGAGGTGGGCAGATCACATCACCTGAAGTCAGGAGTTCAAGAGCAGCCTGACCAACACGGAGAAACCCCGTCTCTACTAAAAATACAAAATTAGGCAGGCATGGTGGCGCATACCTGTAATCCCAGCTACCCAGGAGGCTGAGGCAGGAGAATCGCTTGAACCCGGGAGGCGGATGTTGCAGTAGGCTGAGATTGCGCCATTGCACTCCAGCCTGGGCAACATGAGCGAAACTCTGTCACAAAAAAAAAAAAAAAAAAAAGATAGTTCCTATATCTCAAACAATGACCAATCTATCGCAATAAGATCTAGGTTGTGATCTTCTAATTCCATTTCCCCCTAAAAGAATCTAGGACTCCTCAGAGAAATGGCTAGTTTCCGGTAGGGGGCAGGAAATGCACAAGATGAACCAAGAACATCTGGTCATACCAGACAAAAGGAAGCTATCGAAGGCGATGGAAGTCATGGGAAAAGGACTTAGAAGAAGGCACAGAAGTCTGGGTGTCAATAAGGATAATAACCATGATGGATTTAAGCCCATCAAACATGTTTAAATTCTATGACTTTCTAATAATGCAAACTAATTGGTCAACATGGGAAATGCTAGGGAACCAACTCATTATTTTCTTTTTTAGTTTTTTTTTTTTTTTTTTTTT
>NW_012116633.1:637964-667034 GCF_000951035.1 Colobus angolensis palliatus
GCCACTGCACTCCAGCCCGGGCAACAGAGCGAGACTCTTGTCTCCAAAAAAAAAAAAGAAAAATAAAATAAGCTCACAATCACAAATCACACACCGAAGAGTGGGGTTTTTTGTTTTTTGAGACACGGTCTTGCTCTGTCGCCCAGGCTGGAGTACAGTAGCATGATCATGGCTGGCTGCAGCCTCGAACTCCTAGGCTCAAGTGAGTTTCCCACCTCAGCCTCCCATGTCCCTGGGACCACAAGGCATGTGTCACCACATCCAGCTAATTTTTGTTATTTTTTGTAGAGACAGTCTTGCCATATTACCCAGGCTGGTCTCAAGCAATCCTCCCACTTCAACCTCTCAAAGTCCTGGACTTACAGGCTTGAGCCACAACACCCAGCCAGAGGGAGAGTAAGCAGATCCTAACAAGAGAATCCTAAGAATGTAAATAATAAAACAGTATGAGGGTGGAAAAGAATTAGCTTGAAAACAGCAAGAGGAAGCAGAAAGAATGCTGTCACCCTCTTTTGTACTCCATGGTATGTGGGCTGTGAGAATTTGAATGAGTACTTGCCATTAAAAAGTAGTGCTGGAAGAGGTGAGTTTCATTGAGGTAAAACTGCAAAGGGAAAGATGGGAAGGTTAAGGATACAGGACAATTTATTTACAGAGGATACAGAGGGAAGGGATAGGAGAGATGTGGCAAAAAAGAAGTGCTTGGGTTGTGCGCGGTGACTCACGCCTGTAATCCCAGCACTTTGGGAGGCCAAGGCGGGAGGACCAACTTGAGTCCAGGAGTTGGAGACCAGCCTGGGCAACAAAGTGAGACCTCACCTCTACAAAAAATTTTAAAATTAGTTGGGCATGGTGGTATGATGGTGCACACTTGTAGTTTCTGCTACTCAGGAGGCTGAGGTGGCAGGATTGTGCCACTGCACTCCAGCCTGGGTGACAGAGTGAGACCCTGTCTCAAAAAATTAAAAATAAAATAAAGGCACCAAAGACTTAGCATCTCTACATTAATACACTGTACCAAATTTAAGACACATTTTAATCTTTTAATAATGCTTCTAAACTTACGAAATAAGGGCTGAAGTCTAAGCTGGGTCAATGGGTCATTCCAGTTCCCACTTGTAGTCATTCCAGTTCTGTCTTTTGGCAGCTTTGGAAACTCTCCCATATACCTAGTATTGGAGGGAGACCCTAAAAGTTTATTTTGGCACAAAAAGCCACATCAAAAGAACTACCCAGAAATTTTCCTTAGTGATTTCATCCATATAATTTCAATCAGACCTCTGAATGTTCATCCTGGTAATTGAATATTCTCATTCCACCCCTCCGACACCTCCCCCCCGCCTTTTTTTTTTTTGTTTTGAGACAGAGTCTCACTCTGTCACTCAGGCTGGAGTGCAGTGGCCCGATCTTGGCTCACCACAACATCCAACCTCCCAGGTTCAAGTCATTCTCCTGCCTCAGCCTCCCGAGTAGCTGGGATTACAGGCATCCACCACCACACCCAGCTAATTTTTGTATTTTTAGTAGAGATGGGGTTTTGTCACATTGGCCAGGCTGGTCTCAAACTCCTGACCTCAAGTGATCCGCCCACCTCGACCTCCTAAAGTGCTGGGATTACAGGTGTGAGTCACCATGCCTGGCTCTTTTTTCCCTTCTGATGGCACAGAATGTTATGTGAGTGAAGATCTGGGTGAAGGAACACCCCAGCTCCTATTTTACTGCTGTAGTACAATGAACAGCAGGCCCAGATCTCCTTCCATAAGGATACGTTACATGGAAAAAAAACAAAGGGTCTAGCAACAGTGCTAAAGAAGGGAACCAGGAATGTTCCCAGGACTCAGAGAAGCAATCTGCCTCTAAGGAAAATTCACTATCAGAATAAAGAATATGATTTATATTTCACCAAAATTTAACTTTTCATAGTTATAGCAGCCAAGATGGGCTCTGACATGTACATCTCAGATCTGTGGAGGAAGCAGCCCCACAGGATGCTCTGTCGTTTGCAGTTCTGCTGCTGACAGTATTACCAGCTCTCTGAGATACCCACACCTCCCCACCCAATCTTGCAGTAACACAGACAGATTGGCATGCAAGGCTCAGTAACTACCACGGTGCTACTCAGAGTGGGTTCCACGGACTGGTGCTGCTCCTGTAACTGTTTACTAGTCCATGATGAAATACATACAGAAATGGAAAAGAAAAACTTTCCTATGTTGTAACATTTACTAAAATGTAATTTTATGTATTGAATGTATTAATAAAAATGTGGTATATACTTTTTACATTTTATATTTTTATCTTTTAAAATGAATTTTTCTAGTACTTTGTTTCAATTATATTTTACAAAGTATAGCTCCCCACCTGATGGGTGGGGGGAGTATTTCCTCATCACAATGTGAGAAGCACTGATTTACTAGATTCTTATACACTAAGCCTTAAGTGCCCAGTTTTGAAGGGTACAAGTGATGGCATGGTGTCAGTAAAGCTTCCTTGGAGCCTTCAGTCAGCTGTTGAGGAACATACTGCCTGCTACATGGGGCCTTCGTGCATTAAGATTTAACATGCAGGCCGGGCACGGTGGCTCAAGCCTGTAATCCCAGCACTTTGGGAGGCCGAGACGGGTGGATCACGAGGTCAGGAGATCGAGACCATCCTGGCTAACACGGTGAAACCCCGTCTCTACTAAAAAAAAAAAAACTAGCCGGGCGAGGTGGCGGGCGCCTGTAGTCCCAGCTACTCGGAGGCCGAAGCAAGAAAAAGGCCTAAACCCGGGAGGCGGAGCTTGCAGTGAGCTGAGATGCGGCCACTGCACTCCAGCCTGGGCAACAGAGCGAGACTCTGTCTCAAAAAAAAAAAAAAAGATTTAACATGCAGATCCTTCATGAGGTTATTCTCACTAATCCATTACATGAATCAGAAGAAACTGACACATGATGGAGCCAGCTGAGAAACACGGGATGTTACGTGCACTGAAATGAATCAGCTGTCAACACCGTGAGCTCAGAAGGAGCCACAAGCTCCACCACACAATATATGGTTCCTGGTGGCTTCCTGTAGAAGAAACAATATTCTACAGCTCCACTAATACAAGCTACTTTTGTAAATTCACACCTCAGAAACATTTACGCACAGCTCATGCCTACTTCAAATGTTCTGAAATTCTAGTTAAAATAGTAGACGCCTATAAATGAATGCATTGTCAAGCTTTTGAAAATTAAAGTGCAATATGATGAAATATAAAGTTAGAGCATTTCTCTTTTTTGTTTTTTCCTGAGATGGGGTCTCGCTCTGTCACTCAGGCTGGAGTACAATGGTGCGATAGAGGCTCACTGCAACCTCTTGTCTCCCAGGTTTAATCAACCCTCCCCCTTTTACCTTCATATTATATTATGGGATTATATGTCAATAGTGGGTAATGTGCCCTGTTGTGTGATATAATAGTTATCAAATAAATCCTTTAAAAAGATGTAGTGAAACTAGCTATTTTCTATGGACTTAATGTATGTGAAGCCTATAACTTTCTTAAGAATGATACAATCATCCAATCACAACAAAATGCCTATCAGAGCAAAACCACAAACCAGTGCTGGTCTATGAATTATTTGTTACGAATCCATGATGGGGTCAGTTCAGAAACTGAGAATAAGCATTTAGAAAGTTGTATAGGCCAGGCACAGTGGCTCATGTCTGTGATCCCAATACTTTGGGACACTGAGGTGGGAGGACTGCTTGAGCCCAGCAGTTTGAGACTAGCCTGGGCAAAATAGAAAGATGCTGTCTCTATTAAAAAAAAAAAAAAGTTTTATACACATTCAACAATGCCATGACATGCAAGGGCATGACCAGTGATTTGTCTTGCTGAACAGAGAGTAATAACCAATCCAGGTGCTGTCAAGCTCACGTGGGGAGGTGCATATGGCATGACATGTACTAGGCAGGTATGGCAGAATCAAGTTACATGGGATATGCTACAGCTATTTTACCAACTACCTAAATGTATACAAAAATCTGAGAAAATGCATGGGTTTATTCATTTTTATAACTACTTAATTTTGCAAACATATTCATCTTAAGCCTGTATTTAAATCTGTAATTTAACATGAGTTAAACTAGAGAAATGAAGTTTACATTCTTTTTAACTAAATTTACATACGGATAAACAAGCTTCAGTTGATTGTGCAGCATCTTTTCAGTGGAAAAGACATGCCTCTGAATATAGTAAACCACAGGATGGTGAAGGACGTGAATCCAAAGAGATGAAAACAAAAAGATGCCTCACATACTGAGTTCAGGGTTGTAGCCATAATTAATGGTGAAGTGTAATGTCACAGTTTGTTAACTGCAGAGATATACTGGTTAATGGAGCAACAAAATCATCAAAATTTAAGGGCATTTATAAACCAAATGTACAAACATAAGCTCAAAACAGAGAGAATTCTTTGAAAGAGTACTACATTTTAAAGGTTATCAGAAGCAGATGATCAGTATTTTATCCATAAATGTTTTAGATGCTTCCTGTCCCAGCACTTTGGATTGCTAATATAAAAATGCTATTGTCAAGAAACAAGTGAATATTACTTACGTCAAAGGGTAAATCTGCACTTTCCAATGAAAGCATAGCTTGCTACCTTTGGAAACTAATGATACAGAAGACCAATTTACAAAAAACAAACAAACAAACAAACAAAAAAAACTTGCAAAGTGCTTTTCATTGTACCTTGACAAGCGCACAGATACTGCTAATGTGCTACCCGAAAACGATGGTAATGTGAAGGAAGAATTCTTTTTCTCAGTTTTACATACAACAAACACAACTAGTTCTGAACTGGGTAAAACGAGAATTATGTTGGCAACAAAATTGGTCTGGAATTCTGTATACAAGAATGTTCTGATAGCACAGCTGCAAAGACAAGAAAACATTCTGGAGTAGTTCCCCAGATTAAGCAGCTTGCACCAGAAAGAAAATCACTGCTTAGTGTGTGTGATCTTGGTACAAAAAATGTCAGTTGAACTAAACAGTATGTGTGTAGTGTCATAATAAAAATCATGAGAATGCAAATACACATTAATGATTATTCTCTTTATTATGTGCTAATAAAAAAGGATACTGTTAGTGAATTAATGTTAAAACAATGTTCATGTTAAAACAAAAGTACTGAGGAGAAATTTGAATTACAGAACAGACTCAGAGATTCTGCAAGGTAAGAAACAAGTTTGTTTCTAACTTTTAAAAGATGTGAACTGGTTAGCCAACTTGTTACTTTTAATTATCTTAACACTTCCTTACAAGGAAGGAAAGCAACATGCTTTTTAACAACAGGTAAGATTAAAAGGTAAAAACAAGGCGGGGCATGATGGCTCACACCTCTAATCTCAGCACTTTGGGAGGCCCAGGTGGGTGGGTCATGAGGTCATGAGTTCAAGACCAGCCTGGCCAAGATCCTGAAACCCCGTGTCTACTAAAAATACAAAAATTAGCTGGGCATGGTGGCACATGCCTGTAATCCCAGCTCCTTGGGAGGCTGAGGCAAGAGAATCGCTTGCACCTGGGTGGCAGAGGTTGCAATGAGTCGAGATTGCACACTGCACTCCAGCCTGGGCGACAGAGCAAGGCTCCGTCTCACACACACAAAAGGCCTGTAATCCCAGCACTTTGGAAGGCTGAGGCAGGTGGATAACCTGAGGTCAAAAGTTCGAGACCAGCCTGGCCAAAACCCGTCTCTACTAAAAATAGAAAAATTAGCCAAGCATGGTGGCACACACCTGTAATCCCAGCTACTCAGGAGCTGAGGCAGGAGAACCGCTTGAACCCGGGAGGCAGAGGTTGCAGTGAGCCGAGATCTTGCCACGGCACTTCAGCCTGGGAGACAGAGTGAGACTCCATCTCAAAAAAAAAAGAACAGAGATTTATTCAAGATTATCTGGATTTAATCTGTTCACACAAACTCAAAATGTAAGTAGCTACTTACGGCTAGCCTGGTATTTCTCAAACCAGTGAAGGCAGAGTTTTTAAAATTTCCAATCCAGGCCAGCCATCATGGCTTATGCCCGTAATCCCAGCACTTTGGGAGGTCGAGGCAGGCAGATCACGAGGTCAGGAGATGGAAACCATCCTGGCTAATACAGTGAAACCCCGTTTCTACTAAAAATACAAAAAATTAGCTGGGTGTGGTGGCATGCACCTGTCTTCCCAGTTACTCAGAAAGCTGAGGCAGAATTGCTTGAACCTAGGAAGCAGAGGTTTCGGTGAGCCAAGATTGCGCCACTGCACTCTAGCCTGGGCGACAAAGCAATTCTCCATCTCAAAAAAAAAAGATTCCAATCCATTGTAGACTGCTGGTTTGCAAAATGAAGTATTAAAAAATAAATAAAAACATCAGGCATGTAAAATACAAGCTCATGTAATTTATTCAGCTGAATTATGTTTTAATAATATCAATAAATACAATACAGGCTGGGTGTGGTGGCTCACGCCTGTAATCCCAGCACTTTGGGAGGCCGAGGCAGTCGAATCACTTGAGGTTGGGAGTTCAAGACCAGCTTTACCAACATGGAGAAACCCCATCTCTACTAAAAATACAAAATAAGCCAGGTGTGGTGGTGCATGCCTGTAATCCCAGCTACTTAAGAGGCTGAGGCAGGAGAATATCTTGAATCTGGGAGACGGAGGTAGTAGTGAGCCAAGATTGCGCCATTGCACTCCAGCCTGGGCAACAAGAGCAAAACTCCATCTCCAAAAAAAATAAAAATAAATACAATACAAAGAATTATAAAAACTGGACATAAAGAATCATATACATAGTTATTTTGCAATTGTAACTGAATTAAAAGTGACAAAATAATGTGATAGATGAGCTTACCTCATTAATTTATCTAGGCTGGGTTGAAGACAGCACCACTTTCTTTTTTTTTTTTTTTTGAGGCAGAATCTCTCTGTCGCCCAGGCTGGAATGCAGTGGTGTGATCTCGGCTTACTACAATCCCCACCTCCCAGGTTCAAGTGATTCTGCTGCCTCAGCCTCCTGAGTAGCTGGAATTACAGGCCCGCAGCACCACCACACTCGGCTAAATTTTTTTTTTTTTTTTGAGATGGAGTCTCACTCTGTTGACCAGGCTGGAGTACAGTGACGCTATCTTGGCTCAACACAACCTCTGCCTCCCAGGTTCAAGCAATTTTCTGCCTCAGCCTCCCGAGTAGCTGGAATTACAGGCCCGCAGCACCACCACACTCGGCTAAATTTTTTTTTTTTTTTTGAGATGGAGTCTCACTCTGTTGACCAGGCTGGAGTACAGTGACGCTATCTTGGCTCAACACAACCTCTGCCTCCCAGGTTCAAGTGATTCTCCTGCCTCAGCCTTCCCAGTAGCTGGGACTACAGGCATGCGCCACCATGCCCGGCTAATTTTTGTGTTTTTAGTAGAGACAGGGTTTTACTATGTTGGCCAGGCTGGTCTTGAACTCCTGACCTCCTGATCCACCTGCCTCAGCCCCCCAAAGTACTGGGATTACAGGTGTGAGCCACCATGCCCAGCCTAATTTTTTTTTTTTTTTTTTTTTTTAGTAGAGACAGGGTTTTGCCATGTTAGCCAGGCTGGTCTCAAACTCCTTGCCTCAAGCAATCCACCCTCCTCAGCCTCCCAAATTGCTAGGATTACAGGTGAGCCACCGCGCCCGGGCACAGCACCAGTTTCAATTGACAATATAAGACTAAGCTTTGCTATGTTTTGATTTAATAATACTCTTAAGCAGAGAAACCATTGTTACTGAGATGTCTTGACGGAATGGAAGAAGAGATCTTAAAAACAATTTCACCAAGTTCAGGATATGCACTTCCAATTTTATCCAAAATAAAGCAAGTCTCCTCAATCCTTTATCTTTCAGCATTAGCCAGTTCTAACAGTTTATGCCATGAAGAGTTTAATTATCTTTAGGTGAAGGAAACAGATTTGGTTCCATTACATTTCCTGTGTGTGGATCTCACTGGTTGGAAAATTAAATTTTAGAATATTCTGTTTCATTTATAAGGTATTTGGTGATAATCTGTCGAAACTGTTCTTTGAAGCTTCTAACTTTTGTTTTTGCTCCCCACCACCTCCCCGCCCCCCGCCTTTTGTGTGTCTGAGACGGAGCCTTGCTCTGTCGCCCAGGCTGGAGTGCAGTGGTGCAATCTCGACTCACTGCAACCTCTGCCACCCGGGTTCAAGCGATTCTCTTGCTTCAGCTCCTGAGTAGCTGGGATTACAGGTGTGTGCCACCATGCTTGGCTAATTTTTCTATTTTTAGTAGAGACAGGGGTTTTGGCCAGGCTGGTCTCGAACTTCTGACCTCAGGTGATCCACCTGCCTCGGCCTTCCAAAGTGCTGGGATTACAGGCATGAGCCACCATGCCCAGCCAAATAAATCTCTATTAACTGAGATTCTACTAATACAAATTTGAAGGGTATAGGAAAATGTCTTAACTGTCAATATTCATGGGCACAGCAGTTGTAGCCTCTGCATATCACAGGAGTTAAAAGATCTGACATACTGCTTGCTTGTTTTCCTGGTAAGCAATCTAAGCTGGGACCAGAGCATATTTTCATTCTTAATCCAGTGTTCGCTCCATTGAAACTGCTGTCTTTGATAAGGGAAAATAAACTGATGAAGGAAGATCTTGAAAACAAAACCTATCTCGCTTAGGTTAACCAGCTGAGTAAAACTGTCATTGGAAATAACCAAATGTTCTGATTGTAATCTCAGACTCCCTGAAGTTCAAGTGAACTTGAACTTGAAAAATTATTAAACATCTGCTCAAAGATCTGTAGATCATTAGCCTACCTAGACGCAGAGAAAGTATTAAAACCTTTTCTCTATGATTAAAACAAAATGAAACAAAACAGTAGTATTCACAGTGGCGTTTATTGACAGTAATCACAACTGAACAGCGGGAGGCCTAGGGAAGGTCATTCTGGACTGTGAAAGCAGTCTACATTTCTCTTCCTAGCCATTAACAAAAGGATGCCAGGGGCTGTCAGAAATACTGCTACCATGAATAGCTTTTGGTATGAGGAAAGATATTTAAATCCTCCATTTTTTTTTTTTTTTTGAGACAGAGTCTCGCTGTGTCGCCCTGGCTGGAGTGCAATGGCATGATCTTGGCTCACTGCAACCTCCGCCTCCCAAGTTCTAAGCGATTCTCATGCCTCAGCCTCTGTTGTAGTTGGGATTATAGGCACACGCCACCACACCTGGCTCATTTTTGTATTTTCAGTAAAGAAAGGGTTTCACCATGGTGGCCAGGCTGGTCTCGAACTCCTGACCTCAGGTGGTCTGCCTGGCTCGGCCTCCCAAAGTGCTTGGGATTACAGGCATGAGCCACGGTGTCTGGCCAAAAACCTCCAATTTTACTTAAAGTTTTAATGATTAATTTTACGTTATAATGTGAAAAGTAACGATTCTCTAGCAGTCTTATCCTGAAAACTGGGGCTGATTATAAAGCACTACTTTGCTCCATTCCATTTTCCTTCAAGTCACCTATTTTGAGTAAATACACTAGTTTCATTTTCCACCCCTGTATAGGCACTGTAAATACTACTAGGAAAAAACCCATTACTAGCACCAGTACAAGTTCAAGGTTTCCAACCTGAGCCTAAGCACTGCTTTATAATTTTTTTACCCATCCCAGGTTATAGCCTCCTATGGCCCCAAAATGAAATCTCAAATGTCCTCCATTCTGCATAAAACCGATGCTGGTCCCTCAGTGGAAAACGTCAACCATGAATTATTGATCTCTTCCCCTTTACCTTCATGCCACTGATTTCTGTTGCACGGACTGTGCTTATTACCATGTATGTCTAACATTAAACTGAACTCCTAGAGAAGAGGAACTCACATTCATTTCTGGGTCCCTAGGGCCAAACTCCAAAGTGTAATTAAGGAAAGGAATAACTCCAATTGTTTCAAGTTCTAAATTTGTGTTCCTCTCAAAAATAGGCAGTGGGTATTCAAGCTCTGCTTCTTTCCCTGATCCAGTTCTCCAACTTTAGGGGTCTTACAAAATAGGCCAGGAAGTAAAAAATGTCTAGAGATTACTCCCACATGGTAATCTTCGCAAATAAAACTCTTAGACCTAACTTTATACTACTAAAAATTTCACCATACCTTTTTTTTTTTTTTTTTTTTGAGACAGTGTCTTGCTCTGTCACCCAGGCTGCAATGCAGTGGTACTATAGCTCACTGCAGCCTCATCCTCCTGAGCTCGAGCAATCTTCCCACCTCAGCCTCCCAAGTAGTTGAGACCACTGGCACCAGGCTGGTCTTGAACTCCTGACCTCAGGTGATCCGCCTCCCTTGGCCTCCCAAAGTGCTGGGATTACAGGCATGAGCCACCATGCCTGGCCTTTTTGACAAATTTATTGAGCATCTAGTATACTATGGCTACGATACAACAGAGAATATGGGAGATATGGAATGTGTCTTCAAAATGTTCACATTCTAGAACCAATGAAGCTGAAGTAGTAATCAAAGAAGTGAATGAAGAAAACTATGCTGATGAAGAAAAGGGGCAGGAAGAGAAGGAAAGGAAAAAATAAATGTATACATTTTATGTTTTAGCCAAATTTAAGGCAAAGAGATTTTGGTAGAATTTCAAAGATTTCAGAGATAAAGTAAGTATCCTACAAGCACAGTGAGGATTGGGTGTCTGGGGTAATCAAGTTTTTAAAAAATCTGGGTGGCAACGTTTTTAAACTAATATCACACGTGGACCAAGGATAAGGTTAAATTGGCACTTCCATACATCTGTAATGGAAACATAAATTGTTTTAATTTTCTAGATGTAAATTTGACAATTCCACTTGTAGGAATACAGCCAAAAAATCAATGATGTAGGCCAGGCGCAGTGACTCACGCCTGTAATCCTAGTACTTTGGGAGGCAGAGGCGGGTGGATCACGAGGTCAGGAGATCGAGACTATCCTAGCTAACATGGTGAAACCCCGTCTCTACTAAAAATACAAAAAATTAGCCAGGCGTGGTGGCAGGCACCTGTAGTCCCAGCTACTCGGGAGGCTGAGGCACGAGGATGGCGTGAACCCGGGAGGCGGAGCTTGCAGTGAGCTGAGATTGCACCACTGCACTCCAGCCTGGGCAACAGAGCGAGACTCTGTCTGAACTTAAAAAAAAAAAAAAAAAAAAAAAAATCAATGCTATAAAGATTTACACAGAAGTATACAAGAATACTCAGCATTATTTAAAATGGCAAATTTGGCCAGGCATGGTGGCTCACACCTGTAATCGTAGCACTTTTGGAGGCCAAGGCAGCCAGAGCACGAGGTCAGGAGATCAAGACCATCCTGGCTAACACGGCAAAACCCTGTCTCTACTAAAAATAAAAAAAATTAGCCAGGTGTGGTGGCAGGCACCTATAGTCTCAGTTACGCGGGAGGGTGAGGCAGGAGGATGGCATGAACCCAGGAGGCAGAGGTTGTAGTGAGCCAATATCGCACCACTGCACTCCAGCCTGGGCAACAAAGCTAGACTCCATCTCAAAAAAAAAAAAAGGCCAATTTAAAACAAATTATAGGACAAATTATCTAGAAGGAAACAAGTTATAAGGTGGCACTTGGTGGAACACTATACAGACATTAAAAGCTGTTTTCAAATATTTTATTACAGGTCCAAATGTTCACTATTAAAAGTTAAAGGAAACAAAAAGCATGATTCCAATTTTGTTTCTAAAAAACTGCACATTTATGTGTATACACCTGCATTTGTACACATATATGTATATGTATACCTATACATGCCCATATACATATATACATACCTATATGTATACATATACATACATACAGGCATGTATGTATATACACATGTATGTATATATACACATATATGTATACAATGTGTATAACATATATACATAAACAGGTACAAATGTATACACACATATATACATACAGACAAAAATCAACTGGAAGGAAGTATACTTAATGATGGTGAAAATGGAGCTTTTTATCTTCTCCTGTATTTTTAACCTGAATGAATTTTTCAGGACCATTTACATTTAATGTAATAATTGATCCATGACTCTGTTGAAATGTACCATTTTACTGTCCTTTTCTATTTATCCCATCTGTGCTTTGTTTCTTTCCCTGTATGTCTTGCATTCTTTTAGATTAATTTTTTCTTTAGAATTCTATTTATCTCCACTATCAGTTTGTTAGCTATACTTCTTTAATTTTTCTGGTAGTTGTCCTAGGTTTTAAATTATAGAGTGTTAACTATCAGTCTGCCTTCCAGGTGAAGGATACCACTCCATGTACAGCTTAAGAACCTTACTAAGGTTTCTGCCAGGCACGGTAGCTCACGCCTATAATCCCAGCACTTTGGGAGGCTGAGGCAGGCAGATCACTTGAGGTCAGGAGTTTGAGACCAGCCTGGCCAACATGGTGAAACCCCATCTGTACTAAAAATACAAAAATTAGCTGGGTGTGGAGGTGCACAACTGAAATCCCACGTATTTGGGAGGCTTGTTGAACCTTGTTGAATCCAGGAGGCAGAGGTTGCAGTGAGCCAGGATTGCGCTACTGTACTCCAGCCTGGGCAACAAAGCGATACTGTCATTCATAAATAAAATAAATAAATAAATAAATAAATAACCTGACTAAGGTTTCTTATACCCTTCCTGTCCCCTTCCATTCTTTGAGCTAATGTCATAACTTTTACTCCCATGTGTTATAAAACCTATAATGCATTATTATTTTTGCTTTAAGCAAGTATCTTTTTAAAGCTACTATTTCTTTAATTCACAATGTTGTGCAACCATCACCACTAATTGCAGAACATTTCCATCATACAAAAAGGGAAATCCTGTACCTGTTAGCAATCACCTTCAATGAAGTCGTCTTTTAAAGAGATGAAAAAATAAAAAAAAAATTGTCTTATTTTTACTCCCACAGTTACCAATTCTAGCACTTTTCAATCCTTATGAAGATCTAAATTTCCATTTTAAACCATTTGCCTTCTGCCTGAATAACTTCAACAGTTCTTGTGCAGGTCTGCTGGCAACAAATTCCAGTAGGCCTATTTTTTTGAGACAGGGTCTTGCTTTGTCACCCAGGGTAAAGTGCACTGTAGCTCAATTATGGCTCACTGCAGCCTCTGCTTCCGGGGCTCAAGCGATCCTCTAACCTCAGTCTCCCAAAGAGCTGGAACCACATGTGCGCGCCACCATGCCTGGCTGATTTTTGCATTCTTTGTAGAGATAGGGTTTTGCCATGTCACCCAGGCTGGTCTCAAAATCTTCCTGCCTTGCCTCCCAAAGTGCTGGGATTACAGGTGTTGGCCACTGCACCCAGCCCCAGCAGTCTTTTTTAAAAAGCACTTTAAAGATGTCTCTCCAGGCTGGGCATGGTGGCTAACACCTGTAATGCCAGCACTTTGGGAGGCCGAGGCAGGCAGATCACAAGGTCAGGAGTTCAAGACCAGCCTGGCCAACATGGTGAAACCTTGTCTCTACTAAAAATAAAAAAAAATTAGCCAGGCATGGTGGCATGCGCCTCTAATCACAGCTACTTGGGAGGCTGAGGCAGGAGAATCACTTGATCCTGGGAGGCAGAGGTTGCAGTGAGCTGAGTTCGCGCCACTGCACTCCAGCCTGGGCAAGAGTGAGGCTCTGTCTTGAAAAACACAAAAATGAAGGCCAAGCGTGGTGGCTCATACCTGTAATCCCAGCACTTTGTGAGGCAAAGGCAGGCAGATCACCTGAAGTAGGGAGTTCAAGATCAGCCTCACCAACATGGAGAAACCCCATCTCTACTAAAAATACAAAATTAGCCAGGCATGGTGGTACATGCCTGTAATCCCAGCTACTCAGTAGACTAAAGCAGGAGAATCACTTGAACCCAGGAGGTGGAGGTTGTGGTGGGCCGAGATCGCACCATTGCACTCTAGCCTGAGCAATAAGAGCAAAAATCCACCTCAAAAAAAAAAAAAAAATTAAAGACGTCTCTCAATTGTATTTTGATTTGCTAAATTTCTGATGAGAAGTCTGCTATCATCCTTATCTCTGTTACTCCATACACGATGTGTATTTTTTCTCTGCCTGCTTTCAAGATTTTCTCTTTATTATGAGTTGTCAACAGTTTGACGATGATGTGCCTTGGTGTGGTTTCCTTTACAGTTATTCTCCTTGGGATTCTTAAATATGTGGGCTTATAGTTTTCATCAAATTTGAGAATTTTCTTGTCATTATTTTTTACTATCTTTTTTTCTGTTCTTCCCTTTCCCTCTTTTCTGGGGCTCCGATTACGTATGTTAGACTGTTCCTATCTCTAACAATTGTCCTTGTTACAGTCATTGATGCTCTATCAATTTTTCCATTTTTCTTTCTGTTCTCATTTTGGACAGTTTCTATTGCTGTCTTTAAGTCCACTGATCTGCAGTGCCTCAACTGCTGTTAATGCCATCACTGCATTTTAAAATTTATTTCCAACTTTAGATGTTCTGTTTGGGTCTTTTTAAAATATACCTTCCACTTCTCTTTCCACTGTTAACCATTTCTTCTGCTTTTTTTGAACCGAGAGCATATTTATAATTGCTGTTTTCATGCCTTTGTTAATTCCATCATCTCTGTCATTTCTGGATCTAGTTCTGTTGATTGTTCTCCTGATTATGTCATATTTTCCTGGTTCTTTGCATGCCTGGTCATTTTACTGAATGCCAAACATCATGAGTTTTGTGTTTTGGGTGTTGGATTTTGTGTTTTCCTTTAAATAGGGCTGGACTTTGTTCTCACACACAGGTAAGATTCTTTAAATTGGCTGGATCTTCCAAGACTTGCTTTTTCATTGTGAGAGTAGGTCCAAAGTAGCCTTTAACTTAGGGCGAATTTAGCCTCATTACAAAGGCTCTTTGATGCCCTTGCATATACTCTGGCTAATGGGAACACAGACTATTCCCAGCTCTGTGTGAGTTCCAGGAATTGTTTGGCCTGCTCCTTTCCAGTGGGGTTCTTTCTCAGGTCTCAGGTGCTCTCCTCTCATGCACGTATAGATCAGGACTCAACCAGACTTCAGGAGACTCCTCCGCCTATTTCTGGAGTTCTGTGTACAACTCCCACCTCTCTGGTACTCTGTCCCATGAATGATGACAACCTTCCCTCCCTGCCAACCCCCATCTTGTCCTCCCAATTCGAAGACACCAGGCTCTATTTGGCTTCCCCATCCCTGCTCTGCAGCCTGAAAACTACCTCCAGATAATAAATTGAGGCAATCATAGAGCTCAGTAGGTTTGTTTCCCACCTTTCAGTGACCACAGTCTTGCTTTGCCTGTTACCCAATGCCTACAAATTGCTATTTCACATATGTAAATCCAGTCCTTGTTATTCCATCACTGCTGGACGAATATATATTGCAAATCAAGTAACAGTTTCTCAATTTGTATCTTGTTGTTGTTGATGTTTTGAGACAGGGTCTCACTCTCACCCAGGCTGGAGTGCAGTGGCTCATAATTCACTGCAGCCTCAAACTCCTGGTCTCAAGGCATCCTCCCACCTAGGCCTCCCAAAGCACTGGGATTACAGGCAAGTGCAAGCCACTATTCCCTCAATTTAGTATTTAAATGCTTAGTCTTCATCCAGCTCTCCCTTTTTATAACATCAAACACAATTTTTCCTCCATTTTTCTTGGAATTTGCTCTTCTTAGTTTGACACTAAACTCTTAATTCTCCTACCTCTTTATGATTTCTGATTCTTGAATCCTGAAAGTTCTTGGCAAGTTTCCAAAATCCTATTCTTGCCGCATTTTCTTCTCCATCTGTGTAGGATCTCACCTGTGAAATTTCAACAAGTCCTACAGATTCATTCATAACCTCTTTTGCAGAAGTACTAAGCGACTGGCCTTGGACTTCTTCATTCACAGAGGGAAAAAGGGTGAATACAAAATATAATTTCTACTACATTTTAAAGTTTATATATGTACTTTTACTATTATTTTTTTTTACTATTATTATTTTTTTTAGCAGAGTCTTGCTCTGTCACCCAGGCAGGAGTTCAGTGGCGCAATCTTGGCTCACTGCAACCTCTGCCTTTGGGGTTCAAGCAATTCTCATGCCTCAGCCTCTCGAGTAGCTGGGACTACAGGCATGTGCCACCACACCTGGTTCTAATTTTTGTATTTTTAGTAGAGATGGGGTTTCACCTTGTTGGCCAGGCTGGTCTCAAACTCCTGGCCTTAAGCGATCTGCCAGCCTCAGCCTCCCAAAGTGCTGGGATTACAGGCGTGAGCCACCACACCCAGCTATATACGTACTTTTATACACATACAACCAGAGGAAAAAACAGCAGTTAATTCACTTAAGGTGTTAAGAATGATGACCTGTTTTGTGAGTAACACTTTCTTTTTATTTTTTGAGATGGAGTCTTGCTCTGTCACCCAGGCTGCAGTGCAGTGGCACGATCTCGGCTCACTGCAAGCTCTGCCTCCCCTCCTGGGTTCATACCATTCTCCTGTCTCAGCCTCCGAAGTGGCTTGGACTACAGGTGCCCGCTAGCATGCCTGGCTAATTTTTTTGTACTTTTAGTAGAGACAGGGTTTCACCGTGTTAGCCAGGATGGTCTCTTATCTCCTGACCTCGTGATCCACCCACCCCAGCCTCCCAAAGCCCTGGGATTATAGGTGTGAGCCACTGCACCTGGCTATTTTTCTTTTTTTTTTGAGACGGAGTCTCGCTCTGTCGCCCGGGCTGGAGTGCAGTGGCTGGATCTCAGCTCACTGCAAGCTCCGCCTCCCGGGTTTACGCCATTCTCCTGCCTCAGCCTCCCGAGTAGCTGGGACTACAGGCGCCCGCCACCTCGCCCGGCTAGATTTTTGTATTTTTTAGTAGAGACGGGGTTTCACCGTGTTAGCCAGGATGGTCTCGATCTCCTGACCTCGTGATCCGCCCGTCTCGGCCTCCCAAAGTGCTGGGATTACAGGCTTGAGCCACCGCGCCTGGCCTATTTTTCTGTATTTTCAATACACACACACATGAAGCTTTTTTTTTTTTTTTTTTTTGTGACGGAGTTTCACTCTTGTTGCCCAGGCTGGAGTGCAATGGCGTGATCTTGGCTCACTGCAACCTCTACATCCCAAGCGATTCTCCTGCCTCAGCCTCCCAAGTGTGCCACCATGCCCAGCTAATTTTTGTATTTTTAGTAGAGACGGGGTTTCTCCATGTTGGTCAGGCTGGTCTCAAACTCCTGACCTCAGATGAACCGCTCGTCTCCAGCCTCCCAAAGTGCTGGGATTACAGGTATGAGATACCACATCTGGCACAAAGCTCTTTTTTAAGTCCCCATTTCTAGCTCATAACTCCAGCTGTTTCGGCAGGCCAGAATCTCACACCACTCTTTTCAAAAGCAAGTCATATATCTTCTATCTAGAGCCTGTCTTTCTCCCTCTGTGCCAGTTAATGATACCCAGTCCTCCCATAAGCTTCAGAGTCATTTCAACTTGTCCTTCTGTTTCCACATCTAGTCAAAAATCCTACTGGAAACAATGAATTTCAGTCCATGAGAAACAATATTACTGCAGAGGGCTCTAAAATAATGATCTCATAGCAGCACTAAAAAGTTAGCAGAATGAAAAAAACCCCTTTTTTCCAGGTCAGATATATGAGACAATCTGCAAAGAGGAAGCCATGCCCTTGGCATAGAAGCAGCTTGTTCCTGGGATAAAGAGGTGGATTTGGAAGAGCAGGCCAAAGTTGGACAATAAGCCAAGGGGGGAAACTGTGGAACACAGTCAAGAGGCTGGGGCCTTGAGCCTGCAATTTGGGTGGCACCCAAAGATGACAAAAGGCGAAACATGTCATAAACCAGGCTTCAAATGACGCTTTGGCAGAAAGTTGTTTTGCTGCCCAAACTGGCATTTAGTATTAGTTGAAATGACTAAGACACACCAGCCATCAACTTTTTACCATGTAATTAACCAGCTCTGAATAAGCTCATGTCTTTTTACTTTAATGCTCTTTTGAAAATGGGTAATAAACAAAATATTGAAAAGTCACAAAACAGTATGGACCTTGAGAACACTGTGCTAAGTGAAACAAACCAGTTACAAAAGGACAAACACTATATGATTCCACTTGCATGAGCTATCTAGAGTAGTCAAATCTATAGAAACAGAAAGTAGAATGGTGACTGCTAAGGGTAGGGGAAGCATTAAGTACTTGTTTAATGGCTATGAAAAAGTTTTAGAGACTGGTTGTACAACAATATGAATATACTTTACACTACTGAAGAGTGTGTGTAAATATGTTATGCCTAGGATGAAACTGCTAAAACAAAAGTTATGTGCATTCTTTATGTGTGACTGTGTGATGCGTGTGATGTGTGACTTGATGTATGCACACTATTTTTATTTACACTAAAATGTGTATTGAAGTAAAGCATACATTCAGAGCAGTACATAATTCTTAAGTTCATAGCTTGACGAATTTTCTCAATATAATTCCACCTAACAGAGATTAAAAAAAAAGATGATAAGCCTCCAAAAGCCCCTCATGTCTCCATCTAGTGAGCTCCCCAAGAGTAATACTACCCTGACTTCTAACACCAGAATTTTGTCTTTTTTGGAACTTATATTTGTGTTTGGCTCTTTCACCCAACATTATGATTGCAAGTCATTCATGTTGGGTGAATTGTAATTCATTCATTCTTATTGCTCTATAATATCCCATTGTGTAAATACACCACAACTGATCTAAACTATACTATACTACAAAAGGTACGTGCATTCTTGAATTTTAATGGATATTACTCAACTGCTCTCCATAGAGTTTAGAATCTTACCATTAATATATGGAAGTAGCTATTTTCCTACACCTTAGTCAATAGCTAATCAAACTTCTTAATCGTGTTAATCGGTTATTTTTAAAATGCTTTCAGTATATTTCAATTTGCTTAACTCTAATACTGACTGAAACTGAGGATCATTTCATACATTTAGGAGTCATTTGTCTTTCCTTTGAACCGTCACTGAATGTGCCCACTTGTCTACTGAGTTGTTGGTGTTTTCTATCAGCAAGTGATCCTGCTTTTTAAAGGAAATGAGCCCTTTGAACATGCTGCATGGCAACTATTTTTTCCCAGCTTATCACTGGAGTCCCAGTTTTGTTTATACTAGTTTTTGCCATGTCTAGGTTGTCTGTTTGTTTATTTATTTATTTATGTTTGAGATGAGGAGTCTTGCTCTGTTGCCCTGGCTGGAGTACAGTGCAGTGGTGCGATCTCGGCTTGCTGCAACCTCCGCCTCCTGGGTTCAAGCAAATTCTCCTGCCGTAGCATCCCAAGTAGCTGGGACTACAGGGATGTGCTACTACACCTGGCTAATTTTTGTATTTTTAATAGAGATGGAGTTTCACCTTATTGGCCAGGCTGGTCTCGAACTCTTGGCTTCAAGTGATCTGCCCGCCTCAGCCTCTCAAAGTGCTGAGATTACAGGCATGAGCCACCAGGCCTAGCAGCTTGTCTGTTTTTATGCAAATTCACCAACTTTTTTTCTGTATGTAAGGGCTCAAGTTGAATGATGAAGAATCATAAGAGAGACAGGAAAAGAAAGAGGAAGAAGAAAAGGAAGAGGAAGAGGGAGGGAGGGAGGGAAGGAAGGAAGGAAGGAAGAGGGGAAAGGGAGAAGGGGGAAGGGAAGGAAGGAGGTAAGGAGGGAGGGAGGGGAAGATAGAAGGGGAACCTATTACATTGCTGGTAGGAGTGTAAGCTGTTACAATCATTCTGGAAAACTGGCAATATATGCCAAAACAAAATAAACATACATCCTATGACCCAGCAGTCCCACTCAGTTCCAACAGAAAATGAATATTTATGTCCACCAAACATGTACAAAATGTTCTTAGCCGTCTTATTCACTTTAGCCAAAATAAAGAAATAACTAAAATTTTCACCAATAGTAAAACGGATAAAATGTGATATATTAACACAATATAATCCTATACAATAAAGAAGAACTGCAATATACAACATAAATAAATCTCACAGACATGTTAAACAAAAGAAGTGAGATAGTGGCTGGGCACGGTGGCTCATGCCTATAATCCTAGCACTTTGGGAGGCTGAGGCGAGTGAATCACTTGAGGTCAGGAGTTCAAAACGAGCCTGGCCAACATGGTGAAAGCCCCGTCTCTACTACAAAGAAAAAAAAAGTTGGCTGAGCGTGGTAGTGGGCGTCTGTAATCCCAGCTACTTGGGAAGCTAAGGCAGGAGAATCGCTTGAACCCGGGAGGCGGAGGTTGCAGAGAGCCGAGATCACGCCACTGCACTCCAGTCTGGACAACAGAGGAAGACTCCGTCTCAAAAAAAAAAAAAAGAAGTGAGATAGCAAGATAATTCTCTTTTTTTCCCAATGGCTACTCAGTTCATCCAATACTATTTACTAAGGAATTCCTGATTTTCATCACATATACCACTGTTTACCACATAAAACATTTCTATAGATGAGGCTACTTCAGTGCTCTCAACTGTGTGTCAGTGATCCTGATGTTCAAATTGGTTTGGCTTCGACATACACTTTAATATTTCACAGCACTAATACCTCCTTCATGAACAGATTTTCATAATTTTTGTAAAAAGTTTCATTTTTGTTCTTTCATACAAACTTTAGAGTCAAGTTTTGAAAAGCCTATTGAGATATTAATTGGGATTACTTTAAATTCACAAATTATATGTATATGTGTGTGTGTGTGTATATATATATATATATATTTTTTTTTTTTCCCCACAGATGGCATCTCACTATATGGCCCAGGCTGGTCTCCAACTCCTGGTCTCAAGTGATCTTCCCACCTCAGCCTCCCAAAGTGCTGGATTATAGGCGTGAGCCACTGTGCCTGGCCAATTTCACTAAATTTAAGACATTTTCAATGTAAGATGCACAGTTATTTTATGCCAATTGAAACAGCTTCTTTAGACTTAAATGTTTCTGTTTTCATATCCCATCTAACTTGTGCTTATAATGAAAGTAAAGTTATGTAAAATAAGTTGGTTAAGATGCTCCTAACCTAACTTCTGGCCACATGGCCAGAAGCACCTGGAAGATGTCATCAGCTTTAAGGCGTATCTTAACTTTAGAAATCATAAAAGGTAAAAAAAAAAAAAAAAAAAGTATTTTTCTAACAATATAAAATACAGCAACTTAGAGCAGATACTGACATCTTATAAATGTGAGAGCTATCCTATTCAAGAACAAAATATGTTTTAGCATTTATTCAATTCTTTTATGAGCTTCAGTAAAGTTCTGCAATATTTTTCAGAAATATCTTTCATTTTCTTGTTAATTGTTAAGTTTCTCTTACTTTTTCTTTACAGAGATAAAGTCTCACTGTGTTACCCAAGCTGGTCTCAAACTCCTGGACTCAAGTGATCCTTCTGCCTTGCCCTCCCAAAGTGCTGGGATGGCAGGCATTAGCCACTATGCCTGGCCAATTGATTTCTTTTATTTATTTATTTATTTTTGAGACGGAATCTGTGTTGCCCAGGCTGGAGTGCAGCAGCGTGATCTCCGCTCACTGCAAGCTCCGCCTCCCAGGTGCACACCATTCTCCTGCCTCAGCCTCCCTGAGTAGCTGGGACTACAGGTGCCTGCCACCACGCTCAGCTAATTTTTTGTATTTTTAGTGTGTTAGCCAGGATGGTCTCGATCTCCTGACCTCGTGATCCGCCTTCCTCAGGCTCCCAAAGTGCTGGGATTACAGGCATGAGCCACCGCGCCTGGCCCCAATTTATTTCTAAGTAGAATTTTTTCCTTCAAAAATTCTGTTTGGAAAATGTGCAAACCTTTATACAGAAAATTATATAACAATATTGAGAAAAAAATTAAAGTTCAAAACATATGGAGAAATAATGTTTATGAATCAGAGGATTCAACAGTATAAAGATTTCAAATTCTCATTACAGCAGGTGTAGATTAAAAAAAAAAAAGAAAAAGAAAATTTCGGCTGGGTGCAGGTGCAGTGGCTCATGCCTGTAATTCCAACACTTTGGAGGCTGAGACAGGTGGATTGGCCTGAGGTCAGGAATCTGAGACCAGCCTGGCCAACACAGTGAAACCCCATTTCTACTAAAAATATAAAAATCAGCTGGGCATGGTGGAGCGTGCCTGTAATCCTAGCTACTTGGGAGGCTGAGGCAGCAGAATTGCTTGAACCCAGGAGGCGGAGGCTCCAGTGAGCTGAGATTGCATCATTACACTCCAGCCTGGGCAACAGAAGCAAAACTCCGTCTCAAAAAAAAAAAAAACAAATTCAATTATTCCAAAACCGATTCAACACAATTCCAATCAAAATCCTAACAGGTATTCTTGTGGAACATCACAGCTGATTCTAAAATGTATGTGGAAATGCACAGGGCTCAGGGCCACACATAACTAACATTTATTATCCACTGGATATTAAGACATAAAACTAGATGAGTGATTCTCAAACGTCTGGTTTGACATTCCTGCAAACTATTGAGACTCTAAAATGCTTTAGTTAACATGCGTTATACCTATTATATTTACCATGTTAGAAATTAAAACAGGAAATTTATTTATTTATTTTTACTTTTTTTGAGATGGAGTCTCCCTCTGTCACCCCAGGCTAGAGTGCAGTGGGCATGATCTCGGGTCACTGTAACTTCCACTTCCCAGGTTCAAATGATTCTGCTGCCTCAGCCTCCCAAGTAGCTGGGATGAAATGCATGTGCCACCACATCCAGCTAATTTTTTATTTTTAGTAGAAATAGGATTTCACCATGTTGCTCAGGCTGGTCTTGAACTCCTGACCTCAGGTAATCTGCCCACCTCAGTCTCCCAAAGTGTTGGATTACAGGCGTGAGCCACCGTGCCAGGCCCAAACAGGAAAGTTTTAAATATCAATTCATTCATTTAAAAATAACAAGAACTCGGTCGGGCGCGGTGGCTCAAGCCTGTAATCCCAGCACTTTGGGAGGCCGAGACGGGTGGATCACGAGGTCAGGAGATCGAGACCATCCTGGCTAACACGGTGAAACCCCGTCTCTACTAAAAAATACAAAAAAACTAGCCGGGCGAGGTGGCGGGCGCCTGTAGTCCCAGCTACTTGGGAGGCTGAGGCAGGAGAATGGCGTAAACCCGGGAGGCGGAGCTTGCAGTGAGCTGAGATCCGGCCACTGCACTCCAGCCCTGGCGACAGAGCAAGACTCCGTCTCAAAAAAAAAAAAAAAATAACAAGAACTCTATTATATGCTAACATAAATAACACTTTAATGAAAAATAACTATTTTCCAAAACAAATTTAAAAAATGAGTGAGAAAAGTGGTACTGTTTGACATTTTTTGGAAATCTCCTTAATGTCTGGCTTGATGGGAGACATCTGGGTTCGCAACACTGCACTTCACGCGGCCTCTGGAAAACCCTACTGTACACTTGTGGGAGGATGAGCGTGAGGCCAAAAACCACCAAGTGTTACTATGAAAACAGTTTTGACCTGGCCTCTGAAAGGGTCTCAGGAAACCCCCATAGTCCTGGGACCACACTGAGAATTGCTGAAATACAGTACTTAAGACAATGGGTCACTGGCAGAGGACAAACAGACAGGAATAGAAGAGGCAGGCAAATCCTGGTATACACAACCACCTGACTTATGACCAAGGTAGCTCTACAGAGCAGGAGGAGATGGCCTTTTCAATAAATGGAACTAAACCTCATCATCATCATCATGACATCTAGTAAAACAAAATGACCCAATCTCACACCACACACACAAAAATTCCAAAGATCGTTGATCTAAATGTGAAAGGCAAAACAGTGACAGAAAAGAATGTAGATTACCTTCACATCAGGATACAAAAACCCCTAATTACAAAGGAAAAGGCAGAAACATTCAACTACATTAAAATTAAGAATTTCCATTAATCAGAGAAATGCAAATCAAAACTACAATGAGATATCATCTCACTCCAGTTTAAATGGCTTTTATCAAAAAGACAGGCAATGAGAGATGATGGAGAGGATGTGGAAAAAGGGAAACGCTCGTACACTGCTGTTGGGAATGTAAATTAGTACAATCACTATGTGGAGGTTCCTTAAAAAAACTAAAAATAGAACTACCATGTGATCCAGCAATCCCGCTACTGGGTATACACCCAAAAGAAAGAAAATCGGTGTATCGAAGAGATTTCTGCACTCCCATGTTTACTGCAGCACTGTTCACAATAGGCAAAATATGGAATTAACCTAAGTGTCCATCAATAGATGAATGGATACAGAAAATGTGGCACTTATACACAATGCAGTACTATTCAGTCATCAAAATGAATGCAATCCTGTCATTTTCAACAACATGGATAAAACTGGAGGACATTATGTTAAGAGAAATAAGCCAGGCACAGAAAGATGAACATTGCATGTTCTCACCCACATGTGGGAGCTAAAGAAAAAAAAAATTGAACCCATGTAGATAGAATAGAGGATAGGAAGGGAAGTGGAAAATAAAGAGAGATTGGTGACTGGGCACAAAAATACAGTTAAAAAGAATGAGTAAGTCTAGTGTTCAGTACCACAATAGAGCAACTACTGTTAACGATAATTTATTTTATATTTCAAAATGACTAAAAGACTAGAATTGGAATATTCCTAACACGAAGAAATGATAAATGCTTCAGGTGATGGGGTACTCTACCCTAATTCGATAATTATGCATTGTATGCTTGTATCAAAATACCGCATCTACCCCATAAATATGTATGGCTATTATGTATTCATAATAATTAAAAACAAAAACAAAAAAAATTGTTAGTGAAGAGATACCTTTAAGAGAATAAAAAGGAAAGGCTAGCCACTAGCTAGTAATAAATATCTGCAACACAGACATGAAGCAGGGAGGGGAGGGGATCAATACATTTATCCCTTATACAAACCAATAGAACAAAGGACACCTACCAGAAAATTAGCCAAAAGACTTCAATGACCTCTTCACAGAGAAGTTATCCAAATGGCCAAAAAACATATAAAAGGCTGATCAACCTCATTAGTAATCAGGGAAATGCAAATTAAAACCAAAGTGGAGTGTTAATTAGTACAACCACTTTGGGAAACTGTTCTATCGTTTCTAATAAAGTTAAACACTCACCTACTCCATAACCCAGAAATCCACTCCTAGATATACACACAAGGGAAATGAGTATATATGAGAATGTTCATAGCAGCTTAATTCACAATAGCCAAAACTTAGAAACAATCAATAAGAAAATGAATAAACAAAGGGTAATATAACCACACAACAGAACTCAGCAAGAAAAAAAGAGTAACTGATAAAACCAACAAGTTAGATAAATTGAAAAAAAAAAACAAAAAACATTATGCTGGGCAAAAGAAGTCAGACACAGCAGAGTCTATACTGTCTGAGCCCATTTATATGAAGTTCAAAAACAGGCCAAATGCATGTATAGTGGCTGAAGTCAAAACAGTGTGGTTAGAATAGCAGCTTCTTTCTGGAAATTACCATGAGAGAACTTTCGGGGGTGATGAAAATATTCTATATCTTCATCTGGGTAGTGGTTACCTAGATACATTTATATGAAAATATTCTTCAGGCTGTATATTTTTGTTTTTATTGTGTATGACATCTACCTCAGTTACACACAAAAACCCCTTATGTACCTAGCAGAATGGTTAATAAAATTTAACAGATTGACAATTCTAAGCCTTGGCAAAGAGGTGGACAAACAGGAATTCTAACACATTGTTGGTAGGAATCTAAACTAGCGTAACCACTTTGGAAAATAGTCTGGCATTACCAAGTAAAACTGAAGATATACAAAAATGTTTATAGCTGCAGTATTCCTAATTGCTGTAAACTGGAGACAAATTTCCATCAAAAAGAGAGTGAAGGCTGGGTGTGGTGGCTCACGTCTGTAATCCCAGCACTCTGGGAGGCTAAGGCAGGTGGATCACCTGAGGTGAGGAGTTCGAGACCAGCCTGGCCAACATGGTGAAATGCCGTCTCTACTAAAAGTACAATAATTATCCAGGTGTGGTGGTGTGCAACTGTAGTCCCAGCTACTTGGGAGGCTGAGGCAGGAGAATTGCTTGAACCCAGGAGGCAGAGGTTGCAGTGAGCTGAGATCGTACCACTGCACTCCAGCCTGGGCGACAAGAGTGAAACTCAGTCTCCAAAAAAAAAAGAGAGTGAATATAATATCAATTGTGTTATATTCATAATAGAGTATTATTCAGCAATGACTAATGAACAAACTACAGCTCCATAAAACACAGGTGAATCTCACAAAATAACACTGAGTGAAAGCAGTCAAGTAAAGAAAACAAACTAAATGGTTCCATTTATATAAAGTTCAAATAGCAAAACTAAACTACCAAGTTTGGGTGTGATCTTAGAAAAGTAAGAAAATGATTCTCATAAAAGTCAGGACAGTAACTTTTGAGAAGTGGGATACATATAGTTGATTAGGGTGAAGTTAAGGGAGGGCTTTCGGCAGTGCTGACGTTGGTCTATTTAATGACTGGAATGTTGGTTACAGGGTTATGCTTTGCTGATTACAACAATAAGAAGACGCACCGCTCAATGATTTTTCTGTATGTTATAGTTCACAATAAAAGAAGGTTAAAAACAATCAACGGGACCTGGTGATTGATTAAATTTGGTGGGGGAGGGGAGGAGAGAGAAAGAATCACAGACAAGTCCCAGGTTTCTGACTTGCACAATTGCTTAGGTGGTGATGCCTTTCATTGAGATAGGAAACAGCATTTTCAGAGGAAGAGTATGAAATAAATCTTGGACATACTGATTTTATTACTTTTGGGACATCCAAGTAGAGATAGCTAGTAGGCAATTAGATATTAGCAAATGGAGTACTCAACCATCAGAGGTTGGGGTTGAGATAAAAATGTTGGATTCACCCATGAGTGAGACTATGGACATGGCTGTGACTGTTAAGGGAAAGAAGAATGACAGAAAGGCCTAAGGCTGCTTGGCGGGACATTAACATTTAATGGCCAGATACAGGAGAATAAGCCAGCAAAAAAAAAAATTGAGAGTGGTAGGAGGAAAATGAAGAACTGTCATGAACCATTAAGCAAGAGGAAAGAGCGTCTCAAGAGTAAGAAGTCACTCTGCAGGTTGATGCATAGTTGGGAGGTGGGGTGGGGGACATGGATTATGTGTACTACTCTGCAGGCCAGTTTTTACTCCACTTCTTTCTGGCTGACTTGACACAAGCAACAACCCAACAGAAAACCAATGCTTCTGAGAATGGCTGGAAGTTTTTCTGTGCTGTCTTTTGAGGTAAGAAATCAAGGCTGAGCTCTTCTTTCTCCTAATTCTCAGGAAGGAGGAAGGCAGATGTGAGAACACTGGTTGGGTCTGTGTGCTACTGGGCAGCATCACTGTTAAAAGGTCAGCACACAGATGCGAGATCACTTTTCTGCTTCTTTCATGTGACTGAAGTGGTTGAGAAGGTTGTCACTCCCCCCTGCACCCCCCACACCCCCGCAGTAAGGGAGAGCCAGGGCCAAACCTACAGCTTGGGCAGAAGAGGCCAGGGCAGGTATCCAAGGCCAGATCAGCAGTCAGCCAGGGCAAATGGGCTCGCTCTGGTTACATGACCTGGGTCAACTGACAGAAAGGAGTGAAATGTCGGGAAGATGCGTTTGAGAACTGGGGAGATGAAAAGGGTTCATTCTCATGGCCTACTTTAGTTTGAAATAATTTAAGCTTAACTAGATTCCAAAAAAAACAGTATTTCCACCTGAACCAGCTGGGTTAATTCCAGTCTTCTACCCTGGAGTTTGGTGCCCAAGTCCTAGTTACGAATCAAATGTAGAGTCCTTTTGTCATCCATTTGTCAGTGCAAATATTTAATATAAATATTTCTCCCAGGGACCCTGTAGACTTGAAAACAGTGGCTATAGATTGAAGACAATTTTGATATTCCAGGGATCCCTGACCAGAATAATAAGAAATTACCATAATTTCTCAATTTCTAGCACCACACAAACTGCATCTCACACACACAGACACACACACACACAGGTGCAGGCTTACCTACTTCTCAGAAAATTGCACAGATTCGACAAGAAAGAATAAATAGTAATTAATATGTTCCTTAATGGCTGGCTGGTGAATAATAATAAAATGTTAACTAAAACAAAAACAATTTTTATATTTAAAACCACTATCACCCCTCACCAAATATTTAAGTGATAAAGTCTAAACTGACAGAACAGCAAATTAGTATAGTCCTTTGGGAGGGAAATATGGTGATACATATTAGGAAACAATCCTCTTATTTGTTGCTTTTTTTTAATGACAGAAAAAAAAACAAAATTAAAAAAGGCTATGTTTCATAAATCACAATACCTTCTTACAATGAATACTATGTAAACACTTTAAAAATGAGACGTTTGTGTGAGAACTAACTTTGTAGGAGGCGCAAGGTATTTACAAATTATTCTATTGAATGATAGCTAGTATTTGTGCAACACCTAGGTACTAGGGTTGTGTTGACTGCTTGTACACCTGCTGTTTTAATTTTACAATAACCTTACAAGGTAGGTGGCATACTAACCTCATTTAACAAATAAAATGGAAGTGGAGGCTTAAGTCTATTATCTATTATCACTGAGGGAGGACATAGCAGAATTAGGATTTAAAACCATAAAAAAACCTTGATTTCAGAAACTACACTTCCACTCACTGCCAGTGTATCATAAAGTATACATACTTTTGAAAAACTCATTTATTTAATATGCATCAATGTTACATTTCTTTAATATACAGCAATGTACATAGTATCAATGTTATGTATTGAATATACATCAATGTATGAGTTCACAGCTCTTATTACTAAGGATTTTTGGGTTTCTTTAGTAAATTTTAAGAAAACTGTTATGAATTAACAATACAGATGATACAAACATATGGCAAAAGTAACAAGGAGGCACTCCAATGACTGAAAGTTCGGACAACAAAACTCTCACCTTCTCGGCCGGGCATGGTGGGTCATGCCTGTAATCCCAGCATTTTGGAAGGCCGAGGCGGGCGAATCACGAGGTCAG
>NW_012116633.1:667410-670933 GCF_000951035.1 Colobus angolensis palliatus
GGGCAGATCACAAGATCAGGAGATCGAGACCATCCTGGCTAACACGGTGAAACCCCATCTCTACTAAAAATATAAAAAATTAGCCGGGCGTGGTGGCAGGCGCCTGTAGTTCCAGCTAGTCAGGAGGCTGAGGCAAGAGAATGGTACGAACCAGGGAGGCGGAGGTTGCAGTGAGCCGAGATTGCACCACTGCACTCCAGCCTGGGCGACAGAGCAAGACTCTGTCTCAAAAAAACCAAAAACAAACAAACAAAGAAAACTCTCACCTTCTCAAAAGGCACTTTCTTCTTTATATGCTGCAATACTGTATGAAATTTTCAAAACAATTACATATTACCTCAAAGAGGTTTTTTGAAAAAATAAAACCCCTCCTGAAACATTTTTCAAGTAAAACAAGAGTAAAAACACTATCTAAATGTGTACCCTCAGAAACGAAACATCCTTCATATCTAACAATAAGAGTTAAGTACAGTTACAACTTGATTAAATGGTCCTTAATCATTAAATTAATGACTATAAGAAAAAGAGATCATAATATACTGCTGATTATTACAAGAATCTGAGTATCCATACACCATATGCCACGATAAAAGTCTCTTTAGACCCAAAAGTAAAGGTGAAAAGAGAAATGAAAACAGGGATAGATGATGTAAGGGTTTTCCCTCAACTAATTTACTCTTATACTATCTTTGTAATACATGTGTTTAGAACAAAACAATGCCACAATGAGCATCTAGGTTAAAACCGTTATCAGACAGGCAACTCCAGAATAAACAGATACAATATGCTCCTTGATGGAAAGACCTGCTAGTGAGAACTGACTCCTTCCCATATTCATCTATAAATTTAGCACAATTCTAATCAAAATCTCAGTTGGATTTGTCTTAGAACTCAACAAAATAATTCTAAAATTCACCAGAAACAGTAAATTCATGAGAATAGCTAAGAAAAATTTGAAAACGAGCATATTTGCCCTATCAGATATCAAACTTCTATAAAAAGCCATGGGGGAGGGGTGGTAATGGAATAAACACAGACAGACCTGTCACTGGAACAGAACTGAGAATCCAAAGAGGCCTTATGTATGCAGGAAAGCCTTGAGGCATTTGCAATATGAACAAGTCAACGAACTGAGAGAGACAAAAGTCTATCCATTTAGGAAAAAATTTAGATCCCCACCCTTACACTAGACACAAAAGGAAATTCCATACAAACTAAAAGAGCTCAGTGTGAAAAAATTTTTTTCACATAAAATATATGAAAAATTTTAAAAGATAATCTTGGGATGGTAGAGATTTTGCTAAACCAGGAAAAAAAAAAAAAAAACTATAAAGTGAAAGATTTTCAAGTTGAATAATGAAGAATTTTTTTAAGTGAAAGATCTGACCACCTAAGTTAAAACTTCTATACAGGCCGGGCGCGGTGGCTCAAGCCTGTAATCCCAGCACTGTGGAAGGCCAAGATGGGCGGATCACGAGGTCAGGAGATCGAGACCATCCTGGCTAACACGGTGAAACCTTGTCTCTACTAAAAAATACAAAAACTAGCCGGGTGAGGTGGCGGGCGCCTGTAGTCCCAGCTACTCAGGAGGCTGAGGCAGGAGAATGGCATAAACCCGGGAGGCGGAGCTTGCAGTGAGCTGAGATCCGGCCACTGCACTCCAGTCTGGGTGACAGAGCAAGACTCCGCCTCAAAAAAAAAAAAAAAAAAAAAAAACCTTCTATATAAAGACACCATAAACAAAATTAAAAGACTAACAACAAATGAGGAGAAAATGTGTAACACATATAACAAAAGATTAACCATTGTGGTATCTAAAGAACTCCTATAAGGCAATAAGAAGATAACCAAGAAAGGAAAAAAATGGGCAAAGGTATGAACAGGCAATATCTAGAAGAAATGCAAAATTTTTGTCTGTACCAAAATTATGTTGTAGACTCATGTAACACCCAGTAAACTACATTCTAGGAGATTAAAGAAGTCATGTTTTTCAAGACTAACAAATTACATACATTTACATGATATCGGAATGGGAAATGCCTGTCTGAACTTGAATCTACAGACAAAAATTACCAAGAAAAAATCATTGAAATTATCATAGACTTGAAAAAACCTTTGTACTAGCATTTGTCTAAATCAATGTGAAAAATTCTAAAACTTATCCAGGCAGGAGAAGAAACACAATTAATAAAAACATGAAAACCTCATTATTAAACAAGGTGATTATAAATTAAATGATAAATTTTTTTTAATGTGAAACCATCAAATCTTGCTGATGCTTGGGGAAAATGCAAATCAAAACAATAACATGACAGTTTTCATAAATTATATTGGCAAATATCTAATAAATGAGAATGCCCAATTTGGCAAGGGCACAGGGCACCCAACATTTTCTTACATTACTGGTGGAATTTTTAACAACATGGGAAAACAGTGGTAATATTTTCTTTTTTTTTGAGACAGAGTTTCACTGTGTCGCCCAGGCTGAAGTACAATGGCATGATCTCAGCTCACTGCAACCTCTGCCTCCCCAGTTCAAGTAACTCTCCTGCCTCAGCCTCCCAAGTAGCTGGGACCATGGGTGTGCATCACCACGCCTGGCTAATTTTTGTAATTTCAGTAGAGACCGGGTTCACCATGTTGGCCAGGTTGGTCTCAATCTCCTGACCTCAGATGATCCACCTGCCTCAGCCTCCCAAAGTCCTGGGATTACGGCCACCGTGCCCAGCTGTGATATGTTAAGTGAGGAAAAGACATACTAAACATACAGTAAGGGTCCGGCGCGGTGGCTCAAGCCTGTAATCCCAGCACTTTAGGAGGCCGAGACGGGCGGATCACGAGGTCAGGAGATCAAGACCATCCTGACTAACACAGTGAAACTCCGTCTCTACTAAAAAATATAAAAAACTAGCCGGGCAAGGTGGCAGGTGCCTGTAGTCCCAGCTACTCGGGAAGCTGAGGCAGGAGAATGGCGTAAACCCGGAACACGGAGCTTGCAGTGAGCTCCAGCCACTGCACTCCAGCCTGGGCGACAGAGTAAGACTCCGTCTCAAAAAAAAAAACACCGTACAGTAAGATCTCAACTATGTTCTAAAATAATAGTAACTGTTTTATGAATACCTTTATGCCAGACACCAGGACTGTTTACATGTACTGGTACACTTCATATTGACAATAATGCTATGAGTTAACACTATTATTACCCTCATTTTATGGAGAAAGAAACTGAGACAACAAGAGATCAAGTGATAGAGCCAAGATTTCAACTCAGGTTGACTGTAGAGTCCAAGATCTTAACCACTAGCACAATGTACAGAAATTAATCAAACTCTTCAAACATAGTGGAGTTGAGTCTACTGTCTGCTGTAATTCCCAATTTTGTCATAGATTTTCTACTATTTTATTTCTGAAATACAAGTTTTTTTTTTTTTTTTTGGTGAGACGGAGTCTCGCTCTGTCGCCCAGGCTGGAGTGCAGCGGCCCGATCTCAGCTCACTGCAAGCTCCGCCTCCCGGGTTCACGC
>NW_012116633.1:672978-674934 GCF_000951035.1 Colobus angolensis palliatus
GATCTCAGCTCACTGCAACCTCTGCCTCCCAGGTTGAAGTGGTTCTCCTGCCTCAGCCTCCCAGGTAGCTGAGACTACAAGCACCCATTACCATGTCCAGCTAATTTTTGTATTTTTAGTAGAGACAAGGTTTCACCATGTTGGCCAGGCTGGTCTTGAACTCCTGACCTCAGGTGATACACCTGCCTCGGCCTCCCAAAGTGCTGGGATTACAGGTGGGTGCCACTGTGCCTGGCCAACTTTTTATTTTAAAATTACTATAATTATAAACCACAGGAATTTACAAAAAAGTACACAGGGAGGTCCCAAGTACCCTCACCCAAATTCCTCCAATGTTATAACTTATGTAACTCTACTAAACTGTCACCATCAGGAAACTGACCTTGGTACAATCCCTAGTTTATTCAGGTTTCACCAGTTTTGTATGCAAAATGGGACTTGAGTATGCTAAGATTTGTATGCAGTATGTGATTGGTTGTATGAAATTTTTATCACATTTGCAGCTTTGTATAATCACACCTGAGATACAGAACTTTTCCATCCCTACAGAGCTCCCTCATGCCACCACTTTATAACCACACCACCCCTCATCTCCCATTTCTAACTCCTAGCAAGCACTAAATCTGTTTTCCACCTCTGCAGGTTTGTTATTTCAATAATGTTACATAAACGCAATCATACAATATGTAACCTTTTAGGGTTCTTACTTGTTTTCACTCAGTATAACTCTCTTGAGATAACCTGGTGGTACAAATCAGTTGTCTCTAATATATTAAAATTTAGCATGAGATGCATTCGAATGTGTATAAACGTTTATAATATTTTAAAGTTTAAGACATTAAAATGTGAATCAAAGGTGTATGAAATCCCTGTTTCATTGACAGAGAACAGGGATTCTGAGATGCAAATTTTGAAAACTGATCATCTAATACAAGCCTAGTACAATGTAGTACAGGTTGAATATTCCTTATCTGATACACTTTGAAGCTGAAATACTTTGAATTTGTGATTTTTTCAGATTTGGGAATATGTGCATTTAACCGGTTGAGCATCCCAAATCTGAAAGTCCAAAATCCGAAATGGTCCAAAATCCAAAACTTTGAGTGCCAATATGACACTCAACAGAAATGCTCACGGAGGCACTTCAGATTTTGGATTTGCAGATTAGGGATACTCAGCCTGTACAAGAACTTTATAGAAGAAAAACCCAGGACTCAGTGCTACGTCTTATCACTGTTTACAACAGTACATGGTTTACAAGAATGCCTGGTTTTGTACTTGTTATGACCAACATCTAGATTCTGGTTCTTTCCCAACCCAGTTGAGTATGTTACATTCAAATATGACCACTTGCTATTCTTCTCAAATGATCAGTTTGCTACCCTTTCAAGTTCTTCCTAATGACAGAGGAAACAAACTCCTCTTAAATTCCCAGATCTGTGTGGTGCTTTAGCTAGCACTACACCTCAGGTCCAATTCTCCTGTCTTTATATGCAGCAGGTCCACATGACAAAGCCTCCCTCAGAAAAAGCTATCCCAACCTAGGACAAATTCAAACAAACTCTTCTCCCTCCCCCTCCCTCCATGTGCCCAGAACCCCTTTCTCCTTCCTCCCTAGGTTAACCTGGTAAGTCTTCCAAATAGCTCACTCCACTATCTGTTAGCTAACTGGGTGTGACAAACCACGTCCTCACACCTTAAAAGGCAAACACTCCAGGAACTTACTTGTCGAATATCAACACCTTCACAGTAATTTCCCTGCCTTTCCAAAAAGTGCTCTAAACAGGTAAAAGCTATAATACAAACTCTATATATTTTTGTCATACAGATACAAAAGCTGGCACTATTGTTTGCATATTTTAAAAATCTGGTTGATATAGTTATCACTCTTTTTTTTTTTTTTTTGAGACGGAGTCTCGCTCTGTCGCCCAGGCTGGAGTGCAGTGGCCCGATCTC
>NW_012116633.1:676469-680514 GCF_000951035.1 Colobus angolensis palliatus
GAGACAGAGTCTCTGTCACCAAGGCTGGAGTGCAGTGGCGCGATCTCGCCTCACTGCAACCTCACCTCCCCGGTTCAAGTGATTCTCCTGCCTCAGCCTCTCGAGTAGCTGAGACTACAGGTTTGTGCCACCACGCCTGGCTAATTTTTTTTGTATTTTTAGTAGAGACGGGTTTTCACCATGTTAGCCAGGATGGTCTTCATCTCCCAACCTTGTGATCCACCCGCCTCAGCCTCCCAAAGTGCTGAGATTACAGGCATGAGCCACCGCGCCCAGCCAAGAATTTAATTTTTAAAATGGGGGTGCAAAGGAGACTTTAAATAAGTACTCTGGAAGCCAAGTGTCAAAGTCTCAATTTGCTACTACCTGTGTTATCTTGGGCAAGTCACTTAACCTCTGAGTCTCAGACAAAGCAAGAAGCAGTAAATACTTCTAGATTCTTTTAAGACAGTTTCCCTCTTGTTGCCCAGGCTGGAGGGCAGTGGCGCGATCTCGGCTTACTGCTACCTCCGCCTCCCAGGTTGAAGCAATTCTCCTGCCTCAGTCTCCCGAGTAGCTGGAATTACAGGTGCCCACCACTATGCCCGGCTAATTTTTTATATTTTTAGGAGAGAAGTGGTTTTGCTATGTGGGCCAGGTTGGTCTCGAACTCCCGAACTCACCCACCTCAGCCTCCCAAAGTCATGGGATTACAGGCGTGAACCACCATGCCCAGCCCTGGGTTATATTATAATTCTAAAAGTTTTATTATCTCAATGGGGTAGTAAATAGATGGTACTTTTTTTTTAAGATACGGTAGAAGTAGTAATCCAACATTTTGTAAAACAAGGCAACTTTTTTGTGGACTTGATTTTCAAATGCAGTGGATCCTTGAAGAATATGGGTTTAAGCTGTGTGGGCCCACTTATATGTGGATCTTTTTCAACCAAATGCAGACCGAAACCTGCATTTATGGAGGCCCAACATTTCATATTCAGGTTCTGCAGGGCCCACAGTGGGGACTTGAGTATGCCAAGATTTCAGTAGAAACAGAGGTCCTGGAACCAATCCCCTATGGTATATGTCATACCATATGTATGTATATGTATAGGACCTATACATATACCAGAGGACAGCCGGACTATTTTTACAGTTTTAAAAAACATAGATTTGTCAAGCCCATTAACCCATCCAGATTATTTGTACTATTCTTACATAGAAACCCTTCTTAGAGGAGGTCTAATATATAGAAAATACCTACATAGAATATTCTGCATATTAGGGCCGAGCACAGTGGCTGATGTCTATAATCTCAGCACTTTGGGAGGCTGAGGCGGGCAGATCACCTGAGGTCAGGAATTCAAGACCAGCCTGGTGAACATGGCGAGACCCCGTCTCTATCAAAAATACAAAAATTAGCTGGGCATGGTGGTGGCTGCCTGTAATCCCAGCTACTTGGGAGGCTGAGGCAGGAAAATTGCTTGAACCCGGGAGGTGGAGGTTGCAGTGAGCTGAGATCATGCCACTGTACTCCAGCCTGGGTGACAGAGCGAGACTCCATCTCGAAATAAAAAATAAAAAATAAAATATTCTGCATATTAGTTTCTCTTGCACAACTTTAAAATTCTTTTAAATGAACACGTCTTTATACTATGCCATGAAGTCAGCAATAAACTACATTAAAACAATTAATGTTTAAACATATGAGTATGTACAAGAAACTAAAAGCATTTATTATTAAACACTGAAAAAAAAAGAACATCTCCAATCAATGGTAACAGCTATAACTGAGGACAGGCTTTATTTCAGGAACATACACGTATCACTTTTCATCATAACACTAACCTGGCAAAGTAGGTTTTTTGTTTATTTTTTCTTTTCTCGAGACAGGGTCTCTCTCTACCACCCACGGTGGAGTGCAGTGGCACCATCATGGCTCACTGCGGACCTCAGCCTCTCAGGCTCAAGTGATCCTCAGACTTCAGCCTCCCAAGAAGCTGGAAATACAGGCATGCGCCACCATGCCCGGTTAATATTTGTATTTTTTGTAAAGACTGGTTTTCGCCCTGTTGCCCAGACTGGTCTGAAACTCCTGAGCTCAAGAGATCTGCCAGGTGTCAGCCTCCCAAAGTGCTGGGATTACAGGTGTGAGCCACTGCACCGGGCTCTAAGTAGGTGTTAAAATCCCTACTTAACATAAGAAACTGAGGCACCATGAAGATAAAGCCACAAGTCTAAGAACTGGGAGAGGTGGAAGCCCACCCAGATCCCTTATATTTGAGCTCAGTGTACCAAACCAAGGGAGCAGGGAGTGCTAACTTAATGTTAGCTGGCAGGCAGATGCAGGTTTGCAGCAGTTTTCACCGATTTATGGGAAAATGGGAAAAAGTAAGGACACGAAAGTACAGACGAGGTTTCACCATGTTGGCCGGGCTGGTCTTGAACTCCTGACATCATGATCCACCCGCCTCGGCCTCCCAAAGTGCTGGGATTACAGGTGTGACCCACCATGCCTCAGCCTTCCACAGTGCTGGCTTCCCAAAGTGCTGGGATTACAGGCATGAGCCACTGCACCTGGCCAAGAAAAGTCAATTTTAAGCACTTAAGCAGGCCAGGTGCGGTGGCTCACGCTTGATTCCCAGCACTTTGGGAGGCAGAGGCAGGTGGATTACCTGAGGTCAGGAGTTTGAGACCAGCCTGGCCAATATGGTGAAACCCCATCTCTACTAAAAACACAAAAATTAGCCAGGCATGATGGCAGGTGTCTGTAATCCCAGCTACTCAGGAGGCTGAGGCAGGAGAATCGCTTGAAACTGGGAGGCAGAGGTTGCAGTGAGCCGAGCTCCCGCCACTGCACTCCAGCCTGGGTGAAAGACCGTTTCCAAAAAAAGAAAAAAGATTAAAGCAGTATTTTATTCTATCAATGCATTTTAAAGCTCAAATGTGGCTGGGTGTGGTGGCTCATGCCTGTAATTCCAGCAGTTTGGGAGGCCAAGGGTGGGTGGATCATTTGAGGTCAGGAGTTCGAGATGAGCCTGACCAACATGGTGAAACCTCGTCTCTACTAAAAATACACACATCGAAAAAATTAGCCAGGCATGGTGGCACATCCTGTAGTTCCAGCTACTCAGGAGGCTGAGGCAGGAGAATCGCTTGAAGCTGGGAGGTGGAGGCTGCAGTGAGCCAAGTTGGCACCACTGCATTCCGGCCTGGGTGACAGAGTGAGACTCGATCTCCAAAAAAAAAAGCTCAACTGTATAACATATATAATGAGAACAATAAAATTCTTCTGATGAACACCAACATTAAATTATGGATGATTGGGCAGTCTTACATCAAATTTGTTTTGTTTCGATTGCATAGTATCAAGAAAAACCTGATTCACAAAGATGAATAGATGATAAAGCATGTTTTGCAAATAATAATGTTTTGTGTGTGTTTTTTAAATAGTACATTAACATTATCTAAGGATTTAATTACATCTGTCCAGAAGTTTTAAAAGTAAAACATTTCTAAATTAATTCTGTAATAGTGTTAAGGAATGAATACTTTGTAGTCATAAACTTTTTGGTAAAAAATAAAAACTTTACAATATGTACTAATCCTGATATATGCATTAAGCAGTCACGTTATTGCATAATGCCATAGTTCTAATAGTACTGAATGTGCTTATATAATGTTACATGTACAAACAAGCACTAGCCTAAAATTTCAAAGTATCAACATAAAGCTACAGTTTTACTAGTCAATAACATTTTTATCCTTTCTAACTCTGAGGAAGAAAAAAAAGGAAAGAAAAAATTTTAATTAAAAAATAAAATGGCATTTTATAAGTCTCAATTCTACACACAAAGTGAGACACTCTATTCCAAGGATTGTTGTCCTGGGTGTGAGCATTACAGATAATTTACATTTTCTTCCTTTTGCTTATTTTCTCTCATATATTCTAAATGCACTGCTTTTTTATTTTATTATTTTTTTTTGAGACGGAGTTTCACCCTTGTTGCCAGGCTGGAGTGCAATGGCGTGATCTTGGCTCACTGCAACCTGTGCCTCCTGGGTTCAA
>NW_012116633.1:684664-688026 GCF_000951035.1 Colobus angolensis palliatus
GAGGAGAGGGGCGGGGCAGGGGAGGGGCGGGGCCGAGCGGGTCAGCGAGGGAGGGACTTAGAGGAGCGGTGTAAGGAGCACATTGCAAGGATGGCACTGTGGGTGACTGGGCGAGCCGTCGGCCCCTCCTGAGGATGGCAATCAATTGCCATCCTTTTTCCCTTTTTCGTCGTTATCACTTGATATTTCTGACCCTATCTAAATCAACCCTGGCCAATGCTTGGAGCTCCAGAGCCACACTTCTATGACCTAATCTTCCCACCACCACCTCTGTGGGACTCTGTGTTCGACCTGTACAAAACTTTTTTTTTAATGTGCAAAACTATGTTTTAAATTTAAAAACTATTTTTTAAAAAATGATTTATGGACCAGGTACTTGGGCTAACACCCGTAATCCCAACACTTTGGGAGGCCAAGGCAGGTGGATCACCTGAGGTCAGGAGTTTGAGACCAGCCTGACCTACATAGTGAAACCCCGTGTCTACTAAAAATACAAAACACAACAACAAAAAAATTAGCCTTGTGTAGTGGTGGGCGCCCGTAATCCCAGCTACTGGCAAGGCTGAGGCACGAGAATCGCTTGAACCCAGGAGGCGGAGGTTGCAGTGAGCCGTTCCACTGCACTCCAGCCTGGGCAATAGAGTGAGAGTCTCAAAAAAAAAAAAAAAAAAAAATTACGAATACCTTGCTTCTCTGTAAGCTGAATTTGAGGTGGCTTACCGTAAGTCATATAATATAGAAAAATATAAAGATGAGCTAATACAATCAGGACGAAGAAAAAGAAAAGTCAGAATAAAATGAAAGGCCAGGAATAAGAACACAGATAAGCAGGCCATAGGGGCTTACACAGTTATTAAAATTGAGTCATAAATTTGGCTCTGAGCTTCCCGGTGGCCAAAACTAAAAGGAAAACAGATGTATGTGCTTTTCTCACTGTCTTTAAGAAGAAACACAGTGTTCTTGGAAATTTTCAGTTTCCCTGGTTGCAGCTTTCAATTTTTCAGGGGCATTACATAGTGATTTTGAGTAATAAGCAATATCTTTGTATTCGTTATCTATTGTTGGGTAAAAATCACCCCAAATTTAACAGCTTAAGAAACAATCATTTTTTTTTTCCTCACGGTTTCCATGGGCTAGGAATCTGGGTGAAGTTAGCTGTGTCCTCTGGCTCAGGCTCTCACGAGGATACAATCAAGCTGTCAGCCAGGGCTGCAGCTCTCTCAAGGCTTCAGATTCCTCTTTCAAACTCACTTCCACGGCTGCTGGCAGGCCTCAGGTCCTCTCTGGCTGTTGGCTGGAGACATCATTTCCTGTCCACTTGCACCTCTTGTTGAGAAGCGGCAGGCTTACCCCAGGGAGAGGGAGGGGAAAGAGGAAGAGACAGAAAAAGAAAATGAGAGTGAGATCACAGTCCTTTTTTGAAAACTAATCCCAGAAGTGACATCCCATCACTTTTACATAGTCTATTGCTAATTAGAAAATAGTCCCTAGGTCCAGCCACGCGTGGTGGCTCACACCTGTAATCCCAGAATTTTGGGAGGCCAAGGTGGGTAGAGCACCTAAGGTCAGGAGTTCAAGACCAGCTGACCAACGTGGTGAAACCCCATCTCTACTAAAAATACAAAAATTAGCCGGACATGGTGGCACATGCCTGTAATCCCAGCTACTTGGGAAGCTGAGGCATGAGAATCGCTTGAACCTGGGAGGTGGAGGTTGCAGTGAGCCGAGATCATGCCATTGCACTCCAGTCTGGGCGACAAGAACAAGACTCCGTCTCAGAAAAAAAAAAAAAAAAAAAAAATTTAAGCATACAGTAAGTACTCTTTCCATGCTCCAATGTTAAAAGTCCATTTATTACAGACTACTTGTTTTGAAAACAAATCTAAAATTGGTAATAATTCTGCTTAAATTCCATATTAAACTAGGATCAAAAGTTATTTTTAGTTCTTGTTTCTTAAATACTTGAAATGTGCTGCTGCATAATGTTTTCCTTAAATATTTATTCATTCAACTAACTTTGGGTGGAAGGTACTTTAAGTTTAAAAGTCCTTTCTGAAAGTGGAAATAACAATGTTTGCATAAAAGACACTCAATGGTTTTCAAAGGGTATCTGGGAGTCTAATCAGCCTATTAACTTTATTCTGAATAACCAACAACAAATGTGAGCTTTTTGTCACATCTACGTATCTTCCCCTGTAAACTGATACCTACATTTTAAATGCGTTTTTAAAATGTTTCATTTGGCCCTATGATAATTATTTCTCCTCTAAAAAGCGACAGGATTTTGGTTTAAGAGCAAATGAGACAGAGTATCCGGTCCATGAAAAAGACTAAGTGGAAAGATCAGCTCCCTGAATTTTGTAACCAATAACAAGACAAACTCCAATGCTACCTTGTTCATATAATCAACAATATGTGAGTTGAAATAAACTAGTGAGCTACACATTTCTGATACATGCCAATTTACCAATCAAAAGGAGGGGAAGAAATCGCTCAAATGTGCCTACTGTTAACAAACATCTAAATATCAGACATAGTCTCTATTAAAATCGTAACCTATACATTTTGAAATCATTCCTTCGACTTGTTATTTTTTTAATCGCCCCATTTAAAAAAACAACAACAAAAAACAGCAGCCACTTTTAAAATGTAAATTCCCCCCTTTTTCAAAGTAACTTGCCTAGGAAAATTTAATGCATTAAAATAAAACGTAACAGACAAACCAATTACAACCTTAAAAAAAAAAAAAAACTAAAATGATCAGTAACACAAACCAATCGCTCCAGTTTAGCAAAGGGTGTGTTTTTAATCTGTTGTTGGTATCCTATTATACTAATAGGCAACAACGTTTAAAAGTCATCCCAATGCCTAAAACACCACCATACACATAACATACTTGCTCTTTACTCCAATGAAGCTTGAACTAGACCCAAACTCAGACCATTTTCCCCTCCTGGCACACTGAAATATACGAGGGAGAATCCAAGAAATCAGCTATGTTAAGCGCTGGTATCTTCCTCCAGAGTAGGGTCAAATTCGTGTTTGCCAGCAAATGTCACCGTCCCAGTAAGTCTGCAAATTCTCACTAGCGCTGGAGTACAAAGAGGCCTGACCACGGAAACACCTGTCCTAGCACCAGGAAGACAGAGGGAAACGCAACACCCCTGTCTCCGCGCCGGCCCCAAAGCCTCGGTTGCAGCGATCGGGGGAACAAGAGGTGGCCGCTGGTCTCGCGGGTGCGGCGGACAGTGTCCCACACCCCCGGGCCACCTCCCGAGAACCAGGAAACCTGTCAAGCCGGCCTGGACCTATCCTCCGCAGCCCCCTCGCGCTCCTGCCCAGCCCGGCCCCAGCCCGCCCGA
>NW_012116633.1:688981-691849 GCF_000951035.1 Colobus angolensis palliatus
GAGGAGAGGGGCGGGGCAGGGGAGGGGCGGGGCCGAGCGGGTCAGCGAGGGAGGGACTTAGAGGAGCGGTGTAAGGAGCACATTGCAAGGATGGCACTGTGGGTGACTGGGCGAGCCGTCGGCCCCTCCTGAGGATGGCAATCAATTGCCATCCTTTTTCCCTTTTTCGTCGTTATCACTTGATATTTCTGACCCTATCTAAATCAACCCTGGCCAATGCTTGGAGCTCCAGAGCCACACTTCTATGACCTAATCTTCCCACCACCACCTCTGTGGGACTCTGTGTTCGACCTGTACAAAACTTTTTTTTTAATGTGCAAAACTATGTTTTAAATTTAAAAACTATTTTTTAAAAAATGATTTATGGACCAGGTACTTGGGCTAACACCCGTAATCCCAACACTTTGGGAGGCCAAGGCAGGTGGATCACCTGAGGTCAGGAGTTTGAGACCAGCCTGACCTACATAGTGAAACCCCGTGTCTACTAAAAATACAAAACACAACAACAAAAAAATTAGCCTTGTGTAGTGGTGGGCGCCCGTAATCCCAGCTACTGGCAAGGCTGAGGCACGAGAATCGCTTGAACCCAGGAGGCGGAGGTTGCAGTGAGCCGTTCCACTGCACTCCAGCCTGGGCAATAGAGTGAGAGTCTCAAAAAAAAAAAAAAAAAAAAATTACGAATACCTTGCTTCTCTGTAAGCTGAATTTGAGGTGGCTTACCGTAAGTCATATAATATAGAAAAATATAAAGATGAGCTAATACAATCAGGACGAAGAAAAAGAAAAGTCAGAATAAAATGAAAGGCCAGGAATAAGAACACAGATAAGCAGGCCATAGGGGCTTACACAGTTATTAAAATTGAGTCATAAATTTGGCTCTGAGCTTCCCGGTGGCCAAAACTAAAAGGAAAACAGATGTATGTGCTTTTCTCACTGTCTTTAAGAAGAAACACAGTGTTCTTGGAAATTTTCAGTTTCCCTGGTTGCAGCTTTCAATTTTTCAGGGGCATTACATAGTGATTTTGAGTAATAAGCAATATCTTTGTATTCGTTATCTATTGTTGGGTAAAAATCACCCCAAATTTAACAGCTTAAGAAACAATCATTTTTTTTTTCCTCACGGTTTCCATGGGCTAGGAATCTGGGTGAAGTTAGCTGTGTCCTCTGGCTCAGGCTCTCACGAGGATACAATCAAGCTGTCAGCCAGGGCTGCAGCTCTCTCAAGGCTTCAGATTCCTCTTTCAAACTCACTTCCACGGCTGCTGGCAGGCCTCAGGTCCTCTCTGGCTGTTGGCTGGAGACATCATTTCCTGTCCACTTGCACCTCTTGTTGAGAAGCGGCAGGCTTACCCCAGGGAGAGGGAGGGGAAAGAGGAAGAGACAGAAAAAGAAAATGAGAGTGAGATCACAGTCCTTTTTTGAAAACTAATCCCAGAAGTGACATCCCATCACTTTTACATAGTCTATTGCTAATTAGAAAATAGTCCCTAGGTCCAGCCACGCGTGGTGGCTCACACCTGTAATCCCAGAATTTTGGGAGGCCAAGGTGGGTAGAGCACCTAAGGTCAGGAGTTCAAGACCAGCTGACCAACGTGGTGAAACCCCATCTCTACTAAAAATACAAAAATTAGCCGGACATGGTGGCACATGCCTGTAATCCCAGCTACTTGGGAAGCTGAGGCATGAGAATCGCTTGAACCTGGGAGGTGGAGGTTGCAGTGAGCCGAGCTCACACCATTGCACTCCACTTGGCTTACAAGGAGAAACTCCATCTCAAAAAAAGAAAAAAAGAAAGAAAAAGGAAATAGTCCCTAATCCAGCCCATGCTCAAAGGGAGAGGATTACACAGGACATGAATATGAGGAAGCTATCTACCACAGTCCTCAAAAACATCCTCACTCTGCCTGGGTGGGGTGGCTCACAACACTTTGAGAGGCTGAGGCAGGAGGATTGCTTGAGGCCAGCAGTTCAAGACCATCCTGAGCAACATACGGAGCCCTGGTCTCTGCAAAAGATATGCAAAACTAGCAAGGCATGGTGCATGCCTGTTGTTCCAGCTACTTGGGAGGCCGAAGAGGGAGGACTGATTGAGCCCAGAGGGCTTGGGGCAGGGGTGTGGATTGAGGTTTCAATGAGCTGACATTGTCCCACTGCACTCCAGCCTGGATGACAGAGTGACACACTAATTAAAAAACAAAAACAAAAACCCAAAAACCTCACTCTACATCCCTAATGGTTTTAATAAATTTAAGTGGACTCCTGCAACCTCCCTTTGTATAGATTCCTTTACTCAGTTGATGAGATCTCTTGATCATTGGGCTTCTTTCATCAATAGGTCTGGGAGGTTTACCCATGCTATTGCAAATAGTGATTGTTAATTTTCGTTACTGTGTAATAGTCCATTATATTAGATATCCACAATTTTACTTATCCATTCTACTACTGATGGACATCTGGCCCATTTTTAGCTATCATGAATTAAGTTGCCATGAACTTAATGACCTTTGATGCCTCATAAGCCCTCATTTATTTTTATTTTAAAATTTGAGACAGAGTTTAGCTCTTGTTGCCCAGGCTGGAGTGCAATGACACAATCTCGACTCACTGCAACCTCCATCGCCCAGGTTCAAGTGATTCTCCTGCCTCAGTCTCCCCAGTAGCTAGGATTACAGGCATGTGTCACCAAGCCTGGCTGATTTTCTTTTTTTTTTCTTTTTGTATTTAGTAGAGACGGGGTTTCACCATATTGGTCAGGCTGGTCTCAAACTCCTGACCTCAGGTGATCCACTGCCTCGGCCTGGATCTACAGGCGTGAGTCACCATAAGCCCTCATTTCTTTCTTTCTTTCTTTCTTTTTTTTTTTTTTTT
>NW_012116633.1:692426-699424 GCF_000951035.1 Colobus angolensis palliatus
TTCTTTCTTTCTTTCTTTCTTTCTTTCTTTCTTTCTTTCTCTTTCCTTCCTTCTTTCTTTCTTTCTTTCTTTCTTTTTCTTTCTTTCTTTCTTTCTTTCTTTCTTTCTTTCTTTCTTTCTTTTTCTTTCTCTTTCTCCTTCCTTCCCCTCTCTCTGTCTCTCTCTCCTTCCTTCCTTCCTTCCTTCCTTCCTTCCTTCCTTCCTTCCTTCCTTCCTTTCTTTTCTGCTAGAAATGGGGTCTCTTTTTGTTGCCCAGGCTGGTCTCAAACTCCTGGGCTCAAGCAATTTTCCCGCTTCAGCCTCCCAAACTGCTGGGATTAGAGGCATGAGCCACCATGCCTGGCTGCTCCTTGTAGTTTTTAAATCACCTTTCTCTAATGACTAATGAATTTGAGCATTTTTTCCATGTGTTTTTTGACCACTTAGATGTTCTCTTTTGTGAAGTGCCATTCAAGTCTTTTGCCCGCTTTAAAAGATAGGTTAAGCCTGAGCAACATAGTGACCTCATCTCTACCAAGAATAGAAATTAGCCAGGCCTGGTGGTGCACACCTGTGGTCCCCGCTACTCGGGAGGCTTAGGCAGGAGGATCGCGTAAGCCCAGGAGTTAGAGGCTGCAGTAAGCTATGATCACACCACTGCACTCCAGCCTGGATGACAGAGTGAGACCCTGTCTCAAAATAAAAAATAAAAAAGAAATTTGAATATAATTATATTTTTTAAAAAAGGTAATGGATTCTGTTATCATTTCATTATTGTCAGTACAGAGAAAATGCTCATTTTTAAAAACCTGGAGGAGGTGTGGACCAGTAAACATCATTTGTACACACAGGACCCCTGCTGACCCATCAGGCAAAAAAGAGGCCTCCACTGAGCAAGTCTACCTGTCGGATGCTATGTCATAGTTACACTTCATGAGATCTGGGCAGGCACAGTAACTCATGCCTGTAAATCCCTGTCGGTCGAGGCAGGAGGATTGCTTGAGGCCAGGAATTCAAGGCTGCAGTGTGCCATGATTGTGCCACTGCACCCCAGCCTGGGTGACCGAGTAAGACCTTGTCTCCACAAATAAATATATAAACATCATATGATCTGTACCAGGGTACGGGTAGGTGTTATCCCCACTTTTCATCCTCAACTCTTAGTTGAGTCATACATCAACTCTGATGATCTTTGCTTCCACTCCCCTTAAGTCATCCACAGGAACAGCTACTTTATATAGAAAAGTCAATCTCAGAGGGTTGAGTAACTTGCCCAATTACTGTAAAAGGTAGAGCTTCAATTAGCACCCAGGCCTATCTGATGCTAGTATTTCCTCCCCACCCCTCTGTGTGGTTTCCCTTCATTTATTTTAATTTTTTTTTTGAGACAGAGTTTCACTCTTGTTGCCCAGGCTGGAGTGCAATGGCATGATCTTGGATCACTGCAACCTCCAGCTCCTGGGTTCAAGCAATTCTCCTGCCTCAGGCTCCCGAGTAGCTGGGATTACAGGTGACTGCCACCACGCCCCGCTAATATTTTGTATTTTTAATAGAGACAGAGTTTCACCATGTTGACCAGGCTAGTCTTGAACTCCTGACGAGGTGGCCTCCCAAAGTGCTGGCATTACAGGCATGAGCCACCGTGCCCAGCCTTAGATTCCCTTTAATAAATCACCATTCAATTTCATGTGGAGGCTCTGTTCATTCCCAGGATATAATGAGTGGATTATTTCCCAACCCACTTCCTCTGTTTTATCTATCAGTGTAATCAAGGGCCAGGGTCTTCCCTTGTTCTTGCCTCAAAGTGAAACAGAGGTGGCTTCCCTGTGCTCTGCAGCAGGCTAGTCCTAGGCTTAAATCCTGAAGTGTGCTGAGACTCCGCTGCACACTGCCATCCTGAGGCCCCTGTGATGTATCTCAACTGGGGTCCTCTCCTTCCAAGCTCCGTGAATCCCACCGCTGGAACCCTGGCCACCAGCCTAAACTTAGTCTCAGAGCTCAGTAACCTTCAGGAACTCTGAAGCCCGTGACTTCTCACACTCTTGCCATCCTATTCTTAGTTCTTTGTCTGTATTAACTCATTTAATCATGACAACAACTTTTGATGTAGAAACTATTTTTTTTATGTTTTACAAATGAGGAAACTGAGGCTTAGAGAGGCAATATAACCTGCCCAGAATCACATGGCTAATAAGTTGCAGAACTAGAATTCAAACTCCAAGTCTACCTCCTGGACCCCAGCTCTTGACCCCTGTGCTATGAGCTAATAACACATGGAGGATTTTGATTATTTTCCTTAGCATTTACCACCATATAACATAATATGTATTATACTTACTTATCTTGTTTATGCTTGTCTCTCCCACTAGACTAGAAGCCCCAAAGGGCAAAAATCTTTGTTTTATTAACTGTGTCAGCATCTAGAATAGGCCCCAACCATAGAGTAGGTGCCCAGTACGTATATATACACAGACATATATATATATATACACACACACACACACACATATATATATATACAATTTTATTTATTTATTTTTTGAGACAGAGTCTCTCTCTGTCACCCAGGCTGGAGTGCAGTGGCACGATCTCAGCTCACTGCAACCTCCTCCTCCCAGCTTCAAGTGATTTTCCTGCCTCAGTCTCCCGAGTAGCTGGGACTACAGGCACACAACCCATGCCCGGCTAATTTTTGTATTTCTAGTACAGGTAGGGTTTCACCATGTTGGCCAGGCTGGTCTCGAACTCCTGACCTCAAGTGATCCACCCGCCTTGGCCTTGGGATTACATGTGTGAGCCACTGTGTCTGGCCCCATATATATAATTTGAATGAATGAATGAATGGACACTCAAAAAATGTTAGCTACTAGTATTTTTACAGAAACAATAGGCCCACAGCAAATATCTTTTCCCAAATAAAAAGGAAGTCCTCACCACAGAGATTATTTCACCACTCCAGAAAAACAGACAAAAGCTTTTAAAAGAGTGTTTTGACGCAGAGCACAGTGGCTCACGCTTGTAATCCCAATGCTTTGGAAGGCCAATGTGGGAGGATCGCTTGAGGCCAGGAGTTACCAACCAGCCTGGGCAACATAGCAGACCCCATCTCTACAAAAAATAAAAATACAATATTAGCCAGGCATGGTGGCACACACTGTAGCCCTAGCTATTCAGGAGGCTGGGGTGGAAGGATTGCATGAGCTCGGAAGTTCAAGGCTACAGTGAGCTATGATCACGCCACTGCACTCCAGCCTGGGTGACAGAGAAAGAGCCTGCCTCTAAAAAAACAAAAGAATGAAATCGTGTTTTGCCCTCTGTTATCTGAAGTCCTTCTGCTTTCCTGAGGATGTCAGCATCCACGTGGATGAGCATGCAATTCACCTGAAATCACCATCCCACGTCTTCCTCAGCTCTGATGACCGTTGCTTCCACTCCCCTTAAGCCGCCACAGGAACGGCTCTTGTGATCCTTTTGGACAGCTAGATTTCTGAAATCTTAAACTCTGACATTCTTTCTACTTCCCCTCTGTGGCAGATTCTCTATTCCAAGGTGGCTGCAACAAGTTCTGCTATCCCGTGTGCTCTTCATTTATTTATTTATTTATTTATATTTTTGTAGAATAAAATTTTTTTTTTTAGCTCTGTCACCCAGGCTGGAGTGCAGTGGTGTGATCTCAACTCACTGCAACCTCCATTGATCGGGTTCAACAGATTCTCCTGCCTCAGCCTTTGAGTAGCTGAAATTACAGGTGCCTGCCACCATGCCTGGCTAATTTTTGTATTTTTAGTAGAGACAGGTTTTCATCATGTTGGCCTGGCTGGTCTTGATCTCCTGACCTCAAGTGATCTGCCCGCCTTGGCCTCCCAAAGTGCTGGGATTACAGGTGTGAGCCACCGCACCTGACAACTTACTCTTGAAGTAAAAGACGTACATTCAAAACCAAGGGAGAACATTGACTAATTGATTGTATGAGACTTCACAACTGGACCGGGGCAAATATTGTGGAGTGCTATATGCATATACTGTGGAGTGCTGAGGTCTGGGCTTCGTGTGTAGCCATGATTCAAATAGTGAACACTGTACTCAGTAGGAAAATTTTCACCTCTCACCCTCCTCCTATCCTCCCATCTTTTGGAGTCTCCAGTATCTATTGTTCCCCATGTGTACCTATTGTTTAACTCCCACGCGTGAGAACATTCAGTATTTGACTTTGTTTCTGAATTATTTCACTGAGGATAATGGCCTCCAGTTCTATCCACAGCGCTGCAAAATACATAATCTCATTCTTTATGTGGCTGAGTCATGTTCTGTGGTGTACATGTACCATATTTTCTTTATCCAGTCATCTGTTGATGGACACTTAGGTTGATTCCATATCTTCGCTACTATGAATAGTGCTGTGATAAACATATGAGTACAGGTACTTTTTGATATATTGATTTCTTTCCCTTTGGGTAGATACCTAGTAGTGAGATTGCTGGTTGGATGGCAGTTCTATTTTTAGTTCTTTGAGAAATCTCCCTACTGTTTTCTGTAATGGTTGTACTAATTTACATTCCTACCAACAGTGTATAAGTGTTCCCGCTTCTCTGAATCCTCGCCAACATCTTTTGTTTTCTGACTTTCAATTTTTTTATTTTTATAGAGATGGGGAATCTCATTATGTTGCCCAGGCTGGTCTCAAACTCCTGACCTCAAGTGATCTGCCCACCTTTGCCTCCCAAAGTTTGAGGTTACAGGCGCGAACCATCTCACCTGTTTTCTGACTTTTTACTAATAGCATGTGCTGGGTGTGGTGGCTTATACCTGTAATCCCAGCACTTTGGGAGGCCTAGTGATGGCTTATACCTGTAATCCAGCACTTTGGGAGGCCCAGCACTTTGGGCAAATCAACTGAGGTCAGGAGTTTGAGACCAGCCTGGCCAACATGGTGAAACCCCAACTCTACTAAAAGTACAAAAATTAGCTGGGCATGGTGGCATGTGCTACTTGGGAGGCTGAGGCAGGAGAATCACTTGAACCTGGGAGGCAGAAGTTGCAGTGAATCAAGATTGCACCACTGGACTCCAGCCTGAGTGACAAAGCAAGACATCGTCATCATCATCATCATCACCATCATAGCATGCGCTGTTCTTCAACATAACTTTAATATTGCTCCCATGGTGAGGTTGGGTCTGTGCTCCCCCGCCTTGAATTCAAGAAAGTCTGTGACTGGCAGAAGTGATTTAAGGTAGGTCATAAAAGGTGACACCATTTCTCTATGGTCTTCCTGGGATGCTTGCTCTTTGAACCCAGTCACCATGCTGTGAGGAAGCCCAGATCACAGGGAGAGGCCACATTTTGATGTTCCAATCAACAGTCCCAGCATAGGTTTCAGATGACAGCCAACATCAGTTGCCAGATATGGGACTGGAGAAGGCTTTGCAAAGACTCCAGCCCCAGCAACTGCAACAGCATGAGAGACCCCAGTGAAAATCACCTACCTGAACCCATCAACTCCCAGAACCATGAAAAAAAAAAAAAAGATTGTTATTTCAAGTGCCTAAAGTTTTGGGGTTATATTTATGCAATAAGATTAACTTAAATGTCCTCCTTTCCTTCTAGCTTTTTCGAATCTCTTACTCACCAAACCTAGTCTCTCTCTGAAGACCTGCTCTGCTTTAATCAATATTTTCCCCATAGACCCAGTGAGGGGTAGGTTGGGTTATCTTCCTACTCTTTGTGGCTGCTCAGAGACCATTTCTTCTTCTTCTTCTCTCTCCTTCTCTTTCTCCTTCTCCTTCTCTTTCTCCTTCTCCTTTTTTTTTTTTTTGTGACAGAGTCTCACTCTGTCACCAGGCTAGAGCCTGGTGGCATGATCTCAGCTCACTGCAACCTCCACCTCCTGGGTTCAAGTAATTCTCCTGCCTTAGCCTCCTAAGTAGCTGGGACTACAGGCTCCCACCATCACACCCAGCTAATTTTTGTATTTTTAGTAGAGATGGGGTTGCATCATGTTGGCCAGGATAGTCTCGATCTGTTGACCTCATGATCTGCCCGCCTTGGCCTCCAGAAGTGCTGGGATTACAGGCATGAGCCACCACACCCAGCTCTTTTTCTTCTTCTATTTCTTCTTCCTCCCCTTCTTCCTCCTCCTCTTTCTTCTTCCTCTTCCTCCTCCTCCTTGACAGGGTCTCACCTCCCCAGGCTCAAGTGATTCTCCCACCTTAGCCTCCTGAGTAGCTGTGACCATATGTGCATGCCACTATACCCAATTGATTTCTTTTTATTTTTTTGTAGAGATGGGGTCTCACTATGTCAGTCAGGCCAGCCTCAACCTTTTGGACTCAAGTGATGCTCCTGCTTCGGCCTTCCACAGTGTTGGGATTACAGGTATGAAGTACTGCGCCCAGCCTAATTTTTCATCTTCTTTAGTTAACCTGTCTCTGTGTTCTCCAGCATTCTATTCCCTTGTATACTCAATCTCCTGTGTGGCTGCTGCAAGTCCTGGAATCTTTTTAGAATTTCCTCTCTAAGGGGCATTCATAATGTGGTGAGTTAATTTGCCCACAGTCCACAGTTCCCATTGCAGCCAACAGCAAAGCCAAACGCCAGTCATGCCTAGATCTCCCTGCAAACCACATTCATCCTAATCTTGCACACATTTCCTTCACTATGCGAGGACAAGAACACTTTTGAGCTAATGAATGTGCATGTTCTCTGTTCAAAGTAAAACACATAGTAAATAACCCCCACCAAGATGCTCACTTCCTGATGGGCCTGCGTGTTAAAAGCAGTTGTCTTCAAATCTAACTCCTATGAATGTTTATACTTCTGTTTATTCTAAAACTCCCTAATTAGAGACTTCCCAGTATCTTGCAATTCCTCAATAAGTCATAGGGAGCCCAGGAATAATTTTTTGTTTTTTTTTTTTGAGATGGAGTCTCATTCTATCGCCAGGCTAGAGTGCAGTGGTACCATCTTGGCTCACTGCAACCTCTGCCTCCTGGGGTCAAGTGATTCTCCCTTCTTTTTTTTTT
>NW_012116633.1:699554-706205 GCF_000951035.1 Colobus angolensis palliatus
TGAGACAGGAGTCTTGCTCTGTCGCCCGAGCTGGAGTTCAGTGGCCGGATCTCAGCTCACTGCAAGCTCCGCCTCCCGGGTTTATGCCATTCTACTGCCTCAGCCTCCGGAGTAGCTGGGACTACAGGCGCCCGCCACCTTGCCCGGCTAGTTTTTTGTATTTTTTTTAGTAGAGACGGGGTTTCACCGTATTAGCCAGGATGCTCTCGATCTCCTGACCTCGTGATCCGCCCGTCTGGGCCTCCCAAAGTGCTGGGATTACAGGCTTGAGCCACCGCGTCCGGCCGATTCTCCCTTCTTAGCCCACCAAGTAGCTGGGACTACAGGCGTGTGCCACCACACCCAGCTAATTTTTGTACTTTTAGTAGAGACAGGATTTCACCATGTTGGCCAGGATGGTCTCGATCTCTTGACCTCATGATCCTCCCGCCTCAGCCTCCCAGGTGCTGGGATTACAGGCATGAGCCACCATGCCTGGACAGGAATAAATTATTCAAAAATAATTAGCAAAAGGCTTTACCTTGTTTTATCATTTAGTTGGTGATCTTTTCCAATTTAATTAGTCTCACTGATATAGAAAACATTTTTAGAAGAGGCCTCTGGCCGGGCGCGGTGGCTCAAGCCTGTAATCCCAGCACTTTGGGAGGCCGAGACGGGCGGATCACGAGGTCAGGAGATCGAGACTCACCCTGGCTAACACGGTGAAACCCCGTCTCTACTAAAAACTACAAAAAACTAGCCGGGCGAGGTGGCGGCACCTGTAGTCCCAGCTACCCGGGAGGCTGAGGCAGGAGAATGGCATGAACCCGGGAGGCGGAGCTTGCAGTGAGCTGAGATCCGGCCACAGCACTCCAGCTTGGGTGACAGAGCGAGACTCCACCTCAAAAAAAAAAAAAGAAGAGGCCTCTTTGGGTTAAGAACAAGTGTCTTTCTAGCTGCTCTAGAGAAGAAGAAGAAGAAGAGAAAAGAACAAGGCCCATTTTAGGAACCTTTTAGCCGTGAGTAGAACACAGCACAAGGAAAACTTTCTCTTTTATATAAGAAATATATTTTGGCCGGGTGCAGTAGCTCACGCCGGTAATCCCAGCACTTTGGGAGGCCAAGACAGGCAGATTACCTGAGGTCATGAGTTTGAGACCAGCTTGGCCAACATGGTGAAACCCTGTCTCTACTGAAAATACAAAAATTAGCTGGGCTTAGTGTTGGGCACCCATAATTGCAGCTACTCGGGAGGCTGAGACTTGAACCGGGAGGCAGAGGTTACAGTAAGTGGAGTTTGCACCATTGCACTCCAGCCTGGGTGACAGAGAGAGACTCCATCTAAAAAAAAAAAAGGAAGGAAGGAAGGAAGGAAGGAAGGGAAAGTTATTTCATAAGAGCGCATTTAATGCAGGCAACTTTTGAGCATCAGAGAAATTGGTCTGGATTAAGTCCAGAGATGCAGTGTTGGCGTTGCTTACAAGAATGGTTTGGAATCCCAGCTCTACTGTGTTAATAACTGCCTGTGCCTAGCAAGGTACTTAACCCCCCTTTGCCTCAGTATCTTCTCCATAAAATGAGGATAGCAGTTGTACAGTGGTCCATGCCTCAGAGGGTTTGAGGAGAATCAGTTACATGGTGGTGGGCACATAATTAGTCCTCAATAAATGCTGTAGCTATTATCTTCATTCTTGTCTCTGTGGGTGAAAGAAAAATGCAACATTGCATCACATTAAATTCTCCAGAAGCAATGGCTTAAAATAAACTGCTATTCAAAAACTAAAATTATCATATTGGGCTAAAGCTATTCAAAATTTAACTGAACTATATTCCAGTAATTCCACAAAATAGATAAATGTGTACGTAGTCACTTAGAAAAACATTTAACAACTGCATTTAAATGCAGATTCTTGGCTGGGCATGGTGGCTCACACCTGTAATCCCAGAAATTTGGGAGGCCAAGGATGGTGGATCACCTGAGGTCAGGAGTTCGAGACCAGCCTGGCCAACATCGTGAAACCCTGTCTCTACTAAAAATACAAAAATTAGCAGGGCATGTTGGCAGACACCTCTAATCCCAGCTACTCAGGAGGCTGAGGCCAGAAAATCACTTGAACCCAGGAGGTGGAGGTTGCAGTGAGCCGAGATCGCACCACTGCACTCCAGCCTGGGTGACAGAGACTCCATTCCAAAAAGAGCAAATAAATAAATGTAAATTCTTGGGCTTTGTTTCATTCATGAGTCCCACCAGCAGAGAGACCTAAGAATGTATATTTTTATCAAGCCCTCTAGCGACCTTTATGATCAGGCAAACCGAAGTAATAACATTGATTGGAGGGTTGGTGAGTGCATATTTTCCAGGTTAAAATGATATTGGGCATAGAGCAGCGGTTCTCAAATTTTAATGGGCTTAAGAATCACCAGGAAAATCGTTAAAAATTACATATCCAGAGGTTTAGATATCCAGAGATTTAGATTCAGAGCTCTGGGAGACACTAAAAAATATGCATTTTTAAACCAGTTTCTTCTCTCCAGGGTGAATCATTCAGAGGCACTTGTTTTCATTCTGGGCTGTAATTTATAATGAACAGAAATTTATTTGGCTCTGGGTTCTGGAGGTTGATGAAGTCCAAGTAGAGGGGCTACATCTGGTGAGGGCCTTCTTGCTGTGTTGGACAATGGCAGAAAGTATCACATGGTGAGAGAGAGCAGGAAAGGGGCGGAACTCATCCTTCGTAAGGAACTCGCTCACATCATAATGAACCCCACTTCCACAATAACAACATTAATCCATTCCTGAAGGCAGAGTCTTCATGACCTAATTACCTCTTAAAGGTTGCACCACTCAACATTGTTGCATTGGAGATTAAGTTTCCAACACGTGAACTTTGGGGCATACATTCAAATCATAGCATTCTGCCCCAACCACCCAAATTCACGTCCTTCTCACCTGCAACATACATTCATTCCATCCCAATGGCTCCAAAAGTCTTAATTTGTTTCAGGACCAACCCAAAAGTTTAAAGTTCAGAGTCTCATCTAAATCAGATATGGCTGAGACCCATGGCACAATTCATTTTGAGGCAACACCTGTGAGCCTGTGAAATTAAAAAAAAAAAAAGTGCTTCTAAAATACAATGGTAGGACAGATATAAGGTAGACATTTTCTTTATTTTTATTTTTATTTTTTGAGACGGATTCTTGCTTTGTCACCCAGGTTGGAGTGCAGTGGCGCGATCTCAGCTCACACTGCAAGCTCCGCCTCCCGGGTTCACGCCATTCTCCTGCCTCAGTCACCCAAGTAGCTGGGACTACAGGCGCCCCCGCCCGGCTAACTTTTTGTATTTTTAGTAGAGATGGGGTTTCACCGTGTTAGCCAGGATGGTTTTGATCTCCTGACCTAGTGATCTGCCCGCCTCGGCCTCCCAAAGTGCTGGGATTACAGGCATGAGCCACCACGCCCAGCCACTTTTTTGCTTTTTTTCTTTTTTTGAGACGGAGATTTGCTCTTGTTGCCCAGGTTGGAGTGCAATGGTGCAGTTTCAGCTCACTACAACCTCCACCTCCTGACTTCAAGTGATTCTCCTGCCTTGGCCTCCTGAGTAGCTGGGATTACAGGTGCCTGCCATCACACCCAGCTAAGTTTCTTTTTTTTTTTTTAAGATGGAGTCTTGCTCTGTTGCCCAGGCTGGAGTGCAGTGGCTATATCTTGGCTCACTGCAAGCTCTGCCTCCCGGGTTCATGCCATTCTCTTGCCTCAGCCTCCCAAGTAGCTGGGACTACAGTCGCGGGCCACCACGCCCCACTAATTTTTTGTATGTTTTTTAGTAGAGATGGAGTTTCACCATGTTAGCCAGGATGGTCTCGATGTCCTGACCTCGTGATCCACCCACCTCGGCCTCCCAAAGTGCTGGGATTACAGGCGTGAGCCACCGCATCTGGCCAGTTTTTGTATTTTTAGTAGAGACAGGGTTTCACCATGTTGGCCAAGCTGGTCTTGAACTCCTGACCTCAGGTGATCCATTCACTTCGGCCTCTCAAAGTGCTTGGATTATAGGCATGAGCCACCATGCCTGGAAGATGTTTTCATTTCAGAAAGGAGAAATAGGCCAAAAGAAGTAACAGGCCCAAAGTAAGTCCAAACCCAACAAGGCGGACAAATTAAATCTTAAGACCCAGAATAATCTTTTATTTCCTGTGCTGCTACCTGGACACATTGGGAGGATTGAGACCCCAAAGCCTAGGGCAGCCCTGCCCCTCTAGAGCTAGCAGTATAGGACTACTATACTGCTGTGGCCACTGGGCTCAGTCCACTCAGCAGCTCTCATGGGTTGAAGTATCATGCCTTCAGGTCTCCCAAGCTGGAGTTGCACATTATCAACTCTTCAGTTCAGCCAGGTATGGTGGCTCACACCTGTAATCCCAGCACTTTGGGAGGCCGAGGTGGGTGGATCACCTGTGGTCAGGAGTTCGAGACCAGCCTGGTCAACATGGTGAAATCCCATCCCATCTCTACTAAAAATACAAAAGTTAGCTGGGCATGGTGGCACACACCTATAATCCCAGCTACTCGGGAGGCTGAGGCAGGAGAATCACTTGAACCCAGGAGACAGAGGTTGCAGTGAGCCGACATTGTGCCACTGTACTCCATCCTGGGTGACAGATCAAGACTCTGTCTCAAAAAACAAACAAAAAACTACAGTTCTTGGATCTCAGTGGTGGCCGCACTCTCACAGCTCCATTGATTTGGTGGGGACTCTCTGCAGTAGCTCCACCTCTGTGACAAATTTCTGCCTGGGGCTCCCAGCTGTTCAATTCATGTTTTGAAATCTAGGTGGAGGGCCAGGCGCGGTGGCTCTTGCCTGTAATCCCAGCACTTTGGGAGGCTGAGGCGGGTGAATCACGAGGTCAGGCAATCGAGACCATCCTGGCTAACACGGTGAAACCCCGTCTCCACTAAAACTGCAAAAAATTAGACGGGCGTGGTGGCAGGTGCCTGTAGTCCCAGCTACTCGGCAGGCTGAGGCAGGAGAATGGTGTGAACCCAGGAGGCGGAGCTTGCAATGAACCGAGATCGTACCACTGCACTCCAGCCTGGGCGACAGAGCAAGACTCTGTCTCAAAAAAAAGAAAAAAAAAGAAATCTAGGTGGAGTCCACCATAGCTCCACAGCTCATATACTCTGCATATATGCTGAGTTAGCACTGTGTGGATGCCACCATGGTTTATAATCCTGTATCTTCTGGAGTGGTGGCTAGACCCACTTAAGTTATTGAAGTTTATTGTATTTGTCTATTCTCACGCTGCTAATAAAGACATACCTGAGACTGGGTAATTTATAAAGGAAAGAGGTTTAATGGACTCTCTGTTCAGTATGGCTGGGGAGGCCTCACAATTGTGACCAAAGGCAAAGGAAGATCAAAGGCAAATCTTCCATGTAGGCAAGAAAGCATGTGCAGGGGAACTGCCCTTTTATAAAACCAACAGATCTCATGAGACTTATTCACTACCATTAGAACAGCATGGGAAAAACGCACTCCCATGATTCAGTTACCTCCTACTGGGTCCCTGCCACAAAATGTGGTTATTATGGGAGCTAAAATTCAAGATGAGATTTGGGTGAGGACGCAGACAAACCATATCATTGGTTTTTCCCCAGGTTCCCCCATATAAGTCGGTGAATGTAGATGGATACTTGTGACAAAGGGCACCATTGTGGTCCAGACACTGAATACACTGAAGTTCCAGCTGCTGCTCTGCCAGGATTCCCTGTCCCACCTGCCAGGACCTCCCCTCAACCACCTCCCTGTTCAGGAGGTGCCCATATATTCAAGAGAGAGTGTTCATAATTTTCTTTTTCTTTTTCTTTTTGAGACAGAGTCTTGCTCTGTCGTGCAGGCTGGCGTGCAGTGACATGATCTCGGCTCACCGCAACCTCCACCACCCAGGCTCAAGCGCTTCTCATGCCTTAGCCTCCTGAGAAGCTGGGATTACAGGCGCACACCACTACGCCTGGCTAATTTTTTGTATTTTTATTAGAGAACAGGTTTTGCCATGTTGGCCAGGCTGGTCTTGAACTCCTGACCTTGAGAGATCTGCCTCCCTCAGCCTTCCAAAGTGCTGGGATTATAGGCATGAGCCACCGTGCCTAGCCAATTTTCATAATTTTCTTTACTTCCACTGCGATGGAAGAACTGGTTTCAGAGAAAGCCATCCTGGAGAGGTGAGGTGGCCCCACCAGGAACAGGTTTCAATCAGGTGTTTCGGAGGCAGTGATGCGTGTGCACCCTGGTGAGAAGGAGCGTGGCGTGAACATCAGGAACCAGACTTCACCCTAGAGGAAAGGCCGCAGGTGGGGCTGAAGGAGCAGTTCTCACAAGTGATCCTGTGGGCACTGGGGACCTACCATGCACCTTGGTGCACAAGTGTCAATGTGGCTCAGAGTGGGGTAGAGGACTCAGGGTATTAAAAGCATCAAGGCATCCAGGGGAGAGCCACCGCACCCAACTTTACTTTCACCCACAGGCTGATGCAGCCCAAGGAGATGTTACTCCACAATGACCTCAATTCTGCACACAGAACCTGTTTGCCAGGCCCTTGCCACAGGCAGTAATTTCAAAATGAGGGCTGTCAAGGCTTGTTAGAATACCTGGGATTGAAAGGAAAAATAAT
>NW_012116633.1:708199-709353 GCF_000951035.1 Colobus angolensis palliatus
CGGAGGTGGCAGTGAGCTGAGATTGCACCACAGCACTCTAGCCTAGGTGACAGAGCAAGACTCCATCTCAAAAAAAAAAAAAAAGAAAGAAAGAAAGAAAGAAAGAAAGAAAAGAAAAGACCTTGCAAATCAGCCATCTGCACGATGCCTGAATTCCTGCTATAGCCCTGGCCAACTGGCTTTTCATTCTGTCTGCGCAGTAGCATGGCTAGGAATGGTATCCTGGTTATACTGCAATGAAAAACGTCTACCTGTAACATTGACTATTTCTTGCAGGTACCTATAACTTGTGGAAAGGGTGAAAAGCTCAGAAACTTCTATTGTCTATTTGATTTGATTTATGTATTTTTGAGGCAGGGTCTTACTCCATCATCCAGGTTGGAGTGCAGTGGCACGATTATAACTCACTACAGCCTCAAACTCTTGGGCTCCAGCAGTTCTGCCTCAGCCTCCGAAGTACTTACGACTACAGATTTGCGTTACAATGCCCGGCTTTTTTTTTTTTTTTTTTTTTTTTTGTAGAGATGGGGTTCTCATTATGTTAGCCATTTAGGCTAAGGTCTCAAACTCTTGGCCTAGAGTGATCCTCCCACCTTAGCCTTTCAAACAAATGGGATTACAGGCCTGAGCCACCATGCCTGGCTATCTACTCTCTAAATGCTAGTTAACTGCTTTGATGGGCCGGGTGCAGTGGCTCATGCCTATAATCCCAGCACTTTGGGAGGCTGAGTGGGTGGATCACCTGAGGTCAGGAGTTCGAGATTAGCCTGGCTAACATGGTGAAACCCCATCTCTACTAAAAATACAAAAATTAACTGGGTGTGGTGGGGCGTGCCTGTAATCCCAGCTACTCGGGAGGCTGAGGCAGGAGAATTGCTTGAACCCGGGAGGTGGAGGTTGCAGTAAGCCAAGTTTGCACCACCCAGCCTAGGTGACAGTGCAAGATTTTGTCTGAAAAAACAAACAACAAAAACTGCTTTGATGAAAGCTAAAGAGTAAACTGTAAATACAGACTAGGCCTAACATTTTTTGTTTTTTGTTTTTGTTTTTGAGACTGAGTCTCACTCTGTCACCCAGGCTGGAGTGCAGTGCCATGGTCTCGGCTCACTGCAGCCTCTGCCTTCCAGCTTTTTTTTTTTTTTTTTTGAGACGGA
>NW_012116633.1:714023-718399 GCF_000951035.1 Colobus angolensis palliatus
AGACCAGCCTGGCCAACATGGTGAAACCTTGTCTTTACTAAAAAACAAAAATTAGCCGGGTGTGGAGATGGGCATGTGTAATTCCAGCTACTCAGGAATCAGAGGCAGGGAGAATCGCTTGAACTTGGGAGGTGGAGGTTGCAATGAGCTGAGATTGCACCACCGCATTCCAGCTGGGGTGACAGGGCAATACTCCATCTCAAAAAAGAAATAAATAAATACATAAGGTACAAAAATTAGCTGGACATGGTGGTTCATGCCTGTCATCCCAGCTATGTGGGAGGCTGAGGCAGAAGAATCGCTTGTACCTGGGAGGCGGAGGTTGCAGTGAGCTGAGATCACACCACTGCACTCCAGCCTGTGTGACAGGGTGAGACTCTGTCTAAAAAAATTAAATAAATAAAATTTTAAAAAGTTTTCATTTGCAATTCTGAATTTGGCAAGAAGAGTGAACTGTGGCCCAGTGACCGGCACACAGCATTTTAGAGTTCATGGCGTGATCCCTGGGAAACTGTTTTTGCCAAAGTTGTGGCATCATCTCTGGCCACTCACTTTATTCCAAAGACGGGGCTCAAAATGACTGTTTATGGAAATCAACTCTAGCCTCAAAACACAAAATCATTGCAGTTCTCAAGATATTCAAAAGAAGATAATTAAGGTTATTAAAAAGCAATGAAGGGCCAGGCACAATGTCTCATGCCTGTAATCCCAGCATTTGGGAGGCTGTGGCAGAAGCATCACTTGAGGCCAGGAGTTTGAGACTAGCCTGGGCAACATAGTGAGACCCTGTCTCTACAAAATAATTTTTAAAATTAGCTGGGCATGGTGGTGTGAGCCTGTTGTCCCAGCTACTCCAGAGGCTGGGATGGGAGGATCACTTGAGGCCAGGAGCTGGAGGTTGCAGTGAGCCAGGATTGCACCACTGCTCTCCAGCCTGGGTGACAGGGAGAGATTTTGTCTCTAAAAAGGAAACAAAGGAAGCAAGGAAGGGCTTCTCTTCCAAATACTTCCACTTCATTTGGAGCAATTACAAGATTCCAGGAAACACGAAAAACCTATCCTGAGTACCTTTTTGGATGTATGCTAATAGGAAAACAAATCTCATTAATTAACTCACAGAACAGCTAAGAGAAAAGGATCTTAGGGGACATGTGTTTTCACTCCCTAAGTTTAAACACAAGGAAATTGGGTACCAAAGAGATGAAATAACTCACCAGGTAGAGAGAGAAGAGCCTGTCTTACCACAAGGGGTCTCTCACTGAAAACCCAGCAAAACTCGTTCCCTGCCTGCATTCTCCAAGATCATAGCCCAACATAGGATAGAAATGTCTTCACTTCAGAGGACAACCGGTTTGTCCTTTGCCTTTTACACTCCTTTCAGCGAGGAGTATTTCTCAACTTTGTGTTTGTGCAAACTCTTGAGCAGCACAAACTCCTGAGCTAAGAGACACTTCACTCTGTTTGCAATTGAGAGCAAAGGCTGGGATGCTTGGGCACCGCTCCAGGCTCCTTTCCCAGAAGTCTGGGGTGGCAGAAAAAAAAAAAGCATTTATTTTTCACTCACTGAGTAGAGACTTGCAGTGAGCCGAGATCTCACCACTGCACTCCAGCCTGGGTGATAGAGCAAGACCCTGGCTCAAAAAAAAAATTTAAAGATTGTCCTTGGAATTAAGATTAATATATATTCCCTGTGGTTTCCAGGGTATCAAGAAAAAAAAAAAAGGAGGCAGAAAGACACAGAAGAAGAAAAGGAAAACTTGAGCAAGAATGGAAGAAGGGCTGGGCGTGGTGGCTCATGCCTGCAATTTCATCACTTTGGGAGGCCTAGACGGGCGGATCACCTGAGGTCAGGAGTTCGAGACCAGTCTGACCAACATGGCAAAACCCCATCTCTACTAAAAATACAAAAATTAGCAGAGCATGGTGGCAGGTGCCTGCAATCCTAGCTACTCGGGAGGCTGAGGCAATAGAATCGCTTGAACACAGGAGGCGGAGGTTGCAGTGAGCTGAGATTGTGTCATTGCACTCCAGTCTGATGACAGAGCAAGACTCTGTCTCAAAAACAAACAAAAAAAAAAAGGTTTTCTGAGGCCAAGTGCGGTGCTTCATGCCTATAATCCTAGCACTTGGGGAGGCTAAGGCAGGCAGATCATTTGAGGTTAGGAGTTTGAAACCAGCCTGGCCAACATAGTGAAATCCCATTTCTACTAAAAATACAAAAATTAGTTGGGTATAGCAGTGGGTGACTGTAATCCCAGCTACTTGGGAGGCTGAGGCAGGAGGATTGCTGGAGCCTGAGAGGCAGAGGTTGCAGTGAGCAGAGATAGTGCCATGGCACAATCATAGCTCACTGATGCCTCAGATTCCTGGGCTCCAGCGATCCCTGTCTAAAAACAACAACAACAAAAAAGGGCCAGACTCAGTGGCTCACACCTGTAATCCCAGAACTTTGGGAGACTGAGGCAGGAGGATCTCTTGAGGCCGGGAATTCGAGACCAGCCTAGACAACATAGGAAGACCTTGTCTCTGTATTTTTTTTTTTTTTTAAAAAGAGGTGTTTGGGAACTTCCAATATGTAGACGTCCACTGCTGAAGGGCTGTTTTGGGTCATAACCAAGACATGTGGCCTGAGAGCCTGTGATGATTATTTGTATTTGTGCAAACTCCAGAGCAGCCCAAGCTCCTAGACTAAGAGATACTCCACTCTGTAACAGTCTTGAGCAGACATATGAGGAGAGACAGGTCATTGTCTCCAGCATCAAAGGAATGAACAAAGATGTTGATTTTAGAGCCAACACTTTCCCAAGAAGCCTCCACACTGTGACCTCAGAGGGACTCCAGCGGCACTGAGTGTCAGAATTAAGGCATCTGAGGCTGGGCCACATTCTTGCAGAGGCCCCGCTCAAAACGTGGCCTAGTGTGATCAAAGGATGTTGATGTGGCAGCTCCTCACCAGGTGTTCTGCTTCCACTCTTGCCCCTCCATGTCCAGTCTCTTGACAAGCAGCTGGAATGTTCTTTTTAGTGTTTTTGTTTTGTTTTTCTTTGAGATGGAGTCTTGCTCTGTTGCCCAGGCTGGAGTGCAGTGGTGTGATCTCTGCTCACTGCAACCTCTGCCTCCCAGGTTCAAGCAATTCTCGTGCCTCAGCCTCCTGAGTAGCTGGGATTACAGGTGCCTGCCACCATGCCCAGCTAATTTTTGTATTTTTAGTAGAGACAGGCTTTCATCATGTTGGCCAGAGTGGTCTCCAACTTCTGACCTCAAGTGATCCACCTGCCTCGGTCTCCTAAATTGCTGGGATTACAGGCGTGAGCCACCAGGCCTGGCCAAGATTAGGTCTAATTTTTGAAGTAATCGGGAACATAGAAAATGGTTCTGCAATTATTAATCTACTTTTTTTTCTTTTTTCTTTTTTTCTGAGACAGGGTTTCACTCTGTCACCCAAGCTGGAGTGCAGTGGCATGATCATGGCTCACTAAAGCCTTGCCCTCTTGGGCTCAAGCGATCTTCCTGCCTCAGCCTTCCAAGAGCTGGGACTACATGCATGCACCATCATGCCCAGCTAATTTTTTAGTTCTTGTAGAGACAGGGGTCTCACTATGTTGTCCAGACTGGTTTTGAACTCTTGGGCTCAAGAGATCCTCCCACTCTGGCTTCCCCAAATGCTGGGATTATAGGCATGAGCCACCACACCTGGCCTCACATATTTTGATGTATAAAACACCAAGTATTTTTTTAAAGAGCTAAAGAAACTAGTAGTTTTTAAAGAAAGAAGTAGTGGGAGTGTCTAGTACAACCAAAACCAGGCATCAAAGTCAGCAGTTACACATTCCAGGCTCAGCACAGTGGCTCATTCCTGTAATCTCGAAACTTTGGGAGGCACAAGTGGGAGGATTGCTTGAGCCCTGGGGAGTGGAGGTTGCAGTGAGTCATGATTATGCCACAGTATTCCAGCCTGGAAAACACACTGAAACCCTGTCTCAAAAATAAATAAATAAATCATTCCAGAACCAGTGCTCACTTCGGCAGCACACATACTAAAATTGACATGACATGGAGAATATGAGCATGGTCCCTGTGAAAGGATGACACACAAATTCATGAAGCATTCCATATTTAAAAAAATATTTCAGAACCAATGAAATAAATGAATCAAAAGAAAAGGAAGACCCTGGTGATTCCTTTGATACCAGAAAAAATCGACCGGGTGCAGTGGCTCATGCATATAATCCCAGCAATTTGGGAGGCTGAGGCGGGCAGATCATTTGAGGTCAGGAGTTGGAGACCAGCCTGACCAACATGGTGAAACTCCATATCTACTAAAAATCCAAAAATTAGGCTGGGTGCAGTGGCTCATGACTGTAATCCCAGCACTT
>NW_012116633.1:722179-732833 GCF_000951035.1 Colobus angolensis palliatus
AAAAAAAAAAAAAAGAAAGTTATTTTTACAGAGACAGGGGTCTCTGTATGTTGCCCACGGTGGTCTGAAACTGCTAACCTCAAGTGATCCTCCCCCTTCAGCCTCCCAAAGTGCTGGGATTACAGGCATGAATCACCATGCCCAGTCTTATTCTTTTTTAATTAGCTCAGTTTCAATTTCCTATTATAAAAATACCATCAGATAGAAAATGTCAATGTTAAGTAGGATTTCCATGTAAAGGTGGCAAATCACAAAATCTCCCTTCCTTGATACTTATTCTTTTTTTTTTTTTTTCTGAGATGGAGTCTCACTCTGTCACCCAGGCCAGAGTATAGTGGCCCAATCTTGGCTCAATGCAACCTCTGTCTCCCAAATTCAAGTGGTTTTCCTGCCTCAGCCTCCCAAGTAGCTGGGATTACAGGTATGCACCACCATGCCCAGCTAACTTTTGTATTTTTAGCAGAGACAAGGTTCACCATGTTGGCCAGGCTGGTCTTGAACTTCTGACCCGAGGTGATTCACCTGCCTCAGCCTCCCAAAGTGCTGGGATTACAGGCATGAGCCACCGCACCTGGCCCCTTGATACTTATTCATTCTAATGACATTTGTTGTGTGCCTACTGTCATGCGCCTCCATGTGAAGAGACCACCAAACAGGCTTTGTGTGAGCAATAAAGCTTTTTAATCACCTGGGTGCAGGCGGGCTGAGTCCGAAAAGAGAGTCAGCAAAGGGAGATAAGGGTGGAGCCGTTTTATAGGATTTGGGTAGGTAAAGGAAAATTACAGTCAAAGGGAGGTTCTCTGGTGGGCAGGAGTGGGGGTCACAAGGTCCTCAGTGGGGGAGCTTTTTGAGCCAGGATGAGCCAGGAAAAGGAATTTCACAAGATAATGTCATCACTTAAGGCAAGTCACAGGGGATGCGATGGCTTGGCTTGGGCTCAGAGGCCTGACATTTCTGCCTTCTTATATTAATAAGAAAAATAAAACAAAATAGTGTGAAGTGTTGGGGTGGTGAAAATTTTCTGGGGGTGGTATGGAGAGAGAATGGGTGATGTTTCTCAGGGCTGCTTCAAGCGAGATTAGGGGCAGCATGGGAACCTAGAGTGGGAGAGATTAGGCTCAAGGGAGATCTTGTGGTAAGGGGTGATATTGTGGGGTTGTTAGAATAAACATGTGTCATATAGAATGATTGGTGATGGCCTGGATAAGGTCTGAATAAGAGAAGGAGAGAAAACAGGTATTAAAGGGCTAAGAATTGGGAGGATCTAGGACATCTATTAGAGAGTGCTTAAGGAGGCTCAGCATAGCCTTGCTAGCAAAGATTATTTACTTTAAGAGGGAATTTAGAGTGGTGGTTTGGGATAGCACCAGGAGATATTAGTTGTGATGGCTTGGAGAAACAGTGTAAATCAGCAGTGTAAACATGAGCAGGGAATTTATGAGTAGTTGAGAACGGTGAATAGGAGTATGACTAGACAGAAGATAGTAGGGATGGCAAATTTTTTGGGGTGCAGTCTAAGTTGGTCTGGTGTCTGGAATGAGACTGGGACATAATAAAAAGGAGTGTCCACATAGGAGCTCAAATGGGCTGGAACCTGTAGCATTCTGAGGACAGGCCTGAATTCTGAGAAGGGAAAGTGGTAAAGGTATTGTCTAGTCCTTTTTAAGTTGGTGACTGAGCTTGGTGAGGTGTGTTTTTAAAAGACCATTGGTCCATTCTGCCTTTCCTGAAGACTGAGGATGGTAAAGGATATAAAGGTTTCACTGACTACCAAGAGACTGAGAAACTGCTTGGGTGATTTGACTAGTAAAGGCTGGTCTGTTATCAGACTGTATAGAGGTGGGAAGGACAAACCGAGGAATTATGTCTGACAGAAGGGAAGAAATGACCGCGGTGGCCTTCTCAGAGCCTGTGGGAAAGGCCTCTACCCATCCAGTGAAAGTGTCTACCTAGACTAAGAGGTATTTTAGTTTTCTGACTCCGGGCATGTGAGTAAAGTCAATTTGCCAGTCCTGGGCGGGGGCAAATATGTAGGAAAGGGAGGAGGCCTGCACAATCCCTGAGGGGTAGTAGAATAGCAGATGGAACACTGAGAAGTGATCTCTTTGAGGACAGATTTCCACGATGGAAAGGAAATGAGAGGTTGTAAGAGATGGGCTAGCGGCTTGTAACCTACATGGAAGAGGTTATGAAATGACAACAGAATAGAATGGGCCTGTGAGGCTGGAAGGAGATATTTTCCTTGGTCTAAGAACCATTTGCCTTGTGTGGGAAGAGATTGATAGGTGGAAGTTTCAGTGGGGGAGTAGGAGGGAGCGACCAATGTGAAGGAGAAAAACTGCCGTGAGGGATAGAAGTTGGAATGCTAGCTGCTTTTTTAGCTAACTTATCAGCACAAGCATTGTCCTGAGCGATGGGATCTGATGCCTTTTGATGGTTGCTTTTTAGTTACTTTATCAGCCTAAGCGTTGTCTTGAGTGATGGTTGGGGGAAGAAAATAGATTTTGCAAGTTATGAGAACTACAGAGAGTGGAGCACAATTTGTGATTTTTAGGGCCTCTACCAGTATTAAAGCAGTGGCAGCCACTGCACGCAGACATGAGGGCTAGGCTAAAACAGTAAGGTCAAGTTGTTTGGACAGAAAGGTTACAGGACATGGTCCTGGCTCTTGTGTAAGAATTCTGACCACACTAACCATGCCTAGGAAGGAAAGGAGTTGTTGTTTTATAGAAGGGATTGGGGTTTGGGAGATTAGGCAGACATGATCAGCAGGGAGAGTGTTATTTATGAGAATTATGTGGAGATAGGTAACAGATGAGGAAGAAATTTGGGCTTGACTGAAGTAATAGGGGCTGTCTGTGAAGCCTTGCGGCAGTACAGCCTAGGTAATTTGCTGAGCCTGATGGGTGTCAGGGTCAGTCCAAGTGAAAGTGAAGAGAGGCTGGGATGAAGGGCGTAAAGGAATACTGAAGAAAGTATGTTTAAGACCCAGAACAGAGGGTTGGGCGCGGTGGCTCAAGCCTGTAATCCCAGCTCTTTGGGAGGCTGAGATGGGCGGATCACGAGGTCAGGAGATCGAGACCATCCTGGCTAACACGGTGAAACCCCGTCTCTACTAAAAAATACAAAAAACTAGCCGGGCGAGGTGGCGGACGCCTGTAGTCCCAGCTACTCCGGAGGCTGAGGCAGGAGAATGGCGGAGGCTGAGGCAGAAGAATGACATAAACCCGGGAGGCAGAGCTTGCAGTGAGCTGAGATCTGGCCACTGCGCTCCAGCCTGGGCGACAGAGCGAGACTCCGTCTCAAAAAAAAAAAAAAAAAAAAAAAAAAAAAAAAAAAAAAAAAAAAAAATCCAGAACAGAATACTGGGTTGTGGAGGGAGGTATTAAGGATAGGAGAGTACATGGGTTGGGCACCATGGGGTGGATAGACAAGACAATTTGGTTGATAAGGTGCAGATCCTGAACTCACCTGTAAGCCTTGTCTGGTTTTAGGACAAGTAAAATGGGGGAATTGTAAGGGGCGTTTACAGGCTTTAAAAGGCCATGCTGTAGCAGGCGAGTGATTACAGGCTTTAATCCTTTTAAAGCGTGCTGCGGGATGGGATATTGGCATTGAGTGGGGTAAGGGTGATTAGGTTTTAATGAGATGGTAAGGGGTGACTGATCAGTCACCAAGAAGAGGTATCCTATGCTTGTGGGTTAAGGTTGGGGGACAAAGGGGAGGATGTGAAGGAGGCTTTGAACTGGGGGAAGAGGCAGCAATGAGGTGTGGCTGTAGCCTAGGAATAGTCAGGGAAACAGAAAATTTAGTTAAAATGTCTTGACCTAATATGGGAACTGGACAGGTGGGGATAACTAAAAAGGAGTGCATAAAAAAATGTCCAAGTTGGCACCAGAGTGGGGAGTTTTAAGAGGTTTAGAAGCCTGGCCGTCAATACCCACAACAGTTTTGGAGGCAAGGGAAACAGGCCCTGAAAAGAAGGTAATGTGGAGTGGGTAGCCTCCATATTGATTAAGAAGGGGACGGACTTACCTTCCGCTTAAGAGTTACCCAAAGTGTCTGTGATGGTCCAGGAGGCTTCCGAGGCGATGGGGCAGCGTCAGTCTTCAGCTGCTAAGCAGAGAAGATCTGGGAAGGAGTCAGTCAGAGAGCCCTGGGCCAGAGCTCCAGGGACTCTGGGAGTGGCTGCTGGGCGAGTTGGACAGTCTGATTTCTAGTGGGGTCCTGCACAGATTGGACATGGCTTACGAGGAATCCCAGGCTATGGACATTCCTTGGCTCAGTGGCCAGATTTCCTGCACTTGTAGCAAGCTCCTGGGGGAGAAGGTTCTGGAGGAACCCCTGACAGCTGCGGTTCAGGCATTTGGAGTTGTGTGCTGGAGATGTGGCTGGGGTTTGTCTCACAGTAGAGGCAAGGAATTGCAACTCAGAAATAAGTTGCTACTTGGCTCCCTCTACTCTATTATTGTACACCTTGAAGGCGACGTTCATTAAGTCCTGTTGTGGGGTTTGAGGGCCGGAATTTAATTTTTGGAGCTTTATTTAATGTCAGGAGCAGATTGGGTAATAAAATAAAATGCGTAATGAGAATAAGTCGGCCTTCTGACCTTTCAGGGTCTAGGGCTGAAAAGCACCTCAGGGTTGCTGCTAAACGGGCCATGAACTGGGTTAAGTTTTTTATATTTGATGAAAAAGAGCCTAAACGCTAACTGATTTAGGAGGGGTCAGATAAAGAAAAAGGAGCATTAACCTTGACTATGCCTTTAGCTCTATCCACTTTTTTAAGAGGAAATTTCTGGGCAGGTTAGGGAGGGCTAGTTGAGGAATGAAACTGTAAGCCAGACAGGGTGTGAGGAGGTGAGGTAATAAAGGATTACAGGGTGGGAGACTGAGGAAAAATTGGGACCTAGCTTGACCTGGCGAGGAGGGGAGAGGTCAGATGGATCTGTAGAAAAGGAAGATTCGAAAGACTCAGCGACGCTTGGGGTTGGGACTGAAGGGACAGGTGGGAGGGAAAACAGGAAGATTTGGGATGAGTTGCATTGGGAACAGAGACTAGGGAGGGACTGATGTGTAAAAGAATGCCTGGACATCAGGCACCTTAGACCATCTGCCCATTTTACAACAAGAATTATTTAGATCTTGTAGGATGGAAAAATCGAAAGTGCCATTTTCTGGCTATTTGGAACTACTGTTGAGTTTGTATTGGGGTCAAGCGGCATTGTAGAAGAAAATAAGACATTTAGGTTTTAGGTCAGGTGTGAGTTGAAGAGGTTTTAAGTTCTTGAGAACACAGGCTAAGGGAGAAGAAGAAGGAATGGAGGGTGGAAGGTTGCCCATAGTGAAGGAGGCAAGCCCAGAGAAAAGAGAGAGTAGAGACACAGAGAGAAGGAGTTTGGGGGTTCTTGCCCTCCAGAAAAGCGGGAAAGGGGTTGGGGTGAGGAAATAAGGGATTGGGGCACAAAAATAAGAGGTCAGGGTGCAAAAATAAGAGGTTGGGGCGCAAAAATAAGAGGTCAGGGTTCTAGCCCCTCCCCCAGAAAAGCAGAGAAGGGGTAGAAACAGGGAGAGAAGGGGTGGGGGTGCTTGCCCTTCCCCCAGAAAAGCAGAGAAGGGGTAGAGACAGGGAGAGAAGGGGGTTGGGGTGCTTGCCCCTCCCCCAGAAAAGCAGGGCTTGCCGCTAAGGGTGAAGGACCAAGGCAGGCGTCCCTGCAATGATTAAACGCCAAGGGAAGGCTGCCTTCCCCAGTCAGTGACTGGCGCTGGCGTTTTGGGTCCACAGATAAAACGTGTTTCCTTTGTCTCTACCAGAAAATGAAAGGAATTGAAATTAAGAGAAGGGAGAGATTGAAGGGTGACGCCAAGATTGAAAGGAGAAAGAGGTTGAAGGATAGTGAGAGAGGTTGGAGAAGAGAGTAAAAAAGGGGCCGCTTACTTGATTTAAAATTGGTGAGATGTTCCTTGGGCTGGTTGGTCTGAGGACCAGAGGTCCTGGGTGGATCTTTCTCATGGAGCAAAGAGCAGGAGGACAGGGGACTGATCTCCCAAGGGAAGTCCCCTGATCCAAGTCACGGCACCAAAATGTCATGCGCGTCTGTGTGAAAAGCTCACCAAAGAAGCTTTGTGTGAGCAATAAAGCTTTTTAATCATCTGGGTGCAGGAAGGCTGAGTCCAAAAAGAGTCAGCAAACGGAGATAAGGGTGGGCCATTTTATAGGATTTGGGTAGGTAAAGGAAAATTACAGTCAAAGGGGGGTTGTTCTCTGGCGGGCAGGAGTAGGGGGTCACAAGGTGCTCAGTAGGGAAGATTTTTGAGCCAGGATGAGCCAGGAAAAGGAATTTCACAAGATAATGTCACCGCTTAAGGCAAAGACCAGCCATTTTCACTTCTTTTGTGGTGGAACGTCATCAGTTAAGGTGGGGCAGGGCCTTTTCACTTCGTGATTCTTCAGTTACTTCAGGCCATCTGGGTGTATATCTGCAAGTTACAGGGGATGTGGACGTGCAAGTCACAGGGGATGCGATGGCTTGGCTTGGGCTCAGAGGCCTGACACCTACCATGTGCCAAGTACTATATTAGGTTCTGAGAATGAACAAGATGGGACTCCTGCCATAGGCAGCCTCTGTTCTGATTTGGTGTGAGTTTGGGAGGAGGACATACAGACAAGCAATTCAATACATAACAAGCTGATTTTTGAGTGTGATACCTGCTTTGAGAGAACCAGGCAGGATGAGGCAATGAAAAGGAGGATGATTCCCTCTTCACAGGATGAGGGAGGATTTCTTGGCAGAGGTGATGTGTGAGCTGAGGTCTGAAACGTGAGACAAATCCAGCTACAGCAGGAGGTATGGGAAGTCCATTTCCGGCAGGGGAGAGCATGTGCAAAGGTCCTGAAGAGGGAAACCACTTGGCATTTACAGGAGCTGAAAAGAAGCCCAGATGCCTGATGCACAATAAGCAAAAGAATAGAGGGTGGCAGGCAGGGTCAGATCATGCTAGGATTGGTTTGTTTTTTTAAGAGACATGGTCTCGCTCTGTCACCCAGGCTGGAGTGCAGTGGGACAATCATAGCCCACTGCAGCCTCAACCTCCTGGGTTCAATGGATCCTGTCATCTCAGCCTCCCAAGTAGCTGGGACTATAGGCATGAGCCCCACCATGCCTGGCTAATTTTTTTTATTGTCATTAGAGATGACAGTCTTGCTATGTTGCCTAGGTGGGTCTCAAACTCCTGGACTCAAGTGATCCTCCCATCCTGGCCTAAAAAAGCACTGGAATTACAGGTGTGGGCCACCACATCTGGCCAAGACTGGGGGTTTAAAAAATGCTTTAAATTTTTGTGGGTACATAGTAGGCGTATATATGCATGGGGTGCACGAGATGTTTTGACACAGGCACACAATGTGTAATCATCACATCAGGGTGAATGGGATGCCCATCACCTCAAGCATTTGTCCTTTCTTTGTTTTACAAACAATCCAATTATGTTTTTTTTTTCTTTTCTTTCCTTTTTTTTTTTTGAGACAAAGTTCAGCTCTGTCACCTGGGCTGGAGACAGATCTTGGCTCACGGCAACCTCTGCCCGCTGGGTTCAAGCAATTCCCTTGCCTCAGCCTCCTGAGTAGCTGGGACTACAGGCATGTGCCACCATGTCCCGCTAGTTTTTGTATTTTTAGTAGAGATGGGGTTTCTCCATGTTGGTCAGGCTGGTCTTGAACTCCTGACCTCAGGTGATCAGCCCCCCTCGGCCTCCCGAAGTGCTGGGACTACAGGCATAAGCCACCACACCTGGCCTCTTTTAGCTATTTTCAAATATACAATAAATTGTTTGCTATAGTAATGCTGTTGTACTACCAAATACTACTACATCTTATTCATTCTAACTGTATTTTTGTACCCATTAATCATTGCTGTGCACCCCCTCCAGCCCACTACCCTTCCCAGCCTCTGGTAACCATCATTCTACTCTCTATCCTCATGAGTTCAATTGTTTTAATTCTTAGCACCCACAAATGACTGAGAATATACAAAATTTGTCTTTCTGTGTCTGGTTTATTTTAGTTAACATAATGATCTCCAGTTCTACCTATGTTGTTGCAAATAACAGGATTCTATTCTTTCTCATGACTGAATAATATTCCACTGTGTATATATACCACATTTTTTCTATCCATTCACCTGTTGATGGACACTTAGATTCCAGACTTGACTATTGTGAATAGTGTTGCAATAAATATAGAAATGCAGATATTTCTTCAATATACTGATTTTCTTTCTTCTGGGTATATATCCAGCAGTAAGATTGCTGGATCATAAAGTAGCTCTACTTTTAGTTTTTTGAGGATCCTCCAAACTGTTCTCCATAGTGGTTGTACTAATTTACATTCCCATCAAGAGGGTCCCAGGGCTCCCTTTTCCCTACATCCTCAATAGCATTTGGTATTGCCTGTCTTTTGGATATAAGCCATTTTAACTGGAGTAGGATGATAGATCTTTGTAGTTTTGATTTGTGTTTCTCTGATGATCAGTGATGTTGAGTACCTTTTTATATACCCGCTTGCCATTTGTATGTCTTCTTTTGAGGAATATCTATTCTGATCTTTTGCCCATTTTAACATCAGATTATTACATTTTTTCCCATTTTTTTTCCACCTGAGCTCCTTTTGTACTCTAGTTATTAATCCCCTGTCAGATGGATTCAGGATTGGGTTTTGACTTTTACACTCAATTCTAAATCATTAAATGCCGTCAAGTGGAGAAGTGACGTAATATTCATATTGGAAGATCACTTTGTGTATCAGTTATCTATTGCTGTGTAAGAAACCACCTCAAGCTTAATGGTATAAAGTTGCAACGATGCTTATTCGTCTTCTCACAATACTGGAGGCTGACTAGACTCACCTAGGCAGCTCTGCCTCTGTATGTCTTATGTGTTGCCTTCAAACAGTATGCAGTTGGAATAGTCTCAAAGGTTTCCTTGCTCAAATAACTCCTGGTTAATTTGGGCTCTTAGCTAGGGCCTCAGCTGGGGCTATCTGGTGGAACCCCCACACATCACCTCTGTACATGACCTGGGCTTTCTCACAAAATGGTGAAAGGGTTCTAAGTGCACCTATCCCAGGAAGGAGAGCCAAGTGGAAACAGTGTCATCTTTTATGACCTAACTTTGGCAGACCACGAGCAACACTTCCACTGTATTCTACTTATAGAAGCAGGGAACTAAATTCACATTCAAGGGAAGATAAACTAGACTTTTTTTTTTTTTGAGATGGAATATTGCTCTGTTGCTCAGGCTGGAGTGCAGTGGCCCAATCTCAGCTCACTGCAACCTCCACCACCCAGGTTCAAGTGATTCTGCTGCCTCAGCCTCCTGAGTAGCTGGGACTACAGGCACAAGCCACCACGGCCAGCTAACTTTTGTATGTTTAGTAGAGATGGGGTTTCACCATGTTGGCCAGGATGGTCTCAATCTCCTGACCTCATGATCCACCCACCTCAGCCTCCCAAAGTGCTGGGATTACAGGCGTGAGCCACCACACCCGGCCCGAAACCAGATTCTATCTCTTGACAACAAGTATAAAAACAATGTGCAGACAACTTCATAACAGTGAAGAGACGGAATCAACATATGTTTCCTTCCATCAATGGAAAAAAGAATAAACAAAATGTGGCGGCTGGGCACAGTGGCTCATGCCTATAATCTGTAATTCCAGCACCTTGGTAGGCTGTGGTGGGTGAATCACCTGAAGTCAGGAGTTTGAGACCAGCCTGGCAAACGTGGTTAAACCCCAGTCTCTACTAAAAATACAAAAATTCGCCAGGCATGGTGGTATTCACCTGTAATCCCAGTTACTTCAGGAGGCTGAGGCAGGAGAATCACTTGAACTTGGGAGGCAGAGGTTGCAGTGAGCTGAGATTACAAAACTGCATTCCAGCCTGGGTGACAGAGTGAGACTCTGTCTCAAAAAAAAAAAAAAAAAAAAAAGTTCAACACATAATCATCAAAGTGAATCAGAGGATAAAAGAACTACAATAAAGCAACTGAAGAAAATAATTACGGAAATTAGAGACAGTAGTCTAACACTGGGTTGTCGATGGGTGACCCTGAGTTAGACAACCTAAAAAAATGAAACAGGGCTGGGCACAGTGGCTCATGCCAATAATCCCAGTGCTTTCAGAGGCTGAGGTGGGAGGATAGCTTGAGGCCAGGAGTTTGAGACAATCCTAGGCAACATAGTAAGACCCCATCTCTACAAATGTAACAAAAATTAGCCAGGTGTGGTGATGCACGCCTGTAGTCCCAGCTACTTGGGAGGCTGAGGCAGGAAGATCGTTTGAGCCCAGGAGTTTGAGGCTGCAGTGAGGTATGATGATACCACTGCGTTCTAGAGCCTGGGTGATAGAGCAAGGCCCTGTCTTGAAAGAAAGAAGAAACACAGGAATAGAAGAAGGCAGAAGGTGGCCAGGCGCGGTGGCTCAAGTCTGTAATCCCAGAACTTTGGGAGGCTGAGACGGGTGGATCACGAGGTCAGGAGATCGAGACCATCCTGGCCTACACGGTGAAACCCCGTCTCTACTAAAAAATACAAAAAACTAGCCGGGCGAGATGGCGGGCACCTGTAGTCCCAGCTACTCGGGAGGCTGAGGCAGGA
>NW_012116633.1:733458-747745 GCF_000951035.1 Colobus angolensis palliatus
CACTGCACTCCAGCCTGGGCGACAGAGCAAGACTCCGTCTCAAAAAAAAAAAAAAATAATAATTTTAATGAATGTTGAATAAAAATATATCACTTTCACATAGGCATTTATCTGAAGTTCAGAAATTCTCCCACCTTACTTTAGTTTCTTCAGCTTCTGTTGTAGCAAGCAAAATAAAAGTTATATATATAGATATATAAACTAAAACACAATATAAAATACATAAATTTATTTTTTTTGAGAAGGAGTCTCACTCTGTCACCAGGCTGGAGTTTTTGTATTTTTGTATTTTTAGTAGAGAGAGCGTTTCACCACGTTGGCCAAAATTGTCTCGATCTCTGGACCTTGTGATCTGCCTGCCTCAGCCTCCCAAAATGCTGGGGATTACAGGTGTGAGCCACTGCACTCGTGAAAGTTATTTTCAGTCCATTAATCTATCTACTTATCTAGCTACCTATTTGCACAAAAAGAGGTATGCATTAATTATCACCTTTGCTTTTGTTTTTGTTTTGAGACAGAGTGTCTCTTTGTTGCCCAGACTAGAGTGGAATGGTGCGATCTTGGGTCACTCACTGCAACCTCTGCCTCCCAGGCTCAAGCCATTCTCATTCCTCAGTCTCTTAAGTAGTTAAGATTACAGGCATCACCACACCCGGCTAATTTTTGTATTTTTAGTAGAGATGGGTTTCACCATGTTGGCCAGGTTGATCGTGAACTTCTGAATTCAAGTGCTCTGCCTGCCTCGGCTTCCCAAAGTGCTAAAATTACAGGCATGAGCTATCGCATCTGGCCATATCACCTAACGTTAAGAGTTATTTTTTGGCCAGGCGCGGTGGCTCAAGCCTGTAATCCCAGCACTTTGGGAGGCCGAGACGGGTGGATCACGAGGTCAGGAGATCGAGACCATCCCGATCTACACGGTGAAACCCTGTCTCTACTAAAAAATACAAAAAACTAGCCGGGCGAGATGGCGGGCGCCTGTAGTCCCAGCTTCTCTGGAGGCTGAGGCAGGAGAATGGCGTAAACCCGGGAGGCGGAGCTTACAGTGAGCCGAGATCGCGCCACTGCACTCCAGCCTGGGCGACAGAGCTAGACTCCGTCTCAAAAAAAAAAAAAAAAAGTTATTTCTTGGTGGTTGAAAATTTCATGATTTATTACTTGCTTCTTTGTACTTTTCTCTCTCTTCTCTGTCTCTCTCTCTCCCTCCCTCTTTCTGACAGGTTCTCACTCTGTTGTCCAGCCTGCAGTCTCAAACTCCTGGGTTCTAGTGATCCACCTGCCTCAGCCTCCCCAGTAGCTGGGACTACAGGTACATATTACCATAACTGGTTTTTAATTTTTTATAGAGATAGGATCTTGCTATGTTGCTCATGCAGGTCTCATACTCCTGGCCTTGAGCAATCCTCCTGCCCTGCCTTCACAAAGTGCTGGGATTACAGGTGTGAGCTATAGCACCCAGCCTGTTTTGTACTTTTCTATAGGACTTAGATTTTATATAGTAATTACAAATAATTTTAACAAAAGCAGTAGTCTTTCTAAACTTTTTAAAATTAAGCAGTGATTAAGAGCTACAGAAAGTAGTTATTAATTCAGTGCCTATTATATACTAGATATTCTGCATTTAGTGAATCACCTAACCCACATATCAAGGCAGGAATTATAATCTTTATTTTCAGGAGAGAAAACTGAGGCTTACAAGCATTTGTTAATTCTAGAGTTACACTGCTGCAGTTACACTGCCCCACCCAGCAGCTTGCCCACTGCTGGCTTTATCAAATTCAACCCCCCACTTCCACCCCTACATCTGTGCGTAAGAATGTTCACACACACACACACACACATTTCTGCAATATTCCATCTGACTAGGTCAGGAATTTGTCATGACAAACCAACTGCAATACCTATTTCCCGACCAAAGCTGTTATTCAGTATCTCTACGATTTGAGAAATAGTTTGATTTCACTCTAACAAGGATCACAATGAGGTCTTAAAAGAGGTAATAGATACAAACCATCCTAGTCTATGTGAAAGTGTGTGATGTTCAGATATATCCAGCCCTTTGAGATGCTCTGCTGGAAGGTGGTTGAGGTGCAAAGTGCTGACTTATGGTCATCTTGGTCCATGGTCATTAATAATGATAGTTTGTACTTCTTTTGTGTTTGTGCTAAGGATGGTTTCAAAACCTGGAAGAAGCTTATCAATTTCTAGGTATTCAAATATCTCTTTCACAATATATATATGTGTGTGTGTGTGTGTGTGTATGTGTATTCTATGAAAATATACATGTATATTCACATATGAATATATAAACGTATATTCGCATACGAATATATATACGTATATTCACATATGAATATATATACACATTCACATATGAATATACACACATACATACATAAATTTTTACAGTATACAGTAAATATATACAGTATATAATCAAAAAGTAAAATTTTTTTATTTTTTTGAGACGAAGTCTCGCTCAGTCGCCCAGGCTGGAGTGCAGTGGCGCGATCTCGGCTCACTGCAAGCTCTGCCTCCCAGGTTCATGCCATTCTCCTGCCTCAGCCTCCCAAGTAGCTGGGATTACAGGCGCCCACTGCCACACCCGGCTAATTTTTTGCATTTTTAGTAGAGACGGGGTTTCATCATGTTAGCCAGGATGGTCTCGATCTCCTGACCTTGTGATCCACCTGCCTCAGCCTCCCAAAGTGCTGGTTTTTTTTTTTTTTGAGATGGAGTCTCACTGTGTTGCCCAGGCTGGAGTGCAGTGGCTCGATCTCAGCTCACCTCCATCTCGTTCCCCCTGGGTTCAAGCAATTCTCCTGCCTCAGTCTCCTGAGTAGCTGGGACTACAGGCGCCTGACACCGCACCTGGTTAATTTTTCTATTTTTAGTAGTGACAGGATTTCACCATCTTGGCCAGGCTGGTCTTGAACTCCTGACCTCGTGATAGACCCATGTCATCCTCCCAAAGTGCTGGGATTACAGGCATGAGCCACCGTGCCTGGCATAAAGTGAATTCTTAATGATCATTGAAAAGAAAATGGCAGGCCAGATGTGATGGCTCCCACCTGTAATCCCAGCACTGTGGGAGGCTGAGGTGGAAGGATTGCTTGAGCCCATGAGTTTGAAACCAGTCTGGGAAATATCGTAAGACCCCCTCTCTATAACAAATATAAAAATTACCTGGGCATGGCGGCTCATACCTGGGGTCCCAGCTGATTTGTTTTTCTAAGACCACCAGAGCGAGCACAAAAGAACCAGCGAGTAGGCGAGGGTAGGAGCAAAACTGCAAATTTATCTTTGGTCACCCAGCTTCAGGGAAGAAGGTGTGGGGGTGAGGTCTGTCGGCCTCTGGCAAAGGAGGCCAAGAGAGTCACCCGGTGGAGCTCTCGGGCAGAGTTCCTGATGCAGTCCCGACAGGAGTGGGGGCTGGGAAGTCCGTGCCGCGCGTCTGCCGGGAGCGGTTTTTCTAGGAGTGGGAGGGTAATAGGCGGGGCATGGGCGTGTCAGGGGGCGTTCCGTAGGTGCAACCAGGTAAATCTTGGTCTCTTCGGATTGACGTCACCTGACACATGCCCAGTTGGTCTGCACCTTCCCAGGCACTGGCTGCATTTTCACGCGCGCGGGAAAAGTTAGTGATGAAGAACCCGGAAGTGCGCCATCTTGCCTCCGTTCGTCCAAACACTAGCTACTCAGGAGGCTGATCTCACATCACTTAAGCCAAGAAAGCAGAGGTTGTGGTGAGCCGAGATCATACCACTGCACTCCATCCTAAATGACAAAGCAGTAACTTGCCTCAAAAAAAAAAAAAATTGTTATCCAAGAAAAATTTAAAATCTCTCTCTACAAATGTATATAGTCATAGTATATTACTCAAAAAGTAAATTCTTAATAGTTCATGACAAGCAAATGGCAGGCCAGGCACGATGGCTCATGCTTATAATCTCAGCACTTTGGGAGGCCCAGGCAAAAGGATTGCTTGTGTCCAAAAGTTTGGGGGCCAGCCTGGGCAACATAGTGAGAACCAACCTCTCAGAAAAAATAAGAAATTAGCCGGGCATATTGGAATGAACCTGTAGTCTCAGCTACTCAAAATGCTGAGCTGGGAGGATCACTTGAGGCCAAGAGGCCAAGTTTGCAGTAAGCCATAATCACATGACTACACTGCAGCCTGGGTGACAGAGCAAGACCCTAAGGAAAAAAAAAGAAAACTGTAAAAAATATTAAAAAAGAAGACATGAAGTGAGAAGCTACCATGTCCAGGGCAAAGACAAAGGGCCCCAGCAGAGGCCCATTGCCCCCTCATCCCCAGTAGAGAAGAAAAACCATGGGACACTAAAAAAAACAGAAATCACTGTGAAACCACATAGGCAGAATTTACTATTGATTTGTCAGAAATCCACTCTCAAGGTTAAAAGAAGAGACGGCTTTTGCTAAGGCACTCTGCTGTGAAGTGAACAAATGAGAGTCTAGGGAAGCTTTAAGCTCCTTGATGCTGTTGACCATCAAAGACTTAAAGCTGGATCTGGAAGAGGCAACTGTGAGGCAAGAACAAAACCAGAAGAGGCCACCATGAGGCAGAAGATGGGCCTTGAGTGGCCACTGTGAGGCAGAAGATGGGCCAGACAAGGCCATTGTGAAGCAGGAGCTGGTGTAAGAGAGACTACCATGAGACAGGAGCTGGGTCTTGGGAGGTAGATTTGAGGCAGGAGATGGGCCTGGTGAGGCCACCGTGAGAAAAGAGCTGGGCCTAGAGAGGCCAATGCAAGGCAGAAGCTGGGCCAGTTGAGGCTGCCGGAAGTCAGATAGGAACATGGCCGGGGAAGGCCACCATGAGGCAAGAGCTAGGCCTGGAAAGCCCACTGTGAGGCAGGAGTAAAGCCTGGAGAGGCCATTGTCAGGCAGGAGCTGGGCCTGTTCAGGCTGCCACGAGGCTGACAATAGGTCTGGAGAGCTTGACTTGAGAAAGTTTTGGGCCTACAAAGGCCACCAGGAGCTGGGCAGTAGCTGAGTCCAAAGACGTTGTGAGGCAGGAGTTGGGCCTATAGACACAGCCGTGAGGAAGAGCTGGGCCTGGAGAGGATGGCAGGAGGTAGCAACTGGGCCTAAAGAGGAAGTTCTGGGCCTGGAGAAGCCGCCAAAAGGGAAAAACTGAGCCTGGAAAGGCCGTTGTAAGGAATGAGCTGGGCCCAAAGAGGCCATTGAAAGGCAGAAGCTGGACTTGTCGAAGCTGCCAAAAGGCAGGAGTTTTGGACTAGGGAGGCTACAGTGAGGCAAGAGCTGGGCGTGGAGAGTTCCCTGTGAGGCAGAGGTTGGGCCTGTACAGGCCTTCAGAAGGCAGGAGCTGGGCCTGGAGAGGCTGACTTGAGGTCAAGTTCTGGGCCTGAAGGGGCCACCAAAAGTCAAAAGCAGGGCCTGGGAACGCCACTAAGAGGCATGAGCTGGGCCTGGACAGCCTGATAGGAGAAAGTTTTGCACCTGGAGAGGCCACCAAAAGGTAGGAGCTGGGCCTGGAAAAACTGACTGGAGGATGATTTGGGTCTTCAGAGGCCGCTAGGAGGCAGGAGCTGGGCCAGAAGAGGCCAACTTGAGGACGATTTGGGCCTGCAGAGGTTGCTGGGAGGAAGAGCTAGGCCTGGAGAGGCTGACTGGGGGAAGTTTTGGGCCTGGAGTGGAGGCCAAAAAGCAAAAGCTAGGCCTGGAAAGGCCACCGTGAGGCATGAGCGTGGCCTACAAAGGCCATTGGGAGGCAGCAATTAGGCCTGTAGAGGCTGCGAAAAGGCAGGAATCTGGCTGGAGGAGGCCACGGTGAGACAAGAGGTGGGCCTGGAAGGTGCACTGTGAGGTAGAGGCCAACAACAGGCAAAAGCTGGGCCTGGAGAGATGACGAGAGGAATGAGCTGGGCCTAAACAGGCCAGTATGAGAAAGGAGCTTGACCTAGAGAGGCCAGTATGAGGCAGGAGCTGGGCCTGGATAGGTTGCCAGAGGCATCGATTGGGCATAAACAAGCCTCTGTGAGGGAGGAGCTAGGCCTGTTGAGGCTGCTGGGAGGCAGGCGGAAATTTGGCCCACGGAAGCCACTATGAGGCAAGAGTTGGGCCTGGAGAGGGTGCTAAGAGGCAAGAGCGGGGCCTGCAGAGGCTGTTCTCAAGCCAGAGTTGGGTCTGTACAGGCCACCGCGAGGCAGAAGGTGGGCCTAAAGAGCTTGACTTGAGGAAGTTTTGGGCCTACAAAGGCTGGCAGGAGCTGGGCAGGAGCTGAGCCATAAAAGGTTGTTGTGAGGCAGGAGTTGGGCTTGTAGACACAGCCAGGAGGAAGAGCTAGGCCTGGAGAGGACGCCGGGAGGCAGCAACTGGGCCTGGAGAGGCTGACTTGAGGAAGTTTTGGACCTGCAGATGATGTCCCGGGACAGGAGCTGGGCCTGGAGAAGCCACTGTGAGGCATGAGCTGGGCGTAGAGAGGCCAGTGTGTGGCAGGACCTGGGCCTGACCAGGCTGCCAGGAAATAGGTGGAAACCTGGCCAGGGAAGGTTGCCATGAGACAAAAGTTGGGCCTGGAAAAACTCTTGTGAGGTATGAGATTGGCCTGAAGAGTCATTAGGTGGCTGGAGCTGGGTGTGTAGAGGCTGCTGAAAGGCAGGGGCTTGGCTTGGGGGAGCAACGGTGAGGCAGATGCTGGGCCTGGAGAATCTGCTGTGAGGCAGATGTTGGGCCTGTAGAGGCTGACAGGAGGCAGGAGCTGGGCCTGGAGAGGCTGCCAAGAGGCATGAGCTGGGCCTAAAGAGGCCAGTGTGAGACAAGAGATCAGCCTGGAGAGGCCACTGTGAGGCATGAACTGGGCCTAATGATGCCAGTGTGAGGCAGGAGCTGGGCCTGTTGAGGCTGCTGGGATGCAGGCAGGAACTTGGCCGGGGACGACCTCCGTGAAGCAAGAGCTGGGCCTGGAGAGGCCATTGTCACGCAGGAGCTGGGCCTATCCAGGCCACCAGGAGGCAGAAGTTTGTGCGGGTGAGCTTGATGTGAGGAAGTTTTGGGCCTACAAAGACCTCCAGGAGCCAGGCAGCTGAGCCGAAAGAAGTTGTGAGGCAGGAGGTGGGCCTGGAGATCCAGCCGGGAGGAAGAGCTGGGCCTGGAGAGGCTCACTTGTGGAAGTTCTGGGCCTAAAGAGGCTGCCAAAAGGCAAAAGCTGGGCTGGAATGGCCACCGTAAGGCATGAGCTTGGCCCAGAGAGGCCACTGGGAGGCAGGAGCTTGGCCTGGGGGGCTGTGGTGAGGCAGATGCTGGGCCTGGAGAGTCTGCTGTGAGGCAGAGGTTGGACCTGTAGAGGCCAATGGGAGGCAGCAGTTTGGGCTGGAATGGCAGACTTGAGAAAATTCTTGGTCTGGAGAAGCCACCGGGATGCAGGTGCTGGGCCTAGCGAGGCCACCGAGAAGCAAGAGCTGTGCCTAAGGAGGCCAGTGTTAGGCAGGAGCTATGCCTGAAGAGGGGACTTGAGGAAGTTTTGGGCCTGGACAACCTGTTGGGCGCAGGAGCTGGGCCTAAGGATGCTGCCATGAGGCATGAGCTGGGCATAATGAGGTTAGTGTGAGGCAGGACCTGGGCCTGTAGAGGCTGCCGGGAGGCAGGTAGAAACTTGTTTGGGGAAGACCTCTGCGAGGCAAAAGCTGGGCCTGGAGAGTCCGCTGGGAGGCAAGAGCTGGGCCTGGAGAGGCCATTGTCACACAGGAGCTGGGCCTGTCCAGGCCACTGGGAGGCAGAGGGTGGGCCTGGAAAGTTTGACTTGAGGCACTTTTGGGTCTTCAAAGGCCACTAGAAGCTGGGCAGGAGCTGAGCCAAAAGAGGTTGTTGTGAGGCAGGAGTTGGGCCTCCAGACACAGCCAGGAGAAAGTGTTTGGCCTGTAGAGGCCACCTGGAGGCAGCAGCTGGGCCTGGAGAGGCTGATGGAAGGCAGGAGCTGGGCCTTGAGGGGCCGACTTGTGAACATTTTGGGACTGTATAGGCCACCCAGAGGCAGGAGCTGGGACTAAAGAGGCTGTTGTACGGCAGGAGCTGGGCCTGTACAGGCCGCCAGGAGACAGAAGGTGGGTCTCAAAAGGCCACTGTAAAACAGGAGCTGAGTCTTGGAAGGTGGCTGTGAGGCAAAAGCTGGCCCTTGGGAGGCTGATGAGAGGCAGGAGCTGGGCCTGGTGAGGTAGACTTGAGAAAGTTCTGGGCCTGGAGAGAAGGCTGGGAGGCAGGAGCTGGGCCTGAAGAGGCCATTGTAATGATGGAGCTGGGCCTGTGGAGGCTGCCATGAGGTAGGGTATGGGCCTAAATAGGCCATTGTGAGCCATGAGCTTGACCCGTAGAGGCCAGTTGGAGAAAGTTCTGGACCTGGAGAGGCTGCCAGGAGGCAGGAGCTGAGCCAAAAGATTCAAGCACATTAATTAGGCACTTTTTTCCATTATTACATTGTAATATATAATGAAATAATTAATGAATATATAATGAAATAATTATATATATATTGTAATATATAATGAAATAATTGTAATATATAATGTATTGAATTATACAATATATAATGTAATTGTACTATATAATGAAATAATTACAGAACTCACCATAATGTAGAATCAGTGGGCATGTTAAGGTTGTTTTCCTGCAACAAGGTGGTCCCATCTGAGCTTGACGGGAGAAAGTGACAGATCATCAGGTATTAGATTCTCACAGGGACAGTGCAACCCAGATCTCTTGCATGCACAGTTCACATAGGATGCATGCTCCTATGAGAATCTAATGCTGCTGCTGATCTGAGAGAAGGCGGAGGTCAGGTGGGAATATGAGCAATGGGGAGTGGCTGTAAATACAGATGCAGCTTCCCTTACTGGACACCACTCACCTCCTGCTGTGTGGCTCCTTATAGCTCCATGGCTCAGGTGTTGGGGACCCCTGCTGATGTACATCCAAAAGGACCGTTCCCACAACAGTCTTCATAGCGGTCAAGTGCAGTAACCACTTAGCTCCCAAGGCATGTGCCTCAGTTGGCATTTCATCACAATCAACAGTAAGTGGTAGCTTGAGTCACTGTGAGGTCACTTTCTGGAAATCACCAGCATCCCATTTTCCCATGGCAAGGAGCTCAGTATAGTCCCTTGGATAACCAAACCCATGTCCAAATCCCATCTGTGTGAGTCTATCTCCAGGGACCTTCTTAGCGTATCAGAGTCCAATCAGGAGACATAAACCACTCAAAAATTTAAAGTGGTAAAATTTAATACAGAGAATTATTCATTAGAACAGGGGAACAACATAATGAGAGACTGGCTAGCACAAAGTAAAGAGAACTCTAGAGAATATAGGACTAGCCCTGGTCAGGCATGGTGGCTCATGCCTGAAATTCCAGCAATTTAAGAAGCCAACACAGGAGGACTGCTTGAGGCCAGAAGTTAGAGGCCGGCCTGGACAACATAGTGAAACCCTGTCTCTATCCAAAAAAAGAATAAAATTAGCTGGGAGTGGTGGTGCACACTTGTAGTCCCAGCTCCTCAGGAAGCTGAAGCAAAAGGATAGTTTGATCCTGGGAGGTTAAGGCTGCAGTGAGTCATGATTATGCCACTACAGTCAAGCCTGGGGGACAAAGCAAGACCCTGCCTCAAACAAAACCACCACCACAATAACCATTTACAGACAGAAAAGAAATAGAGCTAATAAGCTAAGGAAAGATGTTGAAATGTGACAAAGTAATATGAGGTCTTTTATCTATTTAAAATAATCAAACAAAAAATGACTTATTAAATTATAATACCCTGTGCTGGCAAAGGTGCAGTGAAATGGGCACTTTCTTATACTATAAGGGGTGTTTAAATTGTATATAAGCCTTCCAGGGTAAAGCTTGTCAATTTTTTAAAATAATAGAGACAGGGTCTCACCTTACTGCCTCCTCCAACTCTTGGCCTCAAGCAATCCTCCTGCCTTAGCCTCCCAAAGTGCTGGGATTATAGCCAGGAGACACCCAAAACCTTGTCAATTTACATCAAGGGTAATGAGAATGTCCATTCACCATGACTCACAGTAATCTCACTTCTGGAAATACCTTGGGAGACAATTCAATCTAAACAAAAGGTCATCTGCATAAACACGGTGAAATTCTGGGAGTAATCGAAGACACAGTGGTTAAATGAAATAAGAAACAGTTATAAGAAATTATATTATGGTATTTACAGGCACCTGATAAAAGGTCAGTTCATGTTAGCTGCTACTTTTTTGTTGTTTTGAGACAGGGTCTCACTCTGTCACCCAGGCAGGAGTGCAGAGGCCTGATCATGACTCATTACAGTCTCAACCTCCCTGGGCTCAAGTGATCCTCCCACAGCAGCTTCCCAAGTAGCTGAGACTACAGGAACATGCCACCACACTAGGCTAATTCATGTATTTTTCTGTAGGGATGGTGTCTCCTTTGGTTTCCAAATCCTGTCTGAAACTCTTGGCCTCAAGCCATCCTCCTACCTCAGCCTCCCAAAGTGTTGTGATTACTGGTGTGAGCCACCACACCTGTCCAGCTGCTACTTTTATTATTATTATTATTCCACTCAATTAAAAATAGTTTTCATTAAAATTATCATTTTCAAGGCTATGGAACAATATGTGTCCTACAGCATAATTGTAAAAACATATACAGTCGTCCCTCAGTATACAGACAGAATTAGTTCCAGCCCCCCATCTCTGCATATACCAAAATCCATGCATACTCACGTTTCACATTCAGCCCTCTGGAACCCACATATCGGAAAAGTCCAAATATTAGTTGGGCATAGTAGCAAGCATCTATAGTCTCAGCCATTTGGGAGGCTGAGGTGGGAGGATCACTTGAGCCTGCGAGGTTGAGGTTACGGTCAGCTGTGATGGCGCCACTACACTCCAGCCTGGACAACGGAGCAAGACCCTGTCTCAGAAACAAAACAAAACAAAACAAAAAATGAAAAATGGGTTAGAAATTGTAGTGAGGTCTGTTGGGCAAAATTCAATATAAGCAAAGTATAAATTAATGAAGCAAATGGTGATAAATTAGTATGATTGACTTTCTGGAGTTTCTGACAATAAAGGTAAGAAAAATGCAAAACAGAGACAGAGGGTAAAAAAAGAAATTAGGGAAGCATTCTACATGTTTAATAAAATGACACTGGCCATGTTCATGCAGCAGCAGTATGTCATGATATGACATACCTTGGAGAGAAATTAACAGATGAGGAAGTTGATAAAAATGATCAGAGAAGCAAATTACTGATAGTGATAGTTAAGTAAACCATGAAGAATTTCCACAACTGATGCTAGCAAAGTGGAAATATTGTACAGTGTGTGTTGACGTTCCTATACAACACTGTTTGCCTTATGTTTGTTTGTAAGGAATGTATATACTAAAAGTTCTTTTTGTTGTCAAAAGAATATGTGTGAATAAGTCATTTGAACTTATTCTTCTGTTTTTCTACTTTGATCTTTCTGCCATCATCCCACAGCCTTACTTTAGAAATTTTTAATTTTTTTAGAAATTTGAACAAGTGCTTGTTGTGGTGGCTCATACCTCTAGGATGGAAGGGTCACTCGAGGCCAGGAGTTTGACACCAGCCTGGCCAACAAAGTGAGACCCCATGTCTACAAAACAATTTAAAAATTAGCCAGGTATCATCGTGTATACCTACAGTCCCAGCTACTCAGGAGGCTGAGGCCAGGAGGAGCCTTAGCCCAGGAGTTCAAGGCTGCAATGAGCTGTGATTGCACCACTGTACTCCAGCCTGGGTGACAGACTGAGACCCCATCTCCCAAAACAAAAAAGAAAGAAAGAAAATAGATCAAGTAGCAAGTTGTATGTGGCTTACTCTGAATATTTCTAACTAGAAGTTCTTAATCTTTCCGGGTCTAGCATCCCTCTACATTTTTTAACTTTGTTGAAGATCTCTGAGGCTTTTTCTTTATATAAATAATTATATTAAAATTAGAAAATAAGACAAAAATTTAAAAATATTATTCATTACATATTAATAATAGAACCATTACCTGTTGATAGAAGTAATACAAGACAAAATTTTTAAAATATTTGGCGGGGCGCAGTGGCTCACTCTTGTAACCCTAGCACTTTGGGAGGCTGAGGTGGGCGGATCACAAGGTCAAGAGATTAAGACCATCCTGGCCAACATGGCAAAACCCCACCTCTACTAAAAATACAAAAATTAGCTGGGCATGGTGGCACACACCTGTAATCCCAGCTACTCGGGAGGCTGAGGCAAAAGAATTGCTTCAACTCAGGAGGCAGAGGTTGTGGTGAGCTGAGATCGCACCACTGCACTCCAGCCTTCTGACAGAGCGAGACTCCGTCTCAAAAAAAAAAATAATAAATTTATCATTTATTACATATTAATAATAAAACCATTACATGTTGATATAATACTCGCTCTTTCGCCCAGGCTGAAGTGAAGTGGTGCAATCTCAGCTCACTGCAACCTCTACCTCCTGGGTTCAAGCGATTCTCCTGCCTCAGCCTCCCGAGTAGCTGGGATTACAGGTGCCCACCACCATGCCTGGCTAATTTTTGTATTTTTTTTAGTAGAGACAGGGTTTCATCATGTTGGCCAGGCTGGTCTCGAACTCCTGACCTCAGGTGATCCACCCGCCTGGCTCTCCCAAAGTGCTGGGATTACAGGCATGAGCCACCATGTCCAACCCGATTAATATATTTTTTAAAACACTGATTAGTCTGGCAACAACACTGGGCAGGGGTCTCCTCATTCTCAGTGACATAAGCCCCACTGCAGGGTTGCAGGGCTGGAGAGCCAAAAGGCTCTGACTTGAGATTTTATTATTTTATTTGTATTTCTATTTGTGTTGTGAGACAGCTCCTGCTCTGTAACCCAGACTGGAATGCAGTTGTGCACTTATAGCTCACTGCAGCCTCGACCTCCTGGGCTCAAGCCATCTTCCTGCCCAGCTCCCCCAACTGTAGAGTTGAGTGCCACCATACCTGGCTATTTTTTAAATTTTTTGTAGATTGAGGGGTCTTGCTATGTTGCCCAAGCTGGCCTCAAACTCCTGACACCTCAAGAGATCTGCCCACCTCAGCCTCCTGAGTAGCTGAGACTATAAGTACACATCACTATACCTAGCTACATTTATTTTATTTTATTAAATATTGAAAAATATTTTTGGCCAGGCGCGGTGGCTCACGCCTGTAATCCCAGCACTTTGGGAGGCCGAAGTGGGCAGATCACCTGAGGTCGGCAGTTCGAGACCAGCCTGACCAACATAGAGAAACCCCATCTCTACTAAAAATACCAAATTAGCCAGGTGTGGTAGTGCATGCCTGTAATCCCAGCTACCCAGGAAGGCTGAGGCAGCAGGAGAATCGCTTGAACCCGGGAGAATCACTTGAACCCAGGAGGCAGAGGTTGTGGTGAGCTGAGACCATGCCACTGCACTCCAGCCTGGGCAAAAAGAGCGAAACTCCGTCTCAAAAAAAAAAGAAAAAGAAAAATATTTTTGTAGAGAGGAGGACTTGCTATGTTGCCCAGGCTGGTCTTGAATTCCTGCCCTTAAAAGATACTCCCATCTCTGCTTCCCAAACAGCTGTGACTACAGGCATGAGCCACTGTACTGAGCCTGAAGATATTTCTTTAATCTAGCATCCCATACTTGATAGGATTGAGAAAGGCAGTAGTGTTTTTTAAAATTACTTAATAATTCAGTAAGAATCTATCTCAACTTTGACCCCTGCCTTCTCTCACACTCCACATCCAGTCTGTCAGGAAATCCTGTTGTGTCTTCAACATGTATTGAAGATCCCCATCCAGCAACTCCCTGGCCTCCTCCCCTGCTTCTCTCCTCTGACCATCTCTCACCACCACTATGACCCTGGTCAGGACCACTATCATCTCTCGCCTGGATGTTGCCACAGCTTGGCCCCCATGCTTCTACCCAAATCTTCCCACAGTCTTTCTCAACTCAGCAGCCAGAGAATGCTTTTAAATTGGGAGAGAGACCATGTTGCCTCTCTGCTCAGAACCCCTCGGTGGTTCCTATTTTAGTCAGAGTAAAAGCCAAAGCCCCAGCAATAACCTCCCAGGGCTTACACGATCTGTGCTGATCTCAGCCCAGCAACTCCCTGGCCTCCTGCCCTAATTCTCTCCCTCTCTCCTTCTGCTCCCGTGGCCTCCTTCCAGAGCCTCAGACACACCTCAGACACTTTATTCCGTTGTTTCTGCCTACAGGCCTCTTCCCTCAGCACCTCGGCCAGCTCCTTCCCCTCCTTCAAGTC
>NW_012116633.1:748992-750409 GCF_000951035.1 Colobus angolensis palliatus
CACCTCGCCCGGCTAATTTTTTGTATTTTTTAGTAGAGACGGGGTTTCACCGTGTTAGCCAGGATGGTCCTGATCTCCTGACCTCATGATCCGCCTGTCTCGGCCTCCCAAAGTGCTGGGATTACAGGCTTGAGCCACTGCGCCCAGCCCCCCTTTCTTTTATAAGGACCTTTGTGATTGCTGGGCATGGTGGCTTTCACCCATAATACCAACACTCTGGGAGGTTAAGGCAGGAGGAACACCTGAGGCCCAAAGTTTGTAACTAGCCTGAACAACATAGTGGGACCCCACCTCTAGAAAAAAATGAGAACAAATGTTAGCTGGATGTGGTGTGTGCCTGTAGTCCCAACTACTTAAGAAGCTGAGGTGAGACGATCACTTTAGCCCAGGAGTTTCAGATCACCCTGGGTGACATAACTAAATTTCATCTCTACAAAAATGAGCTGAGCATGGGTGACATGCATGTGTTGTCCCAGCTACTTGGGAAGCTGAGGCGGGAGGATCGCTTGATCTCAGGAGGTCAAAGCTATTAATAAGCTATGATACATCACTGCACTCCAGCCTGGATGACACGGGGAGATTCTGTCTCAAAAAAAGAAAAGAAAAGAAAAATATATTTGGTCTCTGTCCCTGGTTCCTGGTACAGAGCTTCTAAAGCTTTTATAAAGACCTCAGTGATAGAGGTGACAGGAGCATCTTTTGTTTTAATATTTGGTCTTGGTCCCAGGTTTCTAACACAAGAGCCTCTAAGAACTCTGGGATCTCCAGCATGATAAGAATGCATTTGGGGATGTTGTTGAGATGAATGGGTGGCTGCAAGCTCCTAGATTTCTTCAGGAGGAGGGCTGACTGCCAGAGGAAGCAACCAGATGATTAGAGGCTTGGAACTTTCAGCCTCACCTGCTTAACTCCAGGAGGTAAGTGGGGCTGGAGACTGACTTAATCACCAATGGCCAAGGATTTTATCAATCGTGCTTGCATAATAAAGCCTCCATAAACACCCTGAACAACAGGGTTTGCAGAGCTTCCAGGGTTGCTGAACACAGGAGATGGTGGGAGGGTAGTATGTTCAACAGAGTGCATGGGAGCTCTGTGCCCCTCCAAACTTACCTTGCCCTGGACATCTTCCTTTTCTTTTTTCTGAGAGGGTCTGGCTCTTTTGTCCAGGCTAGAGTGCAGTAGCACAATCTCAGCTCACTACAACCTAAGCCTCCCCAGTCTCCAGCTCAAGGCATCCTCTCACCTCAGCTTCCTTAGTAGCTGGAACTCATAGGTGCACAACACCACACCTGGCTTTTTTTTTTTTTTTGTAGAGACATGTTTTCATCATGTTGCCCAGGCTGGTCTCAAACTCCTGAGGTTAAGTGATCTTCCCACCTCAGCCTCCCAAAGTGCTGGGATTACAGGCATGAGCCAC
>NW_012116633.1:751794-754063 GCF_000951035.1 Colobus angolensis palliatus
GGCAAAATTCCATACAAGCAAATTACTGTCTCTCCAAAGCATTCCCACCACACTTAATTCACCATTTCCTGAACAAAATGTGCCATCTTCATTGTCCAGGTCTTTACAGTGCTGGTTTCCCTGCCTGGGCAGCTCCCTCCATCCCATCCCAGCCCATTCCCCATCCCTCCACCTCCCCCTTCCCTCCCCACTCTCATACAAGTCTTCCTCATCTTTCAGGACCTGGTTTCAATATCACCTTAACTGGAAGCTTCTGTCACCCTCCAGAAGAGCATCCCATTGTACTTGATGCATGCACTATTATTTGATCATTTCTGAGTCATGGTACAAGTCTTTTTGTACCTGAATAACATGTTGCCCAGTCAGTCTCTCTTCCTGGATTTTGAAGTCTTTCATGGTAGATCCAGTTGGAAGTGATAAAAAGACATTCTTTTGAAAAAGAGGGATGACACAGACAGACATAAATTCTTACATGTTTTAAATGGTATGTGAAAATTTAACAAAATTCAAAGGCTTGTGGGGAACACTTAGGAGGAAAAGTTACTAGGAATGTTATAAAGGGTTAATTTATATTTTATTGTACTTTATTTTATTTTATTTTTTGAGACAGAGTCTCATTCTGTCACCTAGGCTGGAGTGCAGTGGTACAATCAGGGCTCACGGCAGTCTCAACCTCCTGGTCTCAAGTAATCTCACTTAATCTTTACTTGGTTTAAGAAACTCAGTCTTGGTTGAGCATGGTGGCTTATGCCTATAATCTTAGCATTTTAGGAGGCTGAGAGGGGTATATTACTTGAGTCAAGCAGTTTGAGATCAGCCTGGGCAATATATTAAGACCCTGTCTCTACCAAAAAAACAGAGTGAATTTGTGGAAGACAATTTTTACACAGACTGGGGGTGGAGGGAATGATTTCAGGATGATTCAAGTGTATTACATATATTGTGCACATTATTTCTATTATTATTACATTATAATATATAATGAAATAATTATACAACTCACTATAACATAGAATCAGTGGCATCTCTGAGCTTGTTTTCCTGCATCAAGGCTGTCCAAGTGGGGTGACGGGAGACAGTGACAGATCATCAGCCATTCTTTAGATTCTCATAAAGAGCGTGCAACCTAGATCCCTCACATGCACAGTTCACAACAGGGTTCGTGCTTCTATGAGAATCGAATGCTGCTGCTCATCTGACAGGACATGGAGCTCAGGTGGTCATGTGAGTGATAGGAGGGGCTATAAATACAGATGAAGTTTCCCCTCACTCGCCTGCTGCTCACCTCTGGCTCTGTGGCCCTGTAGTTGGAGACCCCTGCTTGAGTGCATTCAAAGGGATCCATCCCATGCCATTCTTCAGAGTCATATTTACTGCGGCAGTGGTCAACTGTAGCACCCCTAAGCTCACACGGCATATGCCTCAGCTGGCATTTCATCACAATCAACAGTAAGTGGTAGCTTGAGTCATTGTGAGGTCAGTTCCTGGAAATCACCAGCATCCCATGTCCCACTGGCAAGGAGCTCAGCACTGCTCCTGGGATAACCAAACCCATGCCCAAATCCCATCTGTGTGGGTCTATCTCCTGGTATCCTTCCTAGCATCAATTCTGTATTTGTAGGAGTCCAATCAGGAGACATAAACCACTCAAGAGTTTAAACTAGAATGGGCATGGTGGTTCAAACCTGTAATCCTAGCACTTTGGGAGGCCAAGGCGGGTGGATCGCTTTGAGCTCAGGAGTTTGAGACCAAACTGGGAAACAGGACGAAACCCCGTCTCTACAAAAAACACAAAAATTAGGTGGGTGTGGTGGTACATACCTGTAATCCCAGCTACTTGGGAGGCTGAGGCAGAAGAATTGCTTTAGCCTGGCAAGTGAAGGTTGAAGTGAGCAGAGATTGTGCCACTGGACTCCAGCTTGGGCGACAGAGTAAAATCCAGTATCAAAAAATAAAAGAAAAAATATATATGTAAATTTAATATAAAAAGTATTAAATTTTGGCTGGGCGCAGTGGCTCACGCCTATAATCCCACAACTTTCAGAGGCCAAGGCAGGTAGATCACCTGAGGTCAGGAGAGAGACTTGACCAACATGGAGAAACCCCGTCTCTACTAAAAATACAAAATTAGCTGGGTGTGGTGGAGCATGCCTGTGATTCCAGCTACTTGGGAGGCTGAGGCAGGAGAATTGCTTGAACCTCGGAGGCGGAGGTTGTGGTGAGCTGAGATTGTGCCATTGCACTCCAGCCTGGGCAACAAGAGCAAAAC
>NW_012116633.1:760901-761410 GCF_000951035.1 Colobus angolensis palliatus
TGGCAGTATCTGGGTGAGCCCATGTAATTACAAGTGTTCCTTAAATGTGGAAAAGGGAGGCAGAAGGTTAAGAACCAGAGATAGTGGGCACAATGGCTCATGCCTGTACTACCAATACTTTGGGAGGCCAAGATAGGAAAATCCCTTGAGTCCAGGAGTTCAAGGCCAGCCCTGACAACATAGTGAGGCCTCATCTCTACAAAAAACCCCAAAATTCCCCAAGTGTCATGGTGCTTACCTGTAGTCCCAGCTACTGGGAAGGATGAGGTGGGAGGATCACTTAAGCCTGGGAGTTTGAGGCTACAATGAGCCATGATAGGACAACTGAACTCCATCCTGAGTGACAGAGCAAGGTCCTGCTTCTAAAGAAAAAAAGGACATTGGAATCAGAGTCCCCTCCATCCTAAGGTGCCTACAAGGCATCTCTCTCTGCAAACGAGTAAACATCATCCTCCAACTCCTCACAGAGTGGAGCAGCAGGAAAACTCCCTCACCTCATTTCTGTGTGG
>NW_012116633.1:763043-766957 GCF_000951035.1 Colobus angolensis palliatus
CAAAAAAATATAAAAATTAGTCAGGCATGGTGGCATGCACCTGTAATTTTCAGCTACTCAGGAGGCTGAGATGAGAAAATCACTTGTGCCTGGGAGATCAAGGTTGCAGTGAACTGTGATGGCATCACTGTGCTGCAGCCAGAAAGACAGAACAAGCCCCTGTCTAGAAAAAAACAAAAATGTCAGTGAAGATGTGGAGGAATTGGAACTCACATACATTACTGGTGGGAACATAAAATCGTGTAACCACTTTGGGTATTTCTTTTCGTGTCATTTTAATTGGATTTTTAAAAAAAATCAAGACAGGGTCTCACTATCTTGCCCAGGCTGATCTTGAACTTGTGGGCTCAAGTCATCCTCCCAGCTGAGCCTCCTGAGTAGCTGGGACTACGGGTGTGAGCCATTGCACCCAACTGGTGTAGCCACTTTAGAAAACAAACTGTAAGTTTCCCAAAAGGCTAAATATACAGTTATCATATAATATCACAATTTCACTCCTAGGCATATATCCCAGAGAAATAAAAATGTATGTCCGCACAAAAACTTGTACAGCAATCTTCACAGCACCATTATTCATAATGGCCAATACACGGAAACAACCCAAATGTCCACCAACTGATGAACAGATAAACAAAATGCAGTGTGTCTCTAGCACGGAATATTATTCAGTCATAGAAGGAATGAAATATTGATACACACTATGACATAAAGGAACTTTGAAAACACTGTGCTAAGAGGGAAAAAAGCCACAAAAGATCACATATTGTACAATTCTATTTGTCCAGATTAGGCAAATCTATAGCAACAAAAAAATGAATCAATGGTTGCCTAAGGCTGGGGGCCAAGGCAGGTGGGGGGAGTAGGAGGTAGTGGCTAAGGGGTACGGATTTCTCTATAGCGTAATGAAAGGTTCTAAAAGTGAATGTGGTGATCGATGCACAGCTCTGGGAATACTCTAAAACCTACTGAATTGTAGATTTCAATAAATAAATAAATTGAAGGGTATGTGAATCATATTTTAATAAAGCTATTATTTAAAATAATAAGTGGCTTGGCACAGGTGGTCATACCTGCCTGTAATCCTAGCACTTTGGGAGGCTGAGGCAGGAGTTTGAGCCTAGTCTGAGAAACCTAGCAAGATCCCATCTCTATGATAAAAAATAAAAAAATTAGCTGGGCATGGTGGTACACGTCTGTAGTCCCAGCTACTTGGCAGACTGAGGATTGCTTAAGCCCAGGAGTTTGAGGCTACAGTGAACCATGATCATGTCACTGTACTGCAGCCTGGGTGACAGATCAAGACCCTGTCTCTAAAAAGGAAAGAAAAGAAATACAAGTTTTTTTGTTTTGTTTTGTTTTTTGAGATGGAGTCTTGCTCTGTCGCCCAGGCTGGAGTGCAGTGGTGCAATTTCGACTCACTGCAAGCTCCACCTCCTGGGTTCACGCCATTCTCCTGCCTCAGCCTCCCAAGTAGCTGGGACTGCAAGTGCCTGCCACCATGCTCGACCAATTTTTTGTATTTTTAGTAGAGACGGGGTTTCACCTTGTTAGCCAGGATGGTCTCGATCTCCTGACCTTGTGATCCACCCACCTTGGCCTCCCAAAGTGCTGGGATTACAGGCGTGAGCCACCGTGCCAGCAGAAATACAAGTTTTTATCACTTTGTGAGTATAGCCAAGTTTGAGGAGAAATAGACAAGAAAAAAAGAGCACTGAACAATGAGAGTAAGTGGCTGGTTAGGCCCAGTTGCTAGCTAAGTGGCTTCTGAAAAATTCATTAGTAAAGTTACAGCTCTAGGGACAGTCATGCAGTCAAAGAATGAATGCTAAATACATTATAAATGCCGACGGTCTTTCCTTACACGCCTTCTAGTGAAAAATTCCTAAGTGCCTAAATAGCAAGTCTGCAATGATAGCAGCTGTTTATTAAAGACTACAAAAAAGAAATGGAGGCTGAGCATGGTGGCTCATGCCTGTAATCCTTGAACTTTGGGAGGCTGAGGCTGGCAGATCACGTGAGGTCAGGAGTTCGAGACCAGCCTGGCCAACATGGTGAAACCCCATCTCTACTAAAAATACAAAAATTAGATGGGTGTGGTGGCAGACGCCTTAATCCCAGCTACTCAGGAGGCTGAGGCATGAGAATTGCTTGAACCCAGAAGGCGGAGGTTGCAGTGAGGCAAAATCACGCCATTGCACTCCAGCCTGGGCGACAAAAGCAAGACACTGTCTTTTTTTTTTTTTTTTTTTAAAAAGCATCTTTTTCAAGAATGACATAGTGTTTCATGATAAAGAAGCCTTAATTTTGCATTTGGTCAAGTATTGATTCGATTTAGCAAATATGACAACAGACCTGGATAAAGTGCGAACAACACAATTTCATTTTCTCCTTAATCAAAACTGATTAGATAGTCTAACATCAATTCTGATCTTATTGAAAACTGATAAGGTAAAAAAATTAGGGAATGATGGAGCCAATAAGATGTTGCAACCTGTTCCAAGGAGAATTCCAAAACCCACACATATCTGAGACCATCAAGTATGATGAAATATATTTGATGACTATATTTAAAAATAAACTGATTATATAGCCAACAATTGGGCAGGGGTCTCCTCATCCACAGCCACACAAACCCGATCATGCCACATAGCCTAGAAAGGACTGGTCTGACTTGAGATTTCATTTCATTTGTAATTCTATTTTGAGACAGGGTCCCACTGTGTCACCCAGGATGGAGTCCAGTGGTATAATCATAGCTCACTGCAGCTTTGACCAACTAGGCTCAAGAGATCATCCTGCCTCAGCTGCACCAGTACCTGGGAATACAGGCAAGTATCACCATATCAGGCTTTTTTTTTTTTTTTTTTTTAATTTTTATAGAGAGAGAAGTCTTGCTATGAGCTGGCCTCAAACTCCTAGCCTCAAGAGATCTGCCCACCTCAGCCTCCTGAGTAACTGGGGCCATAGGTACACACCACCATGCTCAGATATATTTATTTTATTTTATTAAATTTCTTTTTTTCATTTTTGTAGAGAGGAGGTCTTGCTATGTTGCAAGGCTGTTCTCGAACTCATGGCCTTAAAATATACACCCATCTCTGCCTCTCAAACTGTTGGAACTATAGGTGTGAGCTACTGCCCCTGGCCTGACTTGGGATTTTTTTAATCTAGCATCCTTTACTTGGTAGGATTGGGAAAGGCAGCAGTGTTTTGAAAAATTACTTAATAATTCAATTAGAACAAAACTCAATCTTGACTCCTGCCTTCTCTCACAGCTCACATCCATTCTGTCAGGAAATCCTATTGACTGACTTCATCTTCCACCTGGATACTGCCACACTTTAGCCCCCCTGCTTTTACCCAAATCTTTCCACAGTCTTTTTCAACTCAGCAGCCAGGGGGGTGCTTTTAAATCAGGAAAAAGATCACGTTGCTTCTCTGCTGAGAACTCCGCCCCACCCTACCCCCCACCCCCACGGTTCCCATTTCAGTCAGAGTAAAAGCCAAAGCCCCAGCAATAGCCTCCAGGGCTTACATGATCTGTACTGATCCCAGCCCAGCACCTCCCTGGCCTCCTTGCCTTCTTCACTCCCTCTATCTCTTTGCCCCTCTGGCCTTCTTCCAGAGCCTCAGACATACCAGGGAGTTTCCTCCTAATGCCTTTATCCTGTTGACTCAGCCTACAGTGCTCTTCCCTCAGCACCTTGGCCAGCTCCATCACCTGCTTCAAACTTTTGCTCAATTTTCACTCATGAGGCCAATCCTGACCATTCTACTTAACATTGCCATCTGTCCCCATTCCCACCATGCTCCTTTCTCTTTTTCTTTTTCTTTCTCTTTCCCTCCTTTCTTTCCTTCCTTCCTTCTTTCCTTCCTTCCTTCCTTCCTTCCTTCCTTCCTTCCTTCCTTCCTTC
>NW_012116633.1:767204-768585 GCF_000951035.1 Colobus angolensis palliatus
TTTTTGTATTTTTAGTACAGACGCAGTTTCACCATCTTTGCTAGGGTGGTCTTGAACTCCTGACCTCGTGATCCACTCCCCTCCTTGGCCTCCCAAAGTGCTGGCATTACAGGCATGAACCACTGTACCTGGCCTCTTCTTTAAAATTTTTGTAGACATGAGGTCTCACTATGTTGCCCAGGCTGGTCTTAAGCTCCCGGGCTTGAGCAATCTTCCCACCTCAGCCTCCCAAAGTGCTGGGATTATAGGCATGAGCAACTGCCACTGGCTTCATGTTCATTTCTTCTTGCTGTTGCAACAAACTACCCTATGTTTAGTGGCTTAAAACACCACAAATCCACCATCTTACAGTTCTGGGGGCCAGAAGCCCAACTAGGTCTATTAAGGCTAAAGACAAGGTGTCAGAGGGGCTGCCTCTTCCAGTTTCTAGAAGCCACCCCCATTCCTTGACTCACCTTGAAGATGGCCCCTGACTCCATCTTCAAAGCCAGAAGTGCAGCATCTTCAAATCTCCCTCTCTGACCTCTTCTTCCATCACTACATCTTCTTCTCTAATTCTGACTCTCCTATCTCCTTCTTTCTTTTATAAAGATCCTTGTGATTGGTGGGCATGCTGGCTCCCACCTGTAATCTCAACACTTTGGGAGACCAAAGACGAAGGAATGCTTGAGACCAAGAGTTCAAGATCAGCCTGGGCAACATAGCAAGACCCTGTCTTTACAAAATTAGAATTAAAATCAGCTGGGCATGGTGATGCATGCCTGTAGTCCCAGTTACTGGAGAGGCTAAGGTGGGAGGATTGCTTTAGCCTAGGAGGTCAAGGCTGCAGTGAGCTATGATCACATCACTGCACTCCAGCCTCAGTGGCAGAGCGAGACTCTGTCTCAAATATAAGAAAAGAAACATATATTTGGTTTTTGCCCTGGTTCCTGGCACAAAGCTTCTAAAGCTCTTATAAAGTCCTTAGTGACAGAGGTAATAGGAGTATCTTCTGTTTTAATTTTTGGTCTTAGTCCCAGGTTCCTGACACAAGAGCCTCTAAGATCTTTCAGATCTGCAGCATGGTAAGAAAGCATGTCGGATGCTGTTGAAATGCCTAGGTGGCTGGAAGCTCCTAGACTGCTTCAGAAGGGCTGGTTACCAGAGGAATCAACCACATTTTTTTTTTTTTTAAACGGAGTTTGGCTCTCGTAGCCCAGGCTGGAGTGTAATGGGACAATCTCGGTTCACTACAACCTCCGCCTCCCAGGTTCAAGTGATTCTCCTGCTTCAGCCTCCTGAGTAGCTGGGATTACAGGAATATGCCACCATGCCTAGCTAATTTTTGTATTTTTTTTTTTTTTTTTTTTTGAGACGGAGTCTTGCTCTGTCACCCAGGCTG
>NW_012116633.1:769190-772645 GCF_000951035.1 Colobus angolensis palliatus
CTAATTTTTGTATTTTTAGTAGAGACGGGATTTCATCATGTTGGTCAGGCTGGTCTTAAACTCCTGACTTCAGGTGATCTGCCCACCTTGGCCTCCCAAAGTGCTGGGATTACAGGCGTGAGCCACTGTGCCCGACCCCAACCACATTTTTTGAGGCTTGGAAATTTCAGTCTCTTTGACTTAACCACCAATGGCCAATGATTTTATCAATCATGCTTCCATAAAAACCCTGAACAACAGGGTTTGGAGAGCTTCCATGTTGCTGCACACAAGGAGGTGCTGGGAGGGTAGTGTGCCCAAGAGACGGCATGGAAGCTCTGTGGCCCTCCCCACTTGCCTTGCCCTGTGCATCTCTTTCACTGGCTGTTCCTGAGATGGAGCCTTTACATTGAGCCAGTAATAGAAAATAAACTGGCCAGATGTGGTGTCTCATGCCTGTAATCCCAGCACTTTCAGAGGCAGAGGTGGGGGGATCACTTGAGCCCAGGAATTTAAGAACAGCCTGGGCAATGTAACAAGACTCCATCTATACAAAAAAATAAAATAAATTAGTCAGATGTGGTGGTGGGAAACTTGTAATTCCAGCTACTTGAGAGGCTGAAGCAGGAGAATCACTTGAGCCCTGGCGGTTGAGGCTTCAATGAGCTATGATTGCATCACTGCACTCCAGCCTGGGCAATAGAACGAGACCCTGTCTCTTAAAACAAAAAAGAAAAACAAACTGTTTTTCTAAGCTCTGTGAGTTGTTCTAGCAAATAATTAAACCTAAGAAGAGGGTCATGGGAACCCCTGATTTCTAACTGGTTGGCCAAAATACAGGTGACAACCTAGGACTTGCAACTGGCATCTGAAGTGAAGGTGGTCTCGTGGGACTGAGCTCCTAATCTGTGGGGTCTGCACTAACTCCAGGTAGTGTCAGAATGGAATTGTGGGATATGCAGTTGGTATCCAGAGAGTTGGAGAATTGGTGTAGAAGCTCTGCACACACATTTGGTCAGAAGTGTGTGAGTAGTAACATGGATTTTTCTCTCACCTGTCTACCTGCTTAACTGCATGGGAGAGACAATGCATGGTGTTCATGAACAAGGCAAGCATTAAAGTCAGACCAGACCTAACATTTGACTCAGTCTTAATATCCAGGTGAGCTTGGGCAAATCACTTATTATCCCCAAGTCTTCATCATTTTGTGTGTAAAATGGGGATAACTGTGGCACCGACCTGTGATTTTGCGAGAACTAATGAAATACTATGCTTGATGTTATTGTGATCATTATACCTATTCCAAACTATTTGACAAGGACAGTGATGTATGATAACATCAACAGATTAGAAATTGTAATGAATTCTCTCAGGCAAAATTCCATACAAGCAAATTACTGTCTCTCCAAAGCATTCCCACCACACTTAATTCACCATTCCCTGAACAAAATGTGCCATCTTCCTTGTCCAGGTCTGTACAGTGCTGGTTTTCCTGCCTGGGCTGCTCACTCCATCCCATCCCAGCCCATTCCCCATCCCTCTGCCTCCCCCTTCCCTTCCCACTCTCATACAACTCTTCCTCATCTTTCAGGACCTGGCTTCAATGTCACCTTAACTGGAAGCTTCTCTCACCCTACAGAAGAGCTTCCCATTGCACTTGATGCATGTACTGTTATTTGACCATTTTTGAGTCATAGTCCAAGTCTTTTCGTACCTGAATAACATGCTGCCCAGTCAGTCTCTCTTCCTGGTCTCTGAAGTCTTTCACGGTAGCTTCAGCTGGAAGTGACAAAAAGACTTTTTTTTTTTTTTTTTAAAAAAGAGGGATGACACAGACAGACATCAGTACTTACTGGATTAAGAAAATGTGGCACATATACACCATGGAATATTATGCAGCCATAAAAAAGGATGAGTTTGCGTCCTTTGTAGGGACATGGATGCAGCTGGAAACCATCATTCTTAGCAAACTATCACAAGAACAGAAAACCAAATACCGCATGTTGTCACTCATAGGTGGGAACTGAACAATGAGATCACTTGGACTCGGGAAGGGGAACATCACACATCAGGGCGTACCATGGGGAGGGGTGATGGGGGAGGGATTGCATTGGGAGTTATACCTGATATAAATGATGAATTGATGGGTGCTGACGAGTTGATGGGTGCAGCACACCAACATGGCACAAGTATACATATGTAACAAACCTGCACGTTATGCACATGTACCCTAGAACTTAAAGTATAATTAAAAAAAAAAAGTTTTAAATCGTATGTGAAAAGCAAACAAAATTCAAGGGCTTCTAGGAAAAACATAGGAGGGATGGTGTCACTGGGAATATGATAAAGGGTTAATTTTTATTTTATTTTTTGAGAAAGGGTCTTGCTCTGTCGCCTAGGCTGTACTGCAGTGGTGCGATCACAGCTCACTGCAGCCTTAACCTCCTGGGCTAGAGCAATATTCCCATTTAATTTTTATTTTATTTAAGAAACGCAGTCTTACTCTGTTACCAAAGCTGGAGTGCAGTGGTGTGATCATAGCTTACTGTAGCCTCAACCTTCTAGGCTCAAGTGATCCTCCAGTCTTAGCCTCCCCAGTAGCTGGGACTACAGGTGTACACTACAATGTCAAGCTCATTTTTTTTTTTAAATTTTTAGTAGAAGAAAAGTGTCGTTATTGTTGACCAGATTGGTGGTAATCTCCTACCCTCAAGCAGTTCTCCCACCTCAGCCTTCCAAAGTGCTGTGATTACAGGTGTGAGCTGCCACACCTGGCTGAGGGGGTTAATTTTTAATTATATAAAGAACTCAAAGCAAATATTAGAAGGAGCCTAAATGCCTACAGCAGCTGACTGACAAATTGTGATACATCCATATAATAAAATATTATGCAACCATGAAAAGGATTTAAAGCAATAGGTATTGGCATAGATGTCCACAAAATATGAAAATGTGAAGTGACGTCCAATTAGCCTGTATATATCTTGAATAATATGGCCCATTTTCACAATAACAATTATTTCCTGAGATAAAATTGTGGGTCTAAACAGTAAAGGAAATTTTTCACTTCTTTATTTAAAAGTATTTACTATTTTTATAATTTAATAAAAGATTAAACAGATCATCACATTACTAAAAGACAGATTAATTCTATAAATAAATGGAAAAGACACAGACAGCCCAGGCATGGTGGCTCACACTTACAATATGAGCACTTTGGGAGAGGGTGGTAGGAGGATTGTTTGAGGCCAGGAGTTCCAGACCAGCCTGGGAAACATAGCAAGACACTGTCTCCACTAAAAATAAAAAATAAAAATAGCCAGACATGGTGGTATGTGCCTATAGTCCCAGCTACTGAGGTGGAAGGATCACTTGAGTCCAGGAGGTCAAGGCTGTGGTTAGTTGAGACTGTGCCTGGGCCACTACACTCAAGCCTGGAAGACAGAATGAGAGTCTCAAAAAAAAAAAAAAAAAAA
>NW_012116633.1:772880-777504 GCF_000951035.1 Colobus angolensis palliatus
AACCTGGGAAGCGGAGGTTGCAGTGAGCCAAGATCGTGCCACTGCACTCCAGCCTGGTGACAGAGCAAGACTCTGTCTCAAAAAAAAAAAAAAAAGTGACAAATGAAAATAATATGAGGTCTTTTATTTATTAAAAATAATTAAACAGAAAATAACTTGTTAAATTATAATACCCTGTGCTGGCAAAGGTGCAGTGAAATGGGCATTTTCTTATCCTATTAGTGATGTTTAAATTGTATATAAGCCTTCCAGGATAAAGCTTAGCAATTTTTTAAAAATAATACAGACAGTGACTCAGTATACTGCCTCCTCCAACTCCTGGCCTCAAGCAATTCTCCCACCTCAACCTCCCAAAGTGTTGGGATTATAGGCCGACAGCCACCATGACTGAAAGCTCAGCAATTTGCATCAAGTGTAATAAGAATGCTCATGCCATGTGACTCACAGTAATCTCACTTCTGGAAATACCATCTTTGGATATAATTCAACCTAAACAAAAGCTCATATGCACAAACACAGTGAAAATCCCGGAGTTATTTTTTTTTCTCTTTTTTAAAAAAATACAGAATGCTTCACAAATTTGCAATGTCATTCTTGCACGGAGGCCATGCCAATCTCTCTATTGTTCCAACTTTAGTATATGTGCTACCGAACCAAGCATGAGTAATTTAAAATAGAGTGGTTATATGGAATAAGGAAGAGTTATGGGGAATTTAAAAAACTATGGTATTTATAGGCACCTAGTAACAGCTTAGTAAGTATTAGCTGCTACTTTTATTATTTTTGTGGTAATTTCACTCAATTAAAAATTGTAACTAAAAATTACCATTGTGATGGAACATAATGTATCCTACAGTATAACTGTAAAAAACAGATATAATTTGTCCCTTGGTATATGGGGGAGATTGGTTCCAGCTCCTCCATTTCTGTGTATACCAAATTCCACATATACTCAAGTTTTCGAGTCAGTCCTGAGGTATCGAGATATATATATATATATATTTATATATATACATATGTGTGTGTGTGTGTGTGTGTATATATGAGAAAATTAGTGAGGTGTGGTGACAAGCACCTGTAGTCCCAGCTACTTGTGAGGCTGAAGCAGGAGGAATGCTTGAGCCCAGGAGGTTGAAGCTGCAGTGAGCCATAATTGCACCACTACACTCCATTCTGGGCAACAGAGTGAGACAGAAGGTTGACTGTTTAACAGAATTTTTCTGTTGACTTGAAAATACGGTCAGGACTGTGGCATATGAAAATTCTTCATAAGATAATTATCTAATCCAATTCATCCTGGAATTGGGAACAGAAAATGTTTTGGTGACTATTTATTCCTTCACTTGCTGTTATATAAACTATTGCCAGCGGGTACTTAACAACCAAAAGTGTCATCTCTGAGCTACTCACAATGAAAGGTGATGTCTGGGGCCCGGGTGTATTGAGGTCCCCATGTCTGGGCTATGGGTGCTGAGTGGGACTTACTTGTTCATCCATTTTCTGTATTCTGGCACTGGGAAACTTGGGTTTATCCATCTTGATAAGAGGTTACTTAAATTCCACTTGGCAAGAACCACAAATGGAAGAAAGGCCATGAAATCACAGGCTAGCCCTTGTTCTCAAAGGCATCTTCAGCTTAGGTGGTTCTGTAAAAGAGGAATCACATTGTTGAAAAATCACCGCAGGTCAGCTGAGGTGGTCCATACCTATAATCCCAGCCCATCAGGAGACTAAGGCAGGAGGATCCCGTGAGGCCAGGAGTTCAAGACCAGCCTGGGCAATACAGTGAAATCTCTACAAAAAATTAGAAAATGAGCTGGGTGTGGTGGCACATTCCTATAGTCCCAGCTACTCTGGAGGCTGAAGTGGGAGGATGAAAGTGGAAGCTGCAGAAGTGGAAGCTGCAGTGAGCTCTGATCTCACCACTGCACTCCAGCCTGGGTGACAGAGTGAGACCCTGTCTCAACATACACATACATACATACATACATACACACACACACACACACACAGATGCACACAGCCACATGCAGACACACACACACCCCCTCATCTCAGTCTGTCTAGACTTGACTAAAGAAAAGGGTCTTCTGGTTACAGAAGAGGTATGCTCTTTTGTGGGACAGGGAGGGACCAGCAACCTTGTTCATGGTCTTTTCCTCATCCTCTGCTTAGTTTTCCAAGAACCCTCACAGTGAAAACAGAGTCCCTGGAAAAAGGACCAAAATCTTTAGACTACCAGGGGAGAAATACGCCTCCTTTGTCAATTAATAAATAGAACACCTGCCTTAAAATCCAGGGAGTTCTGCTAGAATGAATCACTCCCTACGACCCTGACCTATGCAGGGAACATGAAAAACTGGAGTTTGGCTGGGCACAGTGGCTCACACCTGTAATCCCAGCACTTTGGGAGGCTGAGGCAGCGAACCACCTGAGATCAGGAGTTCAAGACAAGCCTGGCCAACATGGTGAAACCCCGTCTCTACTAAAAATACAAAAATTAGCCGGGTGTGGTAGTGGATGTGTGTAATTCCAGCTACTCAGGAGGCAGAGGCAGGAAAATCACTTGAACCCAGGAGGCAGAGGTTGCAGTGAGCCGAGATCACACCACTGCACTCCAGCATAGGTTACAGAGCAAAACTCTGTCTTAAAACAAAAAACAAAAAAACAACTGGAGTTTGGAGGCCTGTAATATTTTAAGCCACATTCCAGATTGTAGAGACCTTACCAAAGTACGGCCTTTCCACAAAGCACTGCCGAACACCAGCTGGCTGTCTCCATGGGGCACCGCCATATCTCTGGCTCTTGTTTCCCCAGGAGATGCTCTATTCCAGCCTTCTCTTACATTTTGTATTCTACACATTTCCTAGTGTAAGGCCTCAAAACATAGCAGGCTGCAGAGTCACTGCTGATCTATTGCATATCTGGCTTCAGATTCCAGCAGGGCACTTTGTGTTTGAGAAATTAAAGAGGAGAGAATAGACCCAGACTGACACTGGTCAGCTTAGCGGTCCAAAGATATAAGCTGCTCAAATGGACTACAGTGCCTCTGATTTTCTGAGTCTGCCCTCCTCCTAGGGCTCCTTGGATGCAATTAATTTATCCTTGTTGAAGAAATGGTTTGTTAGAATATAAAAAAAATTGGCCAGGCACGGTGGCTTACGCCTCTAATCCCAGCACTTGGGGGGCCGAGGCGGGTGGGTAACGAGGTCAGGAGTTCAAGACCAGCCTGGCCAACATGGAGAAACCCCATCTCTACTAAAAATACAAAAATGAGCCTGGTGTGGAGGCACGGGCCCGTAGTCCCAGCTACTCAGGAGGCTGAGGCAGGAGAATTGCTTGAACCTGGGAGGTGGAGGTTGCAGTGAGCTGAGACGGTGCCATTGTACTCCAGCCTGGGTGACAGAGCAAAACTCTGTCTCAAAAAAAAAAAAAAAAAAAAAAAAAAAAAAAAAAAAAAAAAAAAAAGAAAAAGAAAAAGAAACAGAAAGGAGAATATAAAAAACTTAAAGAAGAAAAAATGTTAAAATCAAATTTTCTCCTAAAGAACACTCAAAAGCACACTCCCACCAATGCTGGATCTATTTAGCTCTCTCTTGCTTTATTTTTCTGAGATAGGGTCTCATTCTATTACCCAGGCTGGAATGCAGTAGCAAGATCACGGCTCACTGCAGCTTTCAATTCCTGGACTCAAGCTATCCTCCCACTTCAGCCTCCTGAGTAGCTGGGATTATAGGTGCATGCCACCATGCCTGGCTAATTTTTAAATTTTTTGTAGAGAGGGGGTTCTCACTATGTGGCCCAGGCTGGTCTTGAACTCCTGGGTCAAACTAATCCTCCCACCTTGGCCTCCCAAAATGCTGGGATTATAGGCTTTAGCCACTGCGCCCAGTCTATTTATCTTTCTATAATTCATATATTAAATCTTCCTCCTTAAATTGCCTCCTACCCACCCATCTGTAGGGATAGCAAACACAGGTTTCAGTGAGTCAGGCAACCTACATGAAGGAAGGAGGCCCGAGTAACGTGGGAGAGTGGGAGACCGGGGGAAACTGTAGCAAACTGCAAGGTACTCAATTTAACAGTTCTTCAACACTGTGATGGTCAAACCAAACACAGAAACAGCAAGTCCAGTTCAGTTACCAGCAGGCAACGTGGGATATTTCATCTACATGCTACAGGGCAAACTGCTTAGGATGAATGACCTGGTCTCCACCAACCTGCTCTTCAAGTCCAGCCGCTCCTGCCCAAGTCCCTACACTCTACTGACATGACCCACATTCTCAGGTCTCCTGACATCTTTTCTTGTTCACTTTTTTCCCCCCAACAAATATTGCTGCTTTTTAAATTTTTATTATTATTATTATTATTATTTTTACTTCTTTTGAGACAGATTCCCCCTCTGTCACACAGGCTGAAGTACAGTGGGGTGATTATGGCTCACTGCAGCTTCCATCTTCTGGGCTCAAGTGATCTTCCCACCTCAGCCTCCCAAGCAGTTGGGATTACAGGCATGTACCACCACACCCGGCTAAGTATATTATTTTTTCTTCTTTTTTCTTTTCTTTTCTTTCTTTCTTTTTTTTTTTTTTTGTTGAGATGAAGTCTCACCCTGTCACCCAGG
>NW_012116633.1:778323-783336 GCF_000951035.1 Colobus angolensis palliatus
GACAGGATCTCACTCTGACACTCAGGCTAGAGAGCAGTGGTGTAATTATGGCTCACTGCAACCCTGACCTCCTGGGCTAAAGAGATCTTTCTACCTTGGCCTCCCAAGTAGCTGGGACCACAGGCATGCATCAGTGCACCATCATGCTTGGATAATTTGCTTTTTGTTTTTAGTAGAGACAACATCTCACCGTGTTTCCCAGGCTGGTTTCAAACTTCTGGGCTCAAGCAATCCTCCTGCCTCAGTGTCCCAAAGTGCTGGGATTACAGGTGCAGGCCACTGTGCCCAGCCTGGCACCATGTTACTTGTATAGTCTGCAGAACTGTGAGCCAAATAAACTGTTTTTCTTTATAAACTACCCAGCCTCAGGTGTTTCCTTATAGCAATGCAAAATGGACTAATATAGGAATCATATGCCAGCACTTACCAGACTGTGATGAGCACAATGACAGAAGTACAGAGTGGGACTGAAATGTTCCCCAGGGGCTTCTTGTTGCATCATAGAGGATGGGGTGAGACATCTCGGTTAAGGCGAAAGATGAGTAAAGATGAGAGTGAAAGAGTGATGACGGGGATAGCGAGAGGGTTTCCTGAAGAAGGACCAGTAAAGTCCCTCAAGGAAACTGTGAGGTCACTTCCTGGAAATCACCAGTATACCATTTCCCATTGGCAAGGAGCTTAGCACGGTCCCTTGGATAACCAAACCTATGCCCAAATCCCATCTGTGTGAGTCTATCTCCCGGGACCCTTCTTAGCATATTAGAGTTCAATCAGGAGACATAAACCACTCAAAAGTTTAAAGTGGTAAAATTTAATACAGAGAATTATTCATTATAACAGGGCAAAGTATAATAAGAGATTGGCTACCGAAAAGTAAAAAGAACTCTAGAGAACATAGGACTATCAGAGGCCAGGCATGGTGGCTCATGCTTATAATTCCAGCAATATGAAAACCCAAGGCAGGAGGATGCTTCAGGCCAGGAGTTTGAGACCAGCCTGGGAAACACAGCGAGACCTTGTCTCTACCAAAGAAAAAAAAAAATAGCCAGGTGTGGTGGTGCACACCTGTAGTCCTAGCTACTTGGGAGGCTGAGGTGGGAGGATTGCTTGAGCCAGGGAGCTCACAGGCTGCAGTGAGCTGTGAAGCCATGGCTGCAGTGAAGCATGATTTTGTCACTGCACTTTAGCCTGGGCAACAGAGGGAGACCCTGTCTCAAAAAAAAAAAAAAAGTATAGGACCAGCTGATACAATAAGCAGTAACTGCCCCTACTGTCCCTACACTGAGATAGAGTGACCAAGGAGATAGACTCCTCACTAGGGCTGAGATCCAGCCACCCTTGGAGAGGGTATAGTCATGGGTAATTCAATGGCAGAATTGCTGCATTACCAGATGGTGGAAGATGCTAACAATCTGCCCTCTGGAATTTGCTGAAAATCCACCCTCTACGATGCTAGATTAAGATATTAATGAACAGTTGTCTCACTACAAAACCACCCAGGCAGGTGCAGAGAAACTGCTGGTCACTGGGTGCTGCTGAGCACCATGCAGGGCAGGAACCCAGTGCTGTAGACGCTCAGTGCCTGTGGAGATTGACACACTACAATCAGAAAGAACAGCCTCTTACAAAGTCCCTCTAGCACAACATACTGACAACATTTAATAATGCACCAACTGACAGAGGAAGCATATAAGGAACCCACGTCTATGTTTGCAGAGCAGGCAGTGAAGGGTGAATTTGGAACTGGTGGGCAGTCATTGGATGGATAGTTGGTACATGACACATTTCAATCTACCAAAGAAAAAAGGAAGAGAGAAAAGAGATACAGGACCAGGCATGGTGGCTCACTCCTATAATCCCAGCAGTTTGGGAGGCCAAGGCAAGTGGATCACTTGGGTCCAGGAGTTCGAAACCAGCCTCAGTGACATAGTGAAACCCTGTCTCTACTAAAAATAAAAAAGTTAGCTGAGTGTGGTGGCTTGTGACTGTAGTCCCAACTGCTCAAGAGGCTGAGGCAAAAGGATCTCAAGTGTCTGAGAGTTCGAGGCTGCAGTGAGCCGTGATCACACCACTGCACTCCTGCCTGGGTGGCACAGCAAGATCCTGTCTCAAAAAAAGAAATGTTGGTGAAAATGTGAAGAAATTGGAACCCACATACATTATTGGTGGGAACATAAAATGGTTTAACCACTTTGTTTGGGTATTTATTTCTTGTCATTTTAATTTGATTTTAAAAAAATCAAGATAGGATCCCACTATCTTGCCCAGGCTGGTATCTTTTAACTTGTGGGCTCAAGTGATCCTCCCACCTCAACCTCTCATGTAGCTGGGATTACAGGTGTGAGTCACTGCACCTGACTGGTGTAACCACTTTGGAAAACAGTTTCTCAAAAGGCTAAATGTACAGTATCACAAAACGCAACAATTTCTCTCCTAGGTATATATCCCAGAGAAATAAAAATATATGTCCACACAAAAACTTGTACATGAATCTTCACAGCAGCATTATTCATAATGGCCAATACATGGAAACAACCCAAATGTTCATCAACTGATGAATAAACAAAATGTGGTGTGTCTCTACCATGGAATATTATTCAACCACAGAAGGAATGAAATACTGACACATGCTATGACAAGAAGGAACTCTGAAAACATTGTGCTAAGAGGGAAAAAAAAACAGCCACAAACGATCACATATTGCACAATCCTATTTATATACAAGGTCCAAGTCGGGTGTGGTAGCTCACACCTGTAATCCCAACACTTTGGGAGGCCGAGGAAGGCAGATCATGAGATCAGGAGTTTGAGATCAGCCTGACCAACATGGTGAAAGCCCATTTCTACTAAAACTACAATAATTAGCCAGGCATGGTGGCGGGCGCCCATAATCCTAGCTACTCAGGAGACTGAGGCAGAAGAATTGCTTGAACCCAGAAGGCAGAGAATGCAGTGAGCTGAGATTGCACCACTGCACTCCAGCCTAGGTGACAGAGCAAGACTCCGTCTCAAAAAAAAAAAGAAAAAAAAAATTCCAGATTAGGCAAATCTATAATGACAGAAAATAGATCAGTGGTTGCCTATGGGAACACAGGGGCATGGGGGGAGGAGAATATAGTGGCTAAGAAGTGTGGATTTCTCCACAGGGTAATGAAAGCTTCTAAAATGGATTGTGGTGATAGATGCACAGCTCTGTGAATATTCTAAAAACCACTGAATTGCATACTTTGATAAATTAATGACATGGTATGTGAACTACATTTCAATAAAGTTGTTATTTAAAAAAAGGAAATAGGGGGCTGGGCACAGGTGGTTCATGCCTGCCTATAATCCCAGCACTTTGGGAGGCTGAAGCAGGAGGATCACTTGAGGCTAAGAGTTTGAGACCATCCTGGGAAACATAGCACTATCCCATCTGTACAACAAAAAAATAAAAAATTTAGCTCTGCATGGTGGTGTATGTCTGTAGTCCTAGCTACTTGGGAGGCGGAGGCGGGAGTATTGCTTGAGTCCAGGAGTTTGAAGCTACAGTGAGCCATGATCATACCAATGCATTGTAGCCTGAGTGACAGAGCAAGACCCTGTCTCTAAAAAGGAAAGAAAAGAAATGTAAGTTTTTATCACTTTGTGAGAGTAACCAAGTTTGAGGGGAAACAGATAAGAACAAAAGAGCACTGAATGGTGAGAGTGGGAGGCTGGTTAGGCTCATTGCTAGCTAAGGGACTTCTGAAAAATTCTTTAGTAAAATCACAGCTCTGGGGGGTCAGTCAGGCAGTCAAATGATGAATGTTAAATCCATTACAAATGCCCATTGTCTTTCTTTACACTCCTTCTAGTGAAAAATTCCTAAATGCCTAAATAGCAAGTGTTCTGAAATGACAGCAGCTGTTCATTAAATAAATAACATCTCAAATTTTAAAAATCATGAGTCAAATATGATTTTCCTCCTCCCATTTTACAGGTGTGCAACCTAAAAACAGAGAATTTAAGTAACTTTCCTAAGTGGCAGAGCACAGATTTAAATCCTATCACTTTGGCCTCAGAGTTTGTGCTTTATTTTCTTTTATTATTTTAAAATTCATCTTTTTTAAAACCAAGAGGCTTATGCAAAATTCTGCTAGGATTCAAAAAAAGCCTCTTGCTTTTCCTGACCATGGGTGCAGGTAGGGATCATGCTTCATTTTCTTTACTTATAATTGGATAGAGACATGATGGATGGAGACATGATGACAGGAGCTCTCCTGGTCATCATGCACCAGAAAGGAGAGTGGAGAGAAGCACAGGGAAGCCAGTCTTACCATGTTTGAGCAACTGAACCAATGTCAGCCTCAGCCTACCTGCACAATTACTTTTATGTGAGAAAAACAGGCATCTCCCTATTTGGAAAATCACAGCTGGCTGCAGTAGCAAACAATCCTCAAGTTATTCCTGGTAATGTTATTTCTACAGTCCCAATCCTGTTAACTCATTACATTAGCTCTTCATTCCTCTACTGTTCCTAACATCTAGTTCATAACCAAGAGCTTATGTTATTAAATAAAGCGTTGGGTTAACAGGATCAATGAAGGAAGAGTTTAAAGATACCAAAAAAAGCTCACAGAAGTACCTGCCAAATGTGCCAACTGACTACTATGAACTAATTTACTTTTGAGAAACATGCTGTTTCTTATATGCTACTGACAGTACCTGTAAAAACGGTGCAACTTAACTGGCTGTTTTATTTTCTCCCCAATCTTAATATCTAATATCCACAGACTGAGATCAGAGCACCAGCATATACAATGCCACTTTATACTAGAGTTAGGAGGGGAGGCCAAGAGTAGAAATCAGAGTCACTTTCCTAGCTGCTGTCCTCTGTCCAGAATATTTTATTTATTTTTTATTTTTTTGAGATGGAGTCTGGCTCTGTCGCCCGGGCTGGAGTGCAGTGGCCGGATCGCAGCTCACTGCAAGCTCCACCTCCCGGGTTCACGCCATTCTGCTGCCTCAGCCTCCTGAGTAGCTGGGACTACA
>NW_012116633.1:784276-805665 GCF_000951035.1 Colobus angolensis palliatus
TGACCAACATGGAGAAACCCTGTCTCTACTAAAAATACAAAATTAGCTGGGCATGGTGGCAGGCACCTGTAATCCTAGCTACTTGGGAGGCTGAGGCAAAAGAATCGCTTGAACCCAGGAGGCAGAGGTTGCTGTGAGCCAAGACAGTGCCACTGCACTCCACTCTGGACAAGAGTGAAACTCTGTCTCAAATAAATAAATAAATAAATAAATAAATGAAACACCTCATGCACTTTACAAGGAGCTCCTTCAGGAAAGGATGACACCTTGTGTAGAGGAGAAATCTCCAATACTCTGATCTTTTCCAAAAGGAGGAAAGTAAAGGTTTGAATATATTTTTAGTTCTTTGCATTTCTGAACAGAAATAGTCTGTTATTAAGTTGCTCAAAGATGCCTATAAGCTTTCATAGGAGAAACATCTAATTTATAACCAAGAGTTTATGTTATTAAGTATGCTTTCCTTTAACAGGATCAATGAATGAAGAGTTTAAATACTTGCTGTAGTCCCCATTTAGTCATCTGGTATACTCTCTGTGAGGTATACTCTCAGTCATCTGGTATCCTCTCTCTGAGTATGCCAGATGATTAAATGGAAATTACTGCACCACTAAACACCAGTACTGCAACTCTTACTTAAAAATTCAACACTTAGGACATAAAGAATGATCCTAGGCTGGGCTCGGTGACTCACACCTGTAATCCTAGCACTTTGGGAGGCTGAGGTGGGCAGATGGTCTGATCTCAGGAGTTTGAGACCACCTTGGGCAACATGGTGAAACCTGTCTCTACCAAAATACAAAAAATTAGCTGGGCATGGTGGTGTGCACCTGTAGTCCCATCCACTCGGGAGGCTGAGGCAGGAGAATTGCTTGAACCTGGGAGGCGGAGGTTGCAGTAAGCCAAGATCGCACTACGGCACTCCAGCCTGGGCGACAGAGTGAAGCTCTGTCTCAAAAAAAAAAAAAAGAAAGATCCTAATGCAGTCATTTCCTTTTAAATTTATGAGGAGATGGAAGAAATACCCATATTTGATGGTTGGTTGGGAACTGTCTTTGGTATTGTATGAAGTATTTTAATACTGTGAACATGAAAATATGAGAACCCTGCAGACCCCGTGGGCACAGAGAGAAGGAAGTACATTAGAGGGTGTTGCAGGAAATACTTTCATTCCAAGCACTGCTGTTTAAAAACAAAGAAGACAAAAGATGAAGAAACATTCCACGTGACCCTCTGCACCCTTATTTGTTGCAATAAAGGAAAAGCATTTTAGGAATTTTTTTGAGTCCAGTTTATGATGTGATCCATGTTAGTTATTTTCTGTTAATGATTTTCAAAATCTCAGTTAAAAACATTCAGAAGTTTAGCTTTATCGCAGGCAGCTGTTCACATGTAAAACTAGTTTGGTTATCTTCATCTGTATAAACATGTAGCTAGTGAACTGACATAACTATTAAGCTGGAGAATCAACAGAAACATGCCAAGGACTGACCCTTACCTTCCACAGTGACCTCAATGTCAGGAAGCTTTTCATTACTCTCAAAGCTTCATGATCTTTTCAGAAACTGTGAAGTTGTAAAATAAGCACAGAATTACTTAGTATATTGTAGGAAAAAATACAGAAGGAGATGCTTTATAAGAGCAGAGTATTAAAATTTATTCAGTTTGGCTCTTTTCAAAGGAACCTGCAGAATTAAACTTGTAGTGTAACCCTCCACAGGGGGCTCAACAAAGCCACGGAAACATAAATGAAGTAGGATTGCAAATGTGATACTTCCAATAAATTTTTTTTTTTTAAAAACAGAAAGAAAAAGAGGTCCATTAAATAAAATACCTTAAAAAGCCAAGAAACTAACTGCAAGTCCCCCAAAGAGAGTGGTCAATGATTCTGTGTGATTTAAGGAATGCTGAGAAAGAATGTCTTAATGCAGTGAACTATAATATGAAATACAGGTAATCTCTTACCTTTAGTGTTTATTAGCCATTCCAGGAGGCAAGTAGGAAAAAACTAGTTCAGGTCTAGAAAGAAAACCAAGAAATGTTACGGTAGCCAGTAAAATGGTGGCCTCACACCTAGTAAAACAGTCATGATATGACCAGTGTTTTTCCCTAAAGGCATTCGCAGAGTCATCCTGTAATGTAACAATAATTCCTATCATTGTGGACAAAAACCCTGACTTTTCCTTTCCATGACTGGCAAGTAATTATATGAAGAATAAATTACTTCTTTCATGAAAAAGAAAATTTAACACTAGTGTACTTTCTTCAGCTACTAAAATTCTACAGAAATGTAGATATAATAAGAAACTCAGGCCGGGCGCGGTGGCTCAAGCCTGTAATCCCAGCACTTTGGGAGGCCGAGACGGGCGGATCACGAGGTCAGGAGATCGAGACCATCCTGGCTAACACGGTGAAACCAAAACTAGCCTTGGGAGGCTGAGGCAGGAGAATGGCGTAAACCCGGGAGGCGGAGCTTGCAGTGAGCTGAGATCCAGCCACTGCACTCCAGTCCGGGCGACAGAGCAAGACTCCACCTCAAAAAAAAAAAAAAAAAAGAAACTCAATCATCACATCAGGCCAGGTGCAGTGTCTCACGCCTGTAATCCCAGCACTTTGGGAGGCCGAGGCGGGTGGGTCACCTGAGGTCAGGAGTTCGAGACCAGCCTGACCAACTTGGTGAAACCCTGTCTCTACTAACAACAGAAAAATTAGCTGTCTCTACTAAAACACAAAAATTAACCAGGCATGGTGGTGCATGCCTGTAATCCCAGCTACTTGGGAAGCTGAGGCAAGATAATCGCTTGAACCCAGGAGGCAAAGTTTGCAGTGAGTCGAGATCATGCCATTGCACACGAGTCTGGGCAACAAGAATGAAACTCTGTCTCAAAAAAACAAAAAAGAAAAGAAAGGAAACTCAATCATCAATATTTAGTTGCTCACTAGACTGACCCAGGAATAACAGAGCAGATAAAACCCAGCAAATTAAACTTCATTCAAGTACTTAGGCATACTGTGAGCCACCGCAGTGCCTCTGAACACCATGAAGGCAGTGGTCACTAATCTTGCACTGATGAAGACAGCTGAGTACAGGATGAGGGACTGCAGGGGCAATGGAGAGTGCCAGCACTGCAGCTCAGAGCCAGGCTTTTCCATCAAGGACTTACAGCCATGCCTGTCACCTCTAGCTAGAAAAACATTTTAGTAGAAATGTCAGTTTATTGTTTTAATTCCAGAAATGACTACAGTGGCAAATAGAACCTACTTTATTATTATTGTTGTTGTTGTTGAGGCAGAGTCTCACTCCAGACTCAGAGTCTGAAGTACAGTGCTATGATCTCAGCTCACCGCAGCCTCTGCCTCACAGCTTCAAGCGATTCTCCTGCTTCAGCCTCCCAAGTAGCTGCGATTACAGGCACCAGCCACCATGCCTGGCTTATTTTTTGCATTTTTAGTAGAGATGTTGGCCAGGCTGGTCTCAAACTCCTGACCTCAGGTGATTCACCTGGTTTGGCCTCCCAAAGTGCTGGGATTATAGGCATGAACCACCATACCCAGCCTGGAACTTACTTTTTTAACAACAAACTTGATTTTATTACCCCCATTGACGATCCTTGCAAGTCATGGAATTCCAAACCAGGAGGGCTTTGAAAGGAAGTCCTGTCTGCAAGCCTTCTACATACAGGAACTCGGGGTTTGATTCAAACACAGGATATGGTACTTTTACTGCCTCAGTGAGTCCAAGAGCTTCAACTGAAAGTGCAAGAGAAAATAATTTGTAGAAGATAAAATTTGACGCATTCTTTTATTTGTATCTGCATTCTTAAGTACATTACGAACAAGGTCCCTATAATCGAGCAATATTCACTTCATATTGAAGGCATTTTGCTTAGGATATTGGGCAAATCTGAAGAACAAGCCTAAAAGTACTTTTAGGAGGAACATTTTAACACTTTCTTTTTTTTTCTTTGAGATGGAATCTTGCTGTCTTGCCCAGGCTAGAGTGCAGTGGTGCAATCTCAGCTCACTGTAATCTCCATCTCCAGGGTTCAAGCAATTCTTCTGCCTCAGCCTCCCAAGTAGCTGGGACTACAGTCACAGGTCACCACACCCAGTATTTTTAGTAGAGATGGGGCTTCACCATGTTAGGCAGGATGGTCTCGATCTCCTGACCTCAAGTGATCCACCCACCTCAGCTTCCCAAAGTGCTGGGATTACAGGCATAAGCCATCTTGCCCAGCCCATTTTAATACTTTCAATCAAAATGAGAGTTATGTTATTAGTCAAAATGACCTCTGTGTTCTAAGCAGAAATGACCGAAGTCCATACCATACAGCAGTGGCCCCTGGCAGCCTTTGCATTCTCAAGAGGCAGGGTAGCTGTTCAAAGACAGGTGGTGTCTATAATGCAACTAAGTAGTACTCACTAAGTTCAAGTGATTAGATGCAGAATAGTCAGTATTCCTGATAAGGGACAGGAAACGTCAGCAGCAGGTATTGAGACAATGGACAGGAATGCCCCGGGAATGCTGCGTGCTCCCCACTCCTTACTTCCTTCTCCATGACAGACACACCCAATCAACTGAAACACACTTTCTTGCTGAGTCTGTTCAGAATCGTTCAAGACAGCAATCCAGGAAACCGCTGTCAACAAATCTAAGAATTTTTCACACATGTGTTAGCCAGATTAGAACTCCAGACAGTGGAATGACACTTATCCCAGCGCCTCCCTTCCTCTCCCATTCTGACACATGAGAAAGCTGAATTCAGGAGAAATGAAGTTGTCTGCTTGATTTCAATAGCAAGTGTAGTAGTAGAAATAAACCAAAGTCCGGTTTCTGGGACCTTCCTTTTTTAGGTCCTAAACTCCCATAATTCATTCAGACATGATCCTTCATTGATATGTTATTAAATTAAAGACATACTGTAGGGGAAGGACTAAGACTCCCTTCACGTCCATACGAAAGAGCAAGACTCTTGTCTCCAAAAAATAAAAAATACAAAAATATTTCAATTAAAAAAAAGTGTGATGGTTTTTGGCAATGTTTAAATAGAAAATAAGAGTATTGCTTTCAAATAAGCTGACACTTTCTGAACATGTAATAACCAGGGTCACAGAATCACAGAGGCTAGTGAGAAGATTAAAAAGTACCCCTGTGAGCCCCAGTGACACATACACTGCCAGGAACATTTCCTGTTCCTGTCCCTCCAACTAATCCACAGCAACATAATGTTGGCAAGTGGCATGATCTGCCTCCCCTACCTCCAGGCAGCCACAGGGAAAGTAAAGAGCAAAGGAACCATTCCCTGTGTCACTGATAAGTGAGGCTCAATGGGAAACACAAAGCATGAGGGGCACCCAAAGGTAGGTGACAAGTTCAGTGTCTCTCCTTTGTCTTCCTGCTTCATGTATTATCTGCACCTTCTGCTCTTTTCATGATAAGGAAGGAAGCAGCAATAGCGTGTCTACTGTGGAAATGTGGGACTACTCATCGGGCATCATGGAACTTAATGTACTTTATACAGCCCTGGGAAGCTTTCAGAACCTGGTCTCCTAAGGCTCCTGGTTTTCTAAGGCTCTTGACCAGGCAGTAGACTGTGAACCCCCAGCAGTTCACACAGGTTTTCTAGGGTCTTCACACTGCTAAGCGCAGTAATGGCAACTCCTTCATTTCCTTTTTAAACAATTGTTTTCCCAATTATCCCTTTAAAATTGGGCAGTTCAGGCTGGGCATGTTGGCTTACACCTATAATCCCAGCACCTTGGGAGGCAGAGGCGGGCAGATCACTTGAGGTCAGGAGTTTGAGACCAGCCTGGCTGACAATGTAAAACTCCATCTCTACTAAAAAATACAAAAATTAGCTGGGTGGGGTGGTGGATACCTGTAATCCCAGCTGCTCGGGAGGTTGAGGCATGAGAATCTCTTGAACTCAGGAGGCAGAGGTTGCAGTGAGCAGAGATTGTGCCACTGTACTCCAACCTGGGCGATAGAGCAAAACTCCATCTAAAAAAAAAAAAAAAAAAAAAATTGGGCAGTTTAGAGCCTCTGATATAGCGACCGTGCACAATGATTTGTGGTGATGAGCTACTGAACATCATTAACGAGGCTATGGTGGTTTTTCTAAATTGTGATTGGCTAGGTGAGGTGGCTCATGCCTGTAATCCCAGCACTTTGGGAGGCTGAGGCAGATGGATCACCTGAGGTCGAGAGTTCGAGACCAGTTTGACCAACACAGAGAAACCCCGTCTCTAGTAAAAATACAAAATTAGCTGGGTGTGGTGGTGCATGCCTCTAATCCCAGCTACTCAGGAGGCTAAGGCAGGAGAATCACTTGAACCCAGAAGGCAGAGGTTGTGGTGAGCCAAGATTGCCCCACTGCACTCCAGCCTAAGCAACAAGAGCGAAACTCCGTCTCAAAAAAGAAAAGAAAAGAAAAGAAAAACCGATACCCAGCAGATTGTGAATCATCCATAATGTGATCAGGTGCCAAGGAATGTCCATAAGGATAGAACTGCAGTCAAGTCTCCTGAATTTCCTTCCTTGGGCCCCTTCCCTGGGCCCACCCCCTACCCATATAACCACATCCTCACTCTTCTTCCCTAAACACAAATTGAGGGACACTCAAAGCAAGCATAGTACTCACTTCTTTTCTTTTCTTTTTTTTTTTTTTGAGACGGAGTCTCGCTCTGTCGCCCAGGCTGGAGGGCCATGGCCAGATCTCAGCTCACTGCAAGCTCTGCCTCCTGGGTTCACGCCATTCTCCTACCTCAGCCTCCCGAGTAGCTGGGACTACAGGCGCCCGCCACCTCGCCCGGCTAGTTTTCTGTATTTTTTTTAGTAGAGACGGGGTTTCACCGTGTTAGCCAGGATGGTCTCGATCTCCTGACCTCGTGATCGCCCATCTCGGCCTCCCAAAGTGCTGGGATTACAGGCTTGAGCCACCGTGCCCGGCCAGTACTCACTTCTTAACTGATCCATCCCCTCCTCCATCTCCAACACATGGGGAGAACTTATGTTAGCCTTGTAAATAAGAAACACTTAACATCCTAGTTATTTTTCTAGTCTGCCTTTTTTTAACCACTCACCTGGCAGAAACTTATTCTCCTGGTTGGTAGCTATTTGTAAAACTGGTCTGCCTCCCTATTTTCACACCAAAGATACTAATTCTTTAGTAGAAAGGGGAGTATTCTAAATCAGACAAGTAGCAAATCACCTAGAATTCCCACCCTCTCCACAGAGGCACACAAATAAGAGAATTAACCCAATTTGTCTATAATAAACAGGATGTTCTACCCACCACTGAGCCCCAGAGCTTGTTACTAGATGACTAATCCCTAGCAGTAATGGCTACAATGGCCCAGTTCCCTATTTTATTACTGTGTGCAGAAATTTGAAAGGCACCCCTCTCCCATCCCCATCTTCCTTTACATACTTTTGCATATCAATCCATTAAGAATCTGAGTGTAATTTATCTTATTTACTCTTATCCTGTTAAATTGCTCTACAGCTGCCATGGAAGTAATTGCAGTGACCAGCAATTCAGACTTCTTGAGCAAAGGGCCTTAAGTAGGTTTCATTATTAAACCTTCCAAAGGTTTTATTATTGAAATAAATCCGAGATAGAGCAGTATGCCTCCATAGGGCAGTCATACTAATGATTCTTAAGTTACGAGGGATGTCAGACTCATCATCAATGTTGTGCTTGTGAGTACGAGTAACTGGGAATTTATCAACCAATAAAACCAACTGGCATTCTAAGAATGAAGAATAATTTCTCATTTTAAGTAGCATATGCAGTGCTGTGCAACCCTTTAAAAAGCTGCCTTTGGCCAGGCTTGGTGGCTCACGCCTGTAATCCAGCACTTTGGGAGCCCAAGGCGGGCGGATCACCTGAGGTCAGGAGATGGAGACCATCCTGATTAATATTGCGAAACTCCGTTTCTACTAAAAATACAAAAAAATTAGCCAGGTGTGATGGCACATGACTGTAATCCCAGCTACTCACGAGGCCGAGACAGGAGAATCGCTTGAACCCAGGAGGCGGAGGTTGTAGTGAGACGAGATCGCACCATTGCACTCCAGCCTGGGCAACAAAAGCGGAACGCCATCTAAAAACAAAAACAAAAACAAAAACAAAAAAACCTGCCTTTGGCTCAGGCCTGTAATCCCAGCATTCTGGGAGGCCGAGGTAGGTGGATCATATTTACCTCCTAAATATCTCTCAAAACCTCACTTCCCCTTCATATTCACTGGCACCTCCTATTCAGCATCTCTTCACTCATTCAACAATATTTAATGAGTACAAAGCATAGCTAGGTGTTTTTAAATAGAATAAAAACAGTGTGATCTTTGTTTTCTGGTGGCTCAACATCTAGTTATTTCTTTTTTCTTTTTTTTTTCCAAGACAGAGTCTTGTTCTGTCGCCCAGGCTGGAGTACAGTGGCACGATCTCAGCTCACTGTAACTTCCGCCTCCTGGATTCAAGCAATTATCCTGCCTCAGCCTCCCAAGGAGCTGGGAATACAGGTGTGCACCACCACACCCAGCTATTTTTTCTATTTTTAGTAAAGACGGGATTTCATCATGTTGGCCAGGCTGGTCTCCAACTCCTGACCTCGTGATCCACCCACCTCAGTCTCCCGAAATGCTAGGATTATAGGCGTGAGCCACCGTGCCTGGCCAACATCTAGTTATTTCTTATCTGAACTATTCAGGTATACTCTTGTCTCTTACCATTCATTCCCAGAGTAGTACCCAGTCTGGGAATGGTAAGAGACAAGAGTATACCTGCGTACACCATGCCAATAGTACCCAGAGTTTCTCCTCTTCAAAACACAGATCATTTTGTTCAGGGGTCAGTAAACTTTTTCTATAAAAACCAGACAGTAAATATTTTAGGTTTCTGGGTCATATGTCCTCTGTTGAAACTACTCAACTCTGCTCTTGTAACATTAAAAACAGCCATGGACAATATGTAAACCCATGGGTGACACTGTGTTCCAATATGGTTTATTCATAAAAGAAGGCATCAGGCCAGATTCGACCCACGGGCCATAGAGTTTGCCGACCCCTGATTTAATCACAGTGCTTCTTACTCCATTGGAACTATCCAGATTCCTTTTCATAGCCTAGAAGGTGTTCCATCCTCATCTGAGTTAATACTCAGATGAGTATTACTTCCTCCTTCAGGCTCCACTATGCTCCAGCCACCCTGACCATCTTTGTGGTGCTTAAACACCGTGCCAAGTCCGTTCACACCTCAGGTCCCTGCACTCGATGTCCTACCCATCAGGACCACTCTTGCCCAGATCTTCTTTGAGCTGCCTCAGCTCAAATGTCACCTCCTCAGAGAGGTCTTCACTGCCCACCCCAATAGGTCAGTGCCCATCCCAATGCCCAAACATTCTAACTCCCACAGCTCCATTTATTTTCTTCAAATTACTTATCACCATCTGAAAACATATCATTTGTTGCATGTATATAGTCTGCTTTCCCACCACCACATTACCACTAGAACGGAAGCTCCCTGAGATCAGAGACTGTCTTACTCATTCTCCCCTAAGTTCCCAGCACCTAGATCTGTGCCTGGCACCTGGCAGGTGCTCAAAAAATATCTGTTATCGGCCGGGCACAGTGGCTCATGCCTATAATCCCAGCACTTTGGGAAGCTGAGGTGGGTAGATCACCTGAGGTCAGGAGTTCGAGACAAGCCTGGCCAACATGGTGAAACCCCATCTCTACTTAAAACATACAAAAATTAGCCAGGTGTGGTGGTCACACCTGTAATTCCAGCTACTTGGGAGGCTGAGGAAGGAGAATCACTTGAATCCGGGAGGCAGAGGTTGTGGTGAGCCGAGATCACACCATTGCACTCCAGCCTGGGCAACAAGAGTAAAACTCCATCTCAAAAAAAAAAAAAAAAAAAAAAAAGAAAGAAAAAGAAAAGAATATGAACAGTTGGGGAGATCAAGACTTCTGGCCCAAAGGGCCTGCAGCTGGTCTGACCATTCATCAAAAAATCTGAGTTTAAATGGAGACACATTGGACTGTCACATGCAATAAAGGAACTGAAGCAGCAAATGGTCTTGATTTGGGTTTCCTTTCTACCCTACATGGCTCCAGCAAATGAAGGAGTGAGCATGCCTGCGGTGCTCCTGACACATTTAGGGTAGTTCATATTCACAGTGGTCAACCTTTGGGATTCTCCCCACATCACAGGGTCATCGTCCCTCTAGGCTAACCTAGAATGTCCAGATAAAAGCTCCTGTTTAGAGACTGGAGAGAAAATTGTCAAACCTGAAAGCCCATGAACTGTCTCAGGCAGGAGAGAACACATGTAGGAAAGACTACAGAGTCTGATGTCAGAAGCCTAATTTCAGATTGACCTGTACAGCTTTATGATTGTGAGTAATTAACTTACTTTCTCTAGGCTCTGTTATTCTCACATCAATAATGAGAAAAGCGGACCAAATAGTTTCCCAGATCTCTTCCAATTTTAACACCCTCTGACTTTATGATTAAAGAGTGATACTAATAAGGCTAAAACTGTGTCTTAACCCCAGTAGGAGCCTGCTGGGATTATGCTAAGCAAAACTATTCCACACAGACAGAGCCATTCTGACCACGTCCCTCCCTACACAGCTAACATACAGATAGGCACCACTGGCATGAGAAGTCCCTCCTACAGAGGACATTGACTGATTCAATAATAGGTTGATTTAGTCATTCAACCAACAAATATTTACTGAGCACTTTCTAGGTATTTAGGGATACTACAGAACAAAACAGACAAAATCCCTTCCCTTACAGAGCTTACATTTTAGTGAAGAAGAGTGGGGGAGTCAGACATCAAACAGGAAATGAGTTGAGGATATATTTCACACGGAGCACCCTGGAGCCGCTTTTGATAAGGTGATTTTTGAGCCTCAATCCAAAGCAGTGAGACAGTGAGCTATGCAGACACCAGAGGAAGAATGTTCCAGGCAGAGGGAACAGCAAGGCCCAGATATAGGACAGGGTCAAGCATGCCTGGCATGTTAAAGGAAACACCATAAGCTCAGTGTTCATACAGAGAAGTAAGAGCAGGAGAGTAGCAGGAAGCACAGACAGACAAGTAGTAGGGGGGCAGATCATGTAAAAACAGAAAGCCATGCAGAGTTTGAACAGAGGAGTAAACATGATCTGAATTCCACTGTAAAAGGACTGTTCTAGCTGTTGTATTGGGAGTACAGGTGTGGCTCACACCTGTAATCTCAATGCTTTGGGAGGCCAAGGCAGGCGGACCACTGGAGGCCAGGAGTTCAAGATCAGCCTAGCCAACATGGCGAAACCCTGTCTCTACTAAAAATACAAAAAAATTAGCCAGGCATGGCGGTTCACACCTGTAATCCCAGCTACTAGGGAGGCTGAGGCAGGAGAATTGCTTGAACCTGGGAGGTGGAGGTTACAGTGAGCAGAGATCACAGCACTGCACTCCAGCCTTGGCGAGAGAGCAAGACTCCGTCTCAAAAAACAAACAAACAAACAAACAGAATAGACTGAAGGAGGCAAGCATGGAAACAAGGAAACCAGTTAAGAGATTACTGAGATAATCCAGGTGAGAGATGATGGCAGATGGCCCAGGGTGGCACCAGTGAGGAATGATGAGGGACAGACTCTGGGATATATTCTGAAGTTGAATCAACAGGACACTGGAGGACAGGATGATCTTGGAAAATCTTGGGGACTACTGCAGAATCGAATGAAGCTAAATGGCACTAAATTCCAACATCCACTGTGAAATCCTGGGATCAGGGATTTGTTTATCTCTGACACCTACTGTCCCACCCAGTACTTCGCACATAATGAAGATATAAAAAGTCTTCAATTCTTGAATAAATGTGGAACTGAATATATTACAAAGCCAAAAAATCTGCAGTTTGATAGGTCATTAGGAGACCAAAAAGCATCTGGTACTAGATATATTTTACTAACAGAGTCTCCCTCTGTCGCCCAGGCTGGCAATGGTGTGATGTCAGCTCACTGCAACCTCTGCCTCCCAGGCTCAAGCAATTCTCATGCCTCAGCCTCCCCAGTAGCTGGGACTACAGGCACCCACCACCATGCCCGGCTTTTTTTTTTTTTTGTATAGTAGAGATGGGTTTTTACCATGTTGCCGAGGGTGGTCTCAAACTCCTGAGCTTAGGCAATCCACCCATACCCATCTTGGCCTCCCAAAGTGCTAGGATTACAGGTACGAGCCACCGCACTCAGCCTAAATCTATTTCTTTTTATAAAAAATTTCCCTTAATATGGCCGGACGCAGTGGCTCATGCCCATAATCCTAGCACTTTGGGAAGCCCAGGCGGGCAGATCATAAGGTCAGGAGATCAAGACCATCCCGGCTAACACGGTGAAACCCCGTCTGTACTTAAAATAAAAAAATAAATAAAAATAAAAAATTTCCCTTTATAACTCATTTCACAGTAGTAACGAAGCAACTTCACATTATACAGGTGAGAATCTGAACAATTTGGCCATTTCCCTGAGAGGCCAGATGTAGTCACCAAACCTCAGCAACTCCCATCTAAAATACAGGGATAAGTGTTACACAAGTAGTAAGCCCATGTTCTTATAAATAGTAAATCATGGGCCAGGCACAGTGGCTCATGCCTGTAATCCCAGCACTTTGGGAGGCTGAGACGGGTGTATCACAAGGTCAGGAGATCAAGACCAGCCTGGCCGACATGGTAAAACCCCATCTCTACTAAAAATACAAAAATCAGCTGGGTGTGGTGGCAGGCGCCTATAAGCCCAGCTACTGTGGAGGCTGAGGCAGAGAAATGCTTGAACCTGGGAGGTGGAGGTTGCAGTAAGCCGAGATTGTGCCACTGCACTCCAGCCAGGGCAACAGAGGGAGACTCCATCTCAAAATTAAAATAAAATAAAATACAATAAAATATAAAAAAGACATAAAAGATGTCACTTACATGAACAGGTGTTCAGGGCTTGTGTGGAGGAGCTGTGGATGAGGACGAAAGTCGACTTGGAAACAATGGAGTCCAACTGGAGTTACTGGATGAGGAAAGGAGAGAAAGAGACAGAAAAGGAAAAGAGTAAGGGGAGTGGAAGATTCGCCTCAGTGTGAAGGTCATCTATGATTGCTGACAAAGGCAGTGGAAAATATTGGAGAAGGTCTGAAAATACTGCTAAAGGTTGGTGGTTTCAGAAAATCTTGTAACATTTCCTTTACTTTAAAACTTAGCATCTCAAGAGTTTTTAGTATGAGTTGTTTTTTTTCCCCCCATGGATTTCAGAGTAGTTGAACCATTCAGCCACAGAAAATAACTGTGGTATGAACCACATTTGAATATTACCAATAAAGACATGGGACTCTCCTCCTCTGAGGTTGAGTGCATCTATTCACTTGCTGCTCAGCCTCCTCTTCTGCCCATCCTCACCTCCTTTTCTGGCATCTGCTCCTCCCCGAGATGAGATTCACACCCTCCTCACAGAGCCAGCTGCCGCCTCCCACTCTTCGAGGCTCCATCACGTGCCTGGCTCCACCACCTTCTCATGTGTGACATCTACCTTTCCCCAAGCTGAGAACACAGTGCACCCATGGTGTGTTTAAGGAGACAGTTCTGACGGTCACAAAATTATTTTGTTATGTGGTCTGTGATTTGAATTGCCCTGTCCAAAGACTAATGCATGCTTCATGGTCAGGCCAAGTAAGGTTATGTTGGAATGAGAAACTACCAAGCACCTTTAATTCCTTCCAAGATCTTTTATGAGTGGGACAAAGTCAAAAGCTGTTAGTGATGGCGAGAGTGGAGATTCTCCTTCTGGTGACAGCTGCTGCACGCTGGTGATGATGGCAGGTCCAGCACTGCTCCAGCACCCAATCCTTGCAGTGTCTTCTATGGCGCTTGCACATTCTTTATATAATACAGGCTTTGCAGTCTCAGTTTCTGCAATCCCTGTCACAACTGCCCCTAACAAAAGCAGTGACTGCATTCCTCACAACCTTGAATTTGAGCTTTGTCTTGAGAAATGAAAGTTTCTACAGGTTTTATCATGTTCACACTAATCCAGACTGAAGATTTAGCTCCAGGAATATTTATCTTTCTCTATTACTTCCCTTAGCAAAAAATGTGTTAACTTCCAATCTTCAATTCTTCACCAATGCTTTCATGCTTTGGCTAAATCAAAAGTATGCTGAGGGCGGGGCACAGTGGTTCACACCTGTAATCTCAGCACTTTGGGAAGCTGAGGCAGGCTGATCACAAGGCTGATCCTAAAGGATTATAAATCATTCTACCATAAAGACACATGCACATGTATGTTCACTGTGGCACTATTCACAATAGCAAAAACTTGGAACTAACCTAAAAGTTCATCAATGATAGACTGGATAAAGAAAATGTGGCACATATACACCACGGAATGCTATGCAGGCATAAAAAAGGATGAGTTCATGTCCTTTGTAGGGACATGGATGAAGCTGGAAACCATCATTCTCAGCAAACTATCGCAAGCACAAAAATCCAAACACCACATGTTCTCACTCATAGGTGGGAATTGAACAATAAGAACACTTGGACATAGGAAGGGAAACATCACACACCGGGGCCTGTCATGGGGTGGGGGGAGGGAGGAGGGATAGCATTAGGAGATATATCTAAGGTAAATGATGAGTTAATGGGTGCAGCACACCAACATGGCACACGTATACATATGTAACAAACCTGCACGCTGTGTACATGTACCCTAGAACTTAAAGTATAATAAAAAGAAAACAAAAAGCTTCAGTTATCCCTACACTGCATATGTTCATATTGGCAAATCAAGGAGTGCCTGTATTGAGCTTCTGCAAAAGATTTTTGGGGGAGGTGAAGGAAGAAGCAGTTCCATCATTTTAAAAGGTTAATTTTTTAAAGCTTAAAGATTAATCTGTGCTTTTAAAAAGGATTTCACAACCATTTTACCTGTTGTATTTGTTCTTGGCTGAGTAACTACATTTGTATTGTGAGTAAGAAGTTTTGGACTGTAAATACATAGTTGATATTGATATTATAAAGCATTTAGAAGAAATTTACAGGCCTTTCTCACACAGCTGTGCACTGCTAATTATTATTATTATTATTATTATTATTATTATTGGAGACAGAGTCTTGTTCTCTTGTCCAGGCTGGAGTACACTGGTGTGATCTCAACTTACCGCAACTTCTGCCTCCCAAGTTCAAGCAATTCTCCTGCCTCAGCCTCCTGAGTAGCTGGAACCACAAGTGCGTGCCACCACACCTGGCTAATTTTTGTATTTTTAGTAGATACGGGGTTTTGCAATGTTGGCAAGGCTGGTCTTAAACTCCTGACCTCAGCTGATCCACCTGCCTCAGCCTCCCAAAGTGCTGGGATTACAAGCGTTAAGCCACTGTGGCTGGCCAATTTTTAAACATAGTCCATTCTGCGTTCATTTTATAGTGAAAACAATCATTTTGGTGACTTGAATTTTGAAAATAGCAATTTTCAGACATTCAGGTGAGACCACCTGGATGTCTCCAAAGTCATTGTTTATTTGTAAGATAAATATGCAAAAGTCACTTTTCCCCTAAACCAGCTCAATTCTGCTTCTGAATCTTAGATGAACTGTCCCACAGCACAGCCAGAAACAGCTTGCTGTATCATCTTAAACCTTTCTTCTCCATATATAACTCAGTCCCAACGAATATACACAGATGCACAACCTCAATCAGTAAGCAAGACTCAACCCACTTCAACATTCCTTTCATGAGTAGAAACAGGCCTTCTGCTCCAACCCCCCACACTCAAACTACCCATGTATTACCCTTCCAAATCAAGCCAGCTTAACCTTTCTAAAGGGCAGATCCAAATTATTTTAAGAGGGAATTGCTATGAGACCATTTAATGACTGCCACTGCTTTTGTAGAATCTAAGGCCTCCCTCCACTTGGCCACCCAAGTCTATGCAATCCCACCATGCCCACATGGTATTCCTCACTCCACACAGAATGGCTGAGGTATGTGAATATGTGGGCATTTTTGACACCCCCCTGCCTTTTCTCATATTTGGAACATGTTCCCTCCCTTCTGGATGCACAAGTGACTGATCTGGATGTGCCATCCTTGCCTTCTTCCCCCAAAATGCTCAATAACTCTTCATTGCATTTTTCATAATATTAAGCCTCCCAAGGACAGGGTTCTTGCTAGACCCAATTTTGCACATCTGATACTTATACTAAATAAATGTTTGTTCAGTAAGTGAATCTAAATGTTAATTGTAAATATAAGGAAGTCATGATGAGAGAGGAACAAAAGGCCCTTCTTCATCAAATTAATCTCTCCTTAGGGAAGACACTGAATTTGTTTCTGCAGATTAGCATCTTGCTTTTTAATAAGAAATTTAATTTGATTGCCCACTTGAATGATGTTTTCCAGCCTTGGGATTCCATACCATGAGGGCTTCTGAAAGGAAGTCCTTCTGGTAGCCTTCCACATACAGATCATTTGCATGGGCTTCAAATTTTTGGTACAGTAGAGCCTTGGCTTCAGTGTTCCCCAAGGCTTCAGCTGAACAAAACCAAAGCAATTCAGGAGACTATGCTTGTGTTGAAATCAGATTTTAGTACAATCCAAAGCGAGGTGCAGGTCAATTTTTTTAAATTGGAAAAACTCTGGAAACGTATTTACTAACTATTGAAGCAGGCTTAAAGCAAAGGCAAGTATAAATGACTCATTATTAGACAGATCAATGAGACAGAAAATTAACAAGGATATTAAGGACTTGAACTCAGTTCTGGACCAAGCGGACTTAATAGACATCTACAGAACTCTCCACCCAAATCCACAGAATATACATTCTTCTCGGCACCTCATCACACTTATTCTAAAATTGACCACATAATTAGAAGTAAAACACTCCTCAGCAAATGCAAAAGAATGGAGATAATAACAAACGGGCTCTCACTGAATAGTGCAATTAGAACTCAAAATTAAGAAACTCACTCAAAACTGCACAACTACATGGAAACTGAACAACCTGCTCCTGAATGAGAACTGGGTACATAATGAAATTAAGGCAGAAATAAAAGATGTCCTTTGAAACCAATGAGAACAAAGACACAAAGTATCAGAGTCTCTGGGACACATTTAAAGCAGTGTTTAGAGGGAAATTTATAGCACTAAATAACTAATGCACTGAATGTCCACAAGACAAAGCAGGAATAATCTAAAATATAATATTTATGCAGCTAACAAACATGAAAAATGCTCATCATCACTAGTCATTAGAGAAATGCAAATCAAAACCACAGTGAGATACCATCTCACGCCGGTTAAAATGGCACACAATAAAAAGTCAGGAAACAACAGATGCTGGAGAGGATGTGGAGAAATAGGAACACTTTTACACTGTTGGTGGGAGTGTAAATTAGTTCAACCATTGTGGAAGACAGTGTAATGATTCCTCAAGGATCTAGAACCAGAAATAACATTTGACCCAGCAATTCCATTACTGGGTATATACCCAAAGGATTATAAATCATTATACTATAAAGACACATGCACACGTATGTTTATTGCAGCACTATTCACAATAGCAAAAACTTGGAACCAACCTAAATGCCCATCAATGATAGACTGGATAAAGAAAATGTGGCACATATATACCATGGAATACTACGCAGACACAAAAAAGGATGAGTTCATGTCCTTTGCAGGAACATGGATGAAGCTGGAAATCATCATTCTCAGCAAACTAACACAAGAACAGAAAACCAAAAACTGCATATTCTCACTCATAAGCGGGAGTTGAACAAAGAACACATGGACACAGGGAGGGGAGCATCACACACCAGGGCCTGTCAGGGGGTGGTGGGTTAGGGGAGGGATAGCATTTAGGAGAAATACCTAATGTAGATGATGGGTTGATGGGTGCAGCAAACCACCATGGCACATGTATACTTACATAACAAACCTGCATGTTCTGCACATGTATCCCAGAACTTAAAGTATAATAAAAAATAATAATAACAAAATTCCGCCCCCAATCCAAGGCCACCAATAATTTAATTAAAGCCTATAAAATAGGATACACACACAAGTCACTCTGTTTCCTTGACTCCACAACTTGTATGTGTGGCTTACAATGCATTTACTTTATCATCACTCTCGATAAACTCTGGGGGAGAAAGCTGGGGGTAACCCACCTAATCCTTTCATGAAATGTCTAACATGGCCTCGAGTGTGTGGGATCTTTTCTCAAGCCCCCATGCCTGAGTGCTACTTGCTGATGGCCCTTCCCCATGATTGAGGAAGCTGAGTCACTAGCTGAACACTAAGTACAAGATAGCATGAGAATCATGCTTGCAGCTGCAGTTAGCTGGGGGGCTGGTAGAAGGCACTGCTCCATGATTGCATATTCTGAGTTCTGCCATCTTAACAATACGTGTATATGTTTTCTATCTTTGAAGATACTTGCATTTTTACATATCAGAATCCCAAGGCTGAGAAATAAAAATTTTAAAAATTAAAAATAATAATAATAATAATAAATGACCCATCATTAACATCCAGATTTTGGCAGATTTAAGTGTCCTGGTCCTAAGACAATCTTAATAACTCTAAGATCTTAAAAGGTTAAACTTTGTTTTTCAATATTCTTAGGAAGAAGAGAGAGAAAGAAAATCATTATAGACAATAAAGAACACAACCTAAATACTATTTTTTTTGTTGCTTTTTTGTTTTTTTTTGAGATGGAGTCTTGCTCTGTCACCCAGGCTGGAGTGCAGTGGCATGATCTTGGTTCATTGCAAGCTCCGCCTCCTGGGTTTAAGTGACTCTCCTGCCCCAGCCTCCTGATCAGCTAATATTACAGGTGCCCACTACCAAACCTGGCTAATTTTTGTACTTTTCAGTAGAGACAGGTTTTTACCATGTTGGCCAGGCTGGTCTCAAACTCCTGACCTCAAGTGATCTGCCCACCTCGACCTCTCAAAGTGCTGGGATTACAGGTGTGAGCCACCGCAGCTGGCCTGCAAATACTATTTGGAAGCAGCCTTTTGCTACTATCTGCTTGTGAAATTAATAACCCTCCTCCACTGGCTGCTGCAAACAGGCACATTTCAGGCTAAATTTTCATCCACACTGCAACCATGAGATCAATGTTCTTTACCCCTTCAACCTCATGAGCACGCTATTTTAAAAGAAATAACTTTCCATGAAGAATTCATGGAATGGGAAATAAAAATAGTAAGCAGAGGCCAGTTTAGATTAAAAGAGACATAACCAAAGTTAGCACATGAAGATTGTTTGGACCCAGATTTAAAGCAAAATTTTTCAGATAATGAGGAAATGATACTGTTCAGGTAACAGTAAGGAAACTTGGCCAGGTACGGTGGCTCATGCCTGTAATCGCAGCACTTTGGGAGGATGAGGTGGGCAGATCACCCGAGGTCAGGAGTTCGAGACCAGCCTGGCCAACATGGCAAAACCCTGTCTCTACTAAAAATACAAAAATTAGCCGGTCATGGTGGCGTGCGCCTGTAAGCTCAGCTACCCAGGAGGCTGAGGCAGGAGAATCGCTGGAGCCTGGGGGGCAGAGGTTGCTGTGAGCTGAGATTGCGCCATTGCACTGCAGCCTAGGGCGACACAGCAAGATTCTGTCGCAAAAAAAAAAAGAAAAAAGAAAAAGAAAAGAAAAAAGAGTGTGGAAACTCAACTAAGGGCTACAGATGAGCTGACACCAAAAAAATCACTGTAATTTTGTCACATGTGATGAGATAGTAGCTGTGTAAGAAAACGTTAATGCTGTTTGGGGATGCATACCGAACAGATAAAATGACGTGATGACTGATTTGCTTTACAATATCCCTGCAAAGGGAGGTAAAGGAATAGAAGAACAAAATGTGGGGCAATCTTAATGATTACAGAAATTGAGGAATGGGTATTTTAGTGTTCATTGTACTATTTTCTCTACTTTTGAATAGGTATAAAAACTGTAATTTAAAAACGTAAAAAAAGAGCCAGGCGCGATGGCTCATGCCTGTAATCCCAGCACTTTGGAAGGCTGAAGCAGGTGGATCACTTGGGTCAGGAGTTCAAGACCAGCCTGGCCAACATGGTGAAAACCTGTTTCTACCAAAAAAAAAAAAAAAAAAAAAGTAAAAAAGAATTGACTAATCCCTGCTCTGAAGCCATATCCAAACAAAACTCTAAAAAGAAAGATTCAAGCAATTTATATCGTGCAATTTATATACAGATCTCCCTTGCACCTCTGTATGTAACATTTAAATATTTTGCAACCTGATGGTTGGGGGTGGCTCAAAGCTCGGCATGGTGGCAGGTGCCTGTAGCCCTAGCTACTTAGGAGACTGAGGCAGGAGGATAACTTGAGCCCAGGAGTTCTAGTCCATTCCAGACAACATAACAAGACACTGTTTCTTTCTTTCTTTTCTATTTTTTTTTGAGATGGAGTTTCACTCTTGTTCTCCAGGCTGGAGTGTAACGGTGCAATCTCGGCTCACTGCAACCTCTGCCTCCTGGGTTCAAGTGATTCTCCTGCCTCAGCCTCCCAAGTAGCTGGGATTACAGGCGCACGCCACCACGCCCAGCTAATTGAGTATTTTTAGTGGAGATGGGGTTTCTCCATGTTGGTCAGGCTGGTCTCGAACCCCCTACTTGAGGTGATCCACCCGCCTCAGCCTCCCAAAATGCTGGGATTACAGGTGTGAGCCACTGCACCCAGCAGACGCTGTTTCTTTAAAAAGAAAAGTTGGGGAGCCATCAGGGAGCTCACTGATGAATTATTTTGGTGATAACAATTGCTATCAAAACACAACTATAAAATCCAAAATTATATCTACTGCTAGATCTTTCTCCTTACTTCCGGACTTATTTATCCAACTGTCTCCTTCACCTCCACACCTCAACTTAAATGTCAACTTGAAATAAATTAACTATTAATTAATAATTTAATTATTTATTAATAATTAATGTTTTTGTTCTTAGATTGGCTTTCCTCTAACATCTCAACATTTGTCTTAAATTCTTACTTCATGTTATTAGCATCAAATCTGAAGGGCTCCATTACAAAAACTCTTTGAGACAAGAAACAAATGTATTTTTGAGAAACCACACAAAATGAAATAATTAACACAGTTGTAAAAACAAATACGCCCATGAACAAATAACAGTAAAAGATTAGAGGCTTTTGGTCACACTAGAGAGCATGTTTTTTTTTTTTTATTATACTTTAAGTTCTAGGGCACATGTGCATAACACGCAGGTTTGTTACATATGTATACTTGTGACATGTTGATGTGCTGCACCCATCAACTCGTCAGCACCCATCAATTCATCATTTATATCAGGTATAACTCCCCAATGCAATCCCTCCC
>NW_012116633.1:811325-823972 GCF_000951035.1 Colobus angolensis palliatus
CTAGTGAGATGACCCCAGTACCTCAGTTGAAAATGCAGAAATCACCGGTCTTCTGTGTTGCTCACGCTGGGAGTTGGAGACTGGAGCTGTTCCTATTCGGCCATCTTGCCTTTTTTCGAGAGGATGTTAAGTAAAATTATTCTGTTAATTTAACAAGGAAATATATAAACCTAATTCTAACGAACTTTTTATAAAATAAAAAAGAACCAATTGGAGGTCAGAGTGAAAAGTGGAAGTTTAGAAAGAGGTGAGGCCAACTACAGAACGTGCTCATCACATATCATCAAGGGTGATCCAATCACAATCCCTGCCTCCCCATCCCCCTTATTCCACTTAATTATTTCCCAGACCTTATACCTTCTTACATAGTAAATATCTCTTACTTACTACACGTTTCCCCACTAGATTGAATGCTCCAGAATGCACGGGGCAGGACACTGTCTTCTGCACTGCCCAGTTCCCGGCACCTGACTCACAGGTGCCAAATGGCTGCAGGATTATGACGCTGGAAGTAGTGAGTATTTCCTCAATACTTGCAGTGGTTCATAACAACGAAAAATCTAAGACTGCCTCTCTCCCTTTCAGGAACCTTAGAGAAAGCAGCAATACTGTCAGAGGTGTTTGAATGACAGCAACTCAATCTTAAATAGAATCTGGGTAAAATGAGGTTGAGACCTACTGAGCTGCATTCCCAGACGGTTAAGGCACTCTAAGTCACAGGGTGACGGAGGAGGTCAGCACAAGATACAGGTCATAAAGACCTTGCTGATAAAATGAATTGCAGTAAAGAATCCAGCCAAACCCACTGAAACCAAGATGGTGATGAGAGTGACCTCTGGTCGTCCTCACTGCTACAATCCCACCAATGCCATGACAGTTTACAAATGCCATGGCAACATCAGGAAGTTACCCTATATGGTCTAAAAAGGAGAACCATAAAATAATCCACTCCTGGCCAGGAGTGGTGGCTGATACCTGTAATCTCAGCATTCTGGGATGCCAAGGTAGGTGGATCACCTTAGGTCAGGAGTTTGAGACCAGCCTGGCAATGTGGTAAAACCCCATCTCTACTAAAAATACAAAAACAAATTAGTTGGGTGTGGTGGTACGCACCTGTGATCCCAGCTACTCGGGAGGCTGAGGTAAGAGAATTGCTTGAACCCAGGAGGTGGATGTTGCAATGAGCCGAGATCACACCACTGCACTCCAGCCTGGACTCCATATACTTTAGTTGAAAGGGGAAAAAACAGACTTACCAAAATTTTTTGCAGAAAAGCTGATCCACCACCATTTTTAATTTAGTGATTCTGGCATACTATTCTTCCTTTACTGTCGAAATCACAGGAATACAAGTTTTCTCAATTTAATGGGTTTAATAGCTTGGGTTATTAAATATTATTATTATAAAATAGGCAGTATTATTTTTTCTTTTCCTGTGGCTAAAGTTATTTCTAAGATCCAGAATGTATTTATTACTGAAACAATGCTGACACACACTGCACAAAAAAGGAAGAACCAGACATTCACTAAAGCTGGGAAAAAGCAGAATTCAGTGTGCTCAAGAACCACTAGCGGGCCAGGCGCGGTGGCTCACGCCTGTAATCCTAGCAGTTTGGAAGGCTGAGGTGGGCAGATCACCTGAGGTTGGGAGTTCAAGACCAGCCTGGCCAACATGGTGACACCCCAACTCTACTACAAATATAAAAATTAGGCGGGCGTGATGGCAGGTGCCTGTAATCCCAGCTACTTGGGAGCCTGAGGCAGGAAGAATTGCTTGAACCTGGGAGGTGGAGGGTGCAACGAGTTGAGATCACACCACTTCACTCCAGCGTGGGCGACAGAGCAAAACTCCATCTCACAAAAAAAAAAAAAAAAAAAAAGAACAGCTAGCAGGTGCCATTTGGTATGGGGAGACTATGCATATAATCTTGCAGCAATCCTTCCACACTAAACAGTGTGATTCCATTCTGTTTTGTCCCCACTCTACTCCAGAGCCAAAACAAGTAAGAAAATCAGTTATATTTCTATTTCTTTCAAAACACATCTAATAATTAAGAGATGATATGCATGGCTCTATATTCTAAAAGGAAACCTCTTATATCCTGGGTATCATGGACATTTGATGAATGTTTGCTCAGTTGTTTGGTGCAAGCTTCAGTAATAACCTGCTCAATGCATTATGCCAGATACATCTTGCATCTCAAAAGTAGGAAAAATACTGTTCTTTTAGTTCTGTCTATCCATAAATGCAACATTTACATGTATTTATAATGGGTTAATAAAAATAAAATGAGTTTACTGTTCTAGAGAGTATTAGAATTTTGACAACATGAATTCTCCTGTCCTGGCATATAATTAAAAGTTAGAGGAATATTATTTCATGTGGAAGATACCATTAAAAAAAATCAATGTTAAGCATTAAATAATTATTTTACATAATCTTCTAATCTGACTTAAGACTGAAGACCTACCTCCTGAAGCTGGTTTATCAAGTTGTAAATCTTCATGTGTCGAACTCACAAGTTCATGTCTGCAAGGTGAGAATAAATACTTAATATTCACTAGGCAATATTCAGCAAAGTAATATCCATTAGTACATATTTAACATGTAATCACCAAGGGTGGCTTTGGAAAGAAAAGACAGGCTGGGCACAGTGGCTCACAGCTGTAATCCCAACACTGACTGAGGCAGGTAGATCACAAGGTCAGGAGTTCGAGACCAGTCTGGCCAACATGGTGAAACCCCATCTCTACTAAAAAAACAAAAATTAGCCAGGCATTGTGGCAGGTGCTTGTAATCCCAGCTACTCAGGAGGCTAAGCTAGGAGAATCACTTGAACTTGGGAGGCAGAGGTTACAGTGAGCTGAGATCACACCATTGCACTCCAGCATGGGCGACAAGAGCGAAACTCCAGCTGAAAAAAAAAAGAAAAAGAAAAAGAAAAAAAGAAATATCCCATTACTTTAAGGCAATGTAGATACAGCCAGAATTTCTACAGAAATCTGAACCACATTACAAAGCTAAAAAAAAATACCAGCTAATATCATTTAAAACATATAGTACTAAACAGAATAGGTAATATTTTAATTTTTTTTTGAGACAGAGTCTCGGAGTGCAATAGCACGATCTCGGCTCATTGCAACGTCTGCCTCCTGGGTTCAAGCAATTCTCCTGTTTCAGCCTTCGGAGTAACTGGGACTACAGGCATCCACCACCATGCCCGACTAGTTTTTTTATTTTTAGTAGAGATGGTGTTTTCACCATATTGGTCAGGCTGGTCTTGAACTCCTGACCTCAGGTGATCCACCCACCTCGGCTTCCCAAAGTGCTGGGATTACAGGTGTGAGCTAACGCACTTGGCTGGAAAAGGTAAAATTTTCCAAACATAAACATTAGTGTAACTTTATTGGACTTAAAAAAACATTTTTTTTTTAGTAAAAGAAGCAGAAGATTCTCCTGAACTGCATCATTTCAACTAGCATTTATTTACTCATGATTAAAATAATACAACAGTTATAAAAAGTCAAGAGGTGGCCAGGTGCAGTGACTCATGCTTGTAACGCCAACACTTTGGGAGGCCAAGACGGGTGGAGCACCTGAGGTCAGGAGTTTGAGACCAGCCTGGCCAACATAGTGAAACCCTGTCTCTACTAAAAATACAAAAATTAGCTGGGCATGGTGGCTCTCACCTGTAGTCCTAGCGACTAGGGAGGCTGAGGTGGGAGGATCGCTTGACCCTGAGAGGTGGAGGTTACAGTGAGCTGTGATCATGTCACTGCACTCCAGCCTGGGTGACAGAGCAAGACTCTATCTCAAAGGAAAAAAACAAAAAGTCAAGAGCATAGGGAGTATTAAAATCAGACAGAACCAATGGTCTCTCATCTGAACAGCTCCATTTTTTTGCTATCATTATGCATTAAGGTCTATTTGCTATTAAACATTAATATTTGTACTAAAGTTTCAAGTGTACCATATAACACATTAGTGCTGACTTAGGTTTAATTGTCCTTTGCTGTACACTATACTCGAATATTATACTTACATATCACAACAAAAGTATCTTTCTCCAAGGCAATTAATATTAATACTGCTTTAAAATTATAAAATGTGGGCCGGGCGTGGTGACTCATGCCTGTAATCCCAGCACTTTGGGAGGCTGAGGCAGGTAGATCACAAGGTCAAGAGATCAAGACCATCCTGGTCAACATGGTGAAACCCTGTTTTTACTAAAAGTACAAAAATTACCTGCGGGCGGTGGCACATACCTGTAGTCCCAGCTACTCGGGAGGTTGAGGCAGGAGAATTGCTTGAACCTGGTGGAGGTGGAGGTTGTGGTGAGCCGAGATTGTGCAATTGCACTCCAGCCAGAACAACAAAAGCAAAACTTTGTCTCCAAAAAAAAAAAAAATTATAAAATGTGAAGATTGTTTTTATAATTTCACAACACCTGAATATTATTGTCTTTAAACTAAATAATAAATCACCATCACAACAAAAGCCCCACAACATAATCTGTTCCACTTTATAAAAAGCACTGACATTTATAAAATTGTCAGTCAATTTATAAAACTGTAATAGCAAATTATTTTTACTCAGAATAGTACTAAATTAACAATATAATAAAAATATAGACCAGGTGTGGCGGCTCATGCCTGTAATCCCAGAACTTTGGGAGGCCAAGGCAGGTGGACCACTTGAGGTCAGGAGTTCGAGACCAGCCTGGCCAACATGGTGAAACCCTGTCTCCACAAAAATACAAAAATTAGCTGGGCGTGTTGACACACGCCTGTAATCCCAGCTACTTGAGAGGATGAGGCAGCAGAATTGCCTGTAATCCCAACTATTCGGGAGGCTGAGGCAGGAGAATCGCTTGAACCTGGGAGGCGGAGGTTTCAGTGAGCTGAGATCGCGCCATTACACTGCAGTCTGGGCATCAGTGTGAGACTCTGTCTCAAAAAAAAAAAGAAAAAAAGATAAAAGTAGAGACAATAGGGGCATCTTGGTGAATACCGAATTTAACAAAGCAGATTAAGAGAAAAAATTAGTTTCAAAAAATAATATTCAATTAAATCCCTAAGATCCAGGGCTTTGCAATAAATATGTAAATAAATCCCCAATATCCATGCTGAAAGTTTAAAAGAAATGCTAACGATAATTAAAGAAATACAACTTTTCCTCAGCTTTGCAGTAATCTAGAAACAAAGAATGTTTCTAATATTTAGACAGAAACTACAAAGCAACTTACAAGGAGAGACGTGTAAGGATGGCAGGATTCACCAGGAGCCCTGGGCTTGTCCACAGTACCCCCATGATAAACAATAACTCCACTGTGTAAATGAACAAAGTATCACAGGACTTTTCCAATTTAAACATACCGTATTTTCTTTCAGACAATTCTTCAACTTGTTTATATAGATCAGCAATACGATTATTCCATTTCTCTGAAAACTGAGCAAAAGTTGATTCTCAATAATATGTCCCTAGGTCAGAGCAGCACTAACATATGACTTATTTCCTACATTTTACATACTAACAGTCCATATCATTTTACTGCTTTTGGAAACATTTTTCCCTTTTTTGGTGGTTCTTAGGATTAGTTTAATGGGAGACTATAAGAGAAGTTTTAAAGTTTAGTACCTCTTTTTAACCTTTTAATTTCTGAAAAGCAGGAAGGCAGAACAGATCAATCAAATTAAACACGAAAACAGGGAGACCACAATGAGGAGGTCTCCGGGGGTCTTTTAGCAAACTTCCTAAAACATGTCTCAGCTGTGTGGAAATAAGATTTTACAGTGGCTGGTGGTGCAGGCCTGTAATACTAGCACTTCGGGAACAGAGGTGGGCGGATCACTTTGAGCTCTGGGCAACAAAGCAAAAACCCCTCTCCCCTCCCCAACTCCTTGCCTCCGCCCTCATCTCTACCAAAAATACAAAACTTAGCTGGACATGGTGGCAGGTGCCTGTAGTCCCAGCTATTCAGGAGACTGAGGCAGGAGAATCACTTGAACCCAGGAGGCGGATGTTGCAGTGAGCCAAGGCCGCACCACTGCCAGCCTGGGTGACAGAGCAAGACTCCGTCTCAAAAAAGAAAAAAAGAAAAAAAAAAAAGGTTAAGTAAGAGGGACCCCAGACCTTAAAAATACAAGTTTAAGAGGGACCCTGACTGAGCGCGGTGGCTCATGCTGGGACATTGGGAGGGCGAGGCAGGCGGATCACGAAGTCAAGAGATCTAGACCATCCTGGCCAACATGGTGAAACCCCACCTCTACTGAAAATACAAAAAGTTAGCCGAGGGTGGTAGGTGCGCACCTGTAGTCCCAGCTACTAAGGAAGCTGAGGCAGGAGAATTGTGTGAACCCGGCAGGCGGAGGTTGCAGTGAGCCGAGGTAACGCCACTGCACTCTAGCTTGGGCAACAGAGCAAAACTCCATTGAGGCAAGGTTTCTCACTCTCAGGTCCGAGGGGTTCAATAACCGGGCCCATAGGGAGGTGTGAGCCCCTGAAACGATGCAAGGTTTTGTGTGGAGAGCGTGCACATGTGTTTCTGGGAAAATGGTCCACAGCTCTTTCTCAGCAGGCTCCATACAAAAACGGTTAGAACTCTTGCTACAGAGCTGTGGGAGCAGCTAGGTGAGGGGCCTGCCAAGGGCACTCTGGGGACTACCTGGGCAGTCTTGAGCCCACCTGGGTAGTCCTGAGCCCACTGTTGCCTAGGCAGGCTGTGCTGCTTGGCATTTGCAGAGCTGAGGGGATGGGGCATGCAGGGACTGTGAAATTGCCCTGAGATGACCCACAGTCCTCAGCTGGGAAGTGAGGGGTGTGTATCCTGCAGCATCCTCTATCCCTAGGGCCATGGGGCCAGGAGAACTGGTCCTTGCAGCAAGTCAAAAGCCTATTACTGATTTCTTCCCTGGCCATGTAGACAGTGAACCAAAGGCACTCATATCAAGTAAATGCCTTGGTCTCTGTGACCGAGGTGGCCAGTAGGCATTCCCAGGTGCAGGGAAGGTCCTGACACCAACATATGCACCTGGTCACCTGAGGAAAGAGAAAGGACTATCTAAGGGGATGGGGCTGAGCTGGGTGTGGAGTGGTCCTTATGGGTCTTGGTGAGCAGGACGGGGAGCAGCATGAGCCAGGCCTCAGGGCAGGACAACCAGGAGATGGCCTGGAAAAAGTGCTGAACCCACAAGGCTTCAAGGCTGTACAGAGAGGGAGGCGGGATAGGCTGGGAAGTCCCGAGGTCTGAAGATTGGCCCTGGCAGGCAGAAACTAGGTAAGACGGGCAGTTACCTGCATCCTGGGGGGCCAGATGCATCCTTAGCCCAGAGTAGGCACCAAGATTTCTGGCTCTGGGTGTGACCTCAGAGTGGGGAAAAGCCCCAACCCCCATCAGGACCACCTGCCCCCCAGAGTACTTCAGATGCTGAGCCCAAGCAGGGGCAGGAAGCTGGACTGATGCCTGGGGTATCCCAACAAAGTCCCTGCTTCCCCCAAGCTATGGGGCTAAAGGGGGATTACAGCCCAAACCCCATATGCTGGCTCTCAGACTAACACTGAGCCCTCAGTGCCCAAAGGGAGATTCAATCAGCACACTTTCCAGATGGGAAAATGACCTCAGAGAAGTGCAAGAGCCTTGCCCAATGCCCCAGACCAGGGCTCTAGGCCCAGAGTGTTCTTTTGTCACTGTGTCCAGAGGGCAGCAGCTGCTCTAATGTACCCACCTGAGCCTGGCAACTTTCTCCAACTTTGGAAGCCCAGTAGCATGGCCCATGTCCACAGATGCACCTGGCATGAGGCGCACCCAGAGGGACAGAGGCACATGAGTTTCACTTCCTCCACTGGATTGTGAGGGCCTCCAAGGAGACAAAGATCTGCTTGTGAAGGCAGCGGACAGTGAGCAACCTGGGGTGGTTTAACTCTAGATGGATCTGCAGTGCCTAGATGGGACCTGTCTCAGACAGAGCTCAGTTCTGCAGGTCACTTGAGGCATGGAAAGGTCACAGCTACCAAGTATAGGAGTTCAAAGCCAACAGCATAACTCCAAAGTCTCTGCCCTAGCCCCTGGACCACCTACCTCTCGGAGTCACCCTTGCAAGCTCATCAGATGCTCAGGCCAGCAGCACAGCTGGCCAGGGCCAGGGAAACTTGGGGAACCTCAGAGGACCCCTAGGTATTCCAAACTAATCCTGGCACCACTGCCCCTCACCATCCTTCTTCCTGCATTAACCTTACCCCTTACACAGAGCCTGGGCCACTTAACTTGGCATCAAACAGATGCCTCAATAAATCAGAGTCTGATCTTCTTAAAAAAAAAAAAAAAAGACTTAACAGATATACAGTTGCAAGTTAGAATACTAAAGAACATAAACATACAACAACTTAATGAACATATAAATTCAATATATAGCCAATCATTGTAACTATGACATAATAGAATATTAAAATACTATTTGCAAAATGTATACAAGCTTAATGATCTATTTATATCCAAAATATGAATCATCAACATAATTTGCCACTAATATCTCATTCAGTCCCTTCACAGGACACATGATCCACTAGGAGTTAACAGATTAGCAGCTGACAGGCTGTGACACACAGCAAAAACGAAAATGAAGAGATGATATTTTTTTTGTTTTGAAATAAAGAAAGTTTTAAAGCTAAGAGAAACCATTGAATTACTAAGTCATTAGCACTAATTTTGAGCCAACTAACTAATTAATGTGAGATGAAACAATATCCTATGCTTTGGTAAATTCAAACCATGTTTAAACAATGTCTATAATGCGACTTTCAAAAAGCTCCTGGCTTTACAAAGGTGAGATTATAATGTAGTAATACATGCTAAAGCATGTGCCCCTGCAGATGAGCATGTTGTAACTTTCATCAGCCACACTGAGAGTCCAGAAGATGAAGGAAAAGGTCGTGGATTTCACTGAGAACTTACCAGAGTTGAACTCCCTCACTTTCTGTTGCCCAACATTGGCAGGTTCTGGAACTGGTGGCTGTGGTGGCTCGTTGGTCTTTGGTCTCTTAGAAGATGGAGAATAATCATCATCTTGAAAAAGAAAATGGTCATTACTGAAGGAATCACCTTAGGTTACAGCCACCTCCTAGTCAATTCCCAACATTCAAAAGGTAAGTGGCTTTAAAACTATTTTGAGTATTAATAATTATTCCTGTATTATGATCATCAGCATACCTTTTTCTAGTTACATCTGAAATTTTATTTTTTTGGGATGTGCTCGAGTGACTACTGTTTTATCCTCTGTCTTGCTTCATTATTTTTTAGTTTGCTTCATTTGAATCATCATTACAAATCTCCCCTTGCCCTCAAATAATTCTGAAATTGCTGCCAAGAACTATATTCTGTTTTAAGGTTTTTCAGAAAAAACTTTCAACAAAGACAGCCACCTAAAGTTATACAAATACAGAAGAAAGGGGATATAATAAAGCTTAGATTGGAAAAAAGTTCAAGATTATACAAAATTCAAGCATACATAAACAAGGGAAGCTGGATAATTGTATGTTCAAATACTTTTAATAAGTGCAAAACATATATGCTTAAAGAAATAGGGCTGGCTGGGCGTGTTTGCTCATGCCTGTAATTCCAACACTTTGGAAGGCCAAGACAGGCAGATCACTTGAGGTCAGGAATTCAAGACCATCCTGGCCAACATGGTGAAACCTCATCTCTACTAAAAATACAAAAATTAGGCCGGGCGTGGTGGCTCACACCTGTAATTCTAGAACTCTGGGAAGCTGAGGTGGGCGGATCACCTGAGGTCGGGAGTTCAAGATCAGCCTGACTAACATGGAGAAATCCTGTCTCTATTAAAAATACAAAATTAGCCAGGTATGGTAGCACATGCATGTAATCCCAGCTACTCAGGAGACTGAGGCAGGAGAATCACTTGAACCCAGGAGGCAGAGGTTGCAGTAAGCTGAGATGATGACATTGTACGCTAGCCTGGGCAACAAGAGCAAACTCTGTCTCAAAAACAAAAACAAAAAAGTATTAGCCAGATGTGGTGGCACCTGTAATCCCAGCTATTCGGGCAGCTGAGGGAGGAGAATCGCTTGAACCCAGGAGATGGTAGTTACGGTGTGCTGAGATCATGCCACTTTACTCCAGCCTGGGTAACAGAACCAGACCCTGTCTCAAAAAAAATAGGGCTATATTATTTATGAAACAGAAACTGTTGACTCAGTCATCAGAAAGCCAAGGTCGCCAACATTAGACAAATTCGCTGGAGGACCTATGTATGTGCTTTGAAAGACAAAACGCTTTTGTAAAGAATACGGTATTTTAGAAAAACATAATCACATTAACAACTAATAACACTGTAAAATTAACTATCTAGAGACATAATCTCATTCTATTGCTTAGGATGGAGAGCAGTGGGATGATCAAAGCTCACTGCAGCCTTCAGCTCCTGGCCTCAAGTGATCCTCCTGCCTCAGCCTCTTAAGTAGTTTGGGCCACAGGTGGACACAGGTACACCTGACTCTTTTTTGCTTGTTTTGTAGAAGCAGGGTTTCACTACATTGCCTAGGCTGGTCTCAAGCTCTGGAGTCTCACTCTGTCGCCCAGACTGGGGTGCAGTGGGGCGATCTCGGCTCACTGCAACCTCCACCTCCTGGGTTCAAGCGATTCTCCTGTCTTAGCCTCCCGAGTAGCTGGGACTACAGGCATGCGCCATCATGCCCAGCTAATTTTGTATTTTTAGTAGAGATAGGGTTTCTCCATGTTGATCAGGCTGGTCTTGAACTAATCTCAGGTGATCCGCCCACCCCAGCTCCCCAAAGTGCTTTGATTACAAGTGTGAGCCACCACACCAGGCCTAATTTTTGTATTTTTTGTAGAGACTGGGTTTCACCAAGTTGGCAAGGATGGTCTCGAACTCCTGACCTCAGGTGATCCACCCGCCTCAGCCTCCCAAAGTGTTGGGATTACAGGCGTGAGCCACCACACTTTCTTATGTTATTAAATAGCCTACCCCAGGAGGGTGCGGTGGCTCACGCCTCTAATCCCAACAACTCTAAAGGCCAAGGTGAAAAGATTGCTTGAATCCAGGAGTTAGAGACCGGCCTGGGCAACATAGCAAGACCCCTATCTCTACCAAAACCACAAAAATTAGGCCAGGCGAGCATGGCGTCCGGCAAATTTTTGTATCTTTCGTAGAGATGGGGTTACGTCATGCTGCCCAGGCCCGTCTTGAACTTCTGAGCTCAAGCCTGCCTCGGCCTCCCAAAGTGCTGGAATAACAGGGCAAAGGCAGCCTCATGTTTTCTTTAAGCAGTCCCTCCCGGTTGTACACTTGGATAGTTTTTTCTTTTTTTTTTTTAAATACAGGGTTTACCTCAGTCTCGCAGGCAGGAGTGCTGTGGTGGGATCATAGCTCACTGGAGCTTTGAACGTTGGTGTTCAAGTAGCTGGGAGGCTGAGGTTGGACTACAGAGATGGGGTTGCACCATATTGCTAGGCTGCTCTTGGCCTGAAGGGATCCTCCCACTCCAGCCGCGCCCGGACATTCTTTTCTATTTTTGACTGACATAAATACTGTGCTGGGTGGGAGTTTATCAGCTACCCCTTTCCAGCCCGCAACACACAAGAACTAGCCGAGAGGTCGCCGTTACCAGGTTCCACTCTGAGAAGACTGCCCAGCTCCAGGAACTGTACCGCCAGTGACGTGGCAGAAGGCGCCCCCCCAAAGATGTCGCAAAGGCCCGCCCCTCACGCGGAGCCAATCGGAACTCGAGGCGGGGCTGCTGGGTCTTCCAGGAGCGCGCTTGCGCGCGACGGTGACTACGGGCGGCCGGCTGGTAGGTCATGTCCGCAGGCTTCAATCCAGCGGCCGCCACCCATAAGCTACCAGGAGAAGCTTTACCTCCACCTAGACTACTATACCTGCCTGACTTCCCGGCCTGCGGGGTCCGCGCAGCAAAGACTTGACGCTACTGGAACAGGCGCTGTGCACCTACCGGCTGGCGCCTGGTGGGTACCAGCGCAAGGTCGCCCAGAAGCTCCTCAGTGGCCGGCGCAAGTGCCAGCCAGCACCAGCTGCAGCCCCGGCGGCGAACTCGCCTCAGCTGAGCCTGGGTACGTGCACCCCCCAACACTTCCCCCAGCCAGGTTCCGGGAACCTCGGGAGCGTCCCCCACCGCCCGGTGCCACTGGTGCTGGGCAGGGAGGGTCGGCCCCCTCTGAGGCTGCCCCGCATCAGGGAGCTGCACCAGCTTGACCTCTGACTGCCGTTGCAATAGCATTAAAACCTTTGGAACTTTGTAGGTGGGTAGAAGGGGCTAGGAAATAAAGAAAACATCTTTTTAAAAATATATGTAAGAGATTGGCCGAGCGCAGTGGCTCACACCTGTAATCCCAGCACTTTGTGAGGCCGAGGTGGGTGGATCACGAGGTCAGGAGTTGAAGACCAGCCTGGCCAGCGTGGTGAAACCCCGCCTCTACTAAAAATACAAAAATTAGCTGGGCGTGGTGGCGGGCGCCTGTAATCCCAGCTACTCGGGAGGCTGAGGCAGGAGAATCACTTGAACCCAGGAGATGGTAGTTACGGTGTGCTGAGATCATGCCACTTTACTCCAGCCTGGGTAACAGAACCAGACCCTGTCTCAAAAAAAATAG
>NW_012116633.1:824022-831962 GCF_000951035.1 Colobus angolensis palliatus
CTGTAATCCCAGCTACTCGGGAGGCTGAGGCAGAGAATTGCTTGAACCCAGGAGGCGGAGGTTGCAGTGAGCCGAGATTGCGCCTTTGCACTCCAGCCTGGGCAACAAGAGCAAAACTCCGTCTCTAAATAAGTAAGTAAATAAATAAATAAATAAGATTTTCAAGGCCAGGCATGGTGGGTCACACCTAAATAAGTAAATAAATTGGACTTTCAAGGCCAGGCATGGGGGGGTCATACCTATAATCCCAGCACTTTGGGAGGCCCAGGCAGAAGGATTGCTTGAGCCCAGGAGTTCGAGACCAGCCTGGGCAACAGGGCAAAACTCTGTCTCTACCAAAAGCACAAAATAAGCTGGGCATTGTAGTGCACACCTGTAGTCTGAGCTACTCAGGAGGCTGAGATGGGAGGATGGTTTGAGCCCGGGAGGCAGAGGCTGCAGTGACCTGAGATCGTACCACTGAACTTCAGCCTGGATGACGAGCCAGACCCTGTCTCAAAATAATAATAATAATAATAAAAATAAATTCATACAGTTTGGTATGGTTTAGTAAGTTTCAGCAGGCAGATTGTCAGGGTAAGATGGATTGTTATATATATACTTACATATATAACAATATGTATATTTATATACTTATTTATTTTAGCAGAGATAGGGTCTCCCTATGTTGCCAGACTGGTCTCAGACTCCTGAGCTCAAGCAATTCTCCTGCCTTGGCTTCCTAAAGTGCTCACATTGCAGGTGTGAGCCACCACACCTGGCCTATAAGGGGAATTTAAGGGACTCTCTACTATGATGTCCCTTCTCCCAGTCCGTTTCCCCATGTAGAAAAGGGTTCTGCTGAGTGACTGGCATTTGGTTATATTTCTCAGTGCTATGCACAGTGTAATGGACAATGCACAGACTGGCTCAAGAGCCCAGGGATTTCAGTTCCAGGCCAAGCTCATCCACTGACTGAGTCAGTCAAACCTCTTTGGATTTCAGATTCTTCATCTGAATAACATAGATAACACTTATCCCATAGTACACTGCAAAGATGACACATGATGGTGAACAAGTTAGTTTCCCTTTAAATATTAAGAATTAGGCCAGGTGCAGTGGCTCACACCTGTAACCCCAATACTTTGGGAGGCCGAGGTGAGTGGATCACAAGGTCAGGAGTTCGAGACCAGCCTGGCCAATATGGTGAAACCCCGTCTCTACTAAAAATACAAAAATCAGCTGGGTGTGGTGGTGGGCGCCTGTAATCCCAGCTACTTGGGAGGCTGAGGCAAGAGAGTCACTTGAACCCTGGGAGGCGGAGGTTGCAGTGAGCATAATCACACCGCTGTACTCTAGCGCCTGGGTGACAGAGTGAGACTTGGTCTCAAAAAAAAAAAGAAAAAAGAATGAGATTGGAGAGGGCCTTCATTCCTCCTAGAAATATGGATTTCACTGTTGCCTACCGCACAGGGCCTTCACCATCTCTGCCGTCTGGAGAATTTATTCCCATCGGGAATCTCCCACCTGGCAGTTGGACCGTGCTAGTAGCCTGTCCATTTCCTGCAGAGAAAAAAGAAGAGTTATTGGTAACATGCATGGAGGCTTAAAAATCTGGCTTTAAATTCCTTTTGTGTTTTGTTTGGCTTCACATTCTTGTTCTGTCACTTAATTTGATGGGAAACCTTAGACAAATTACTTAATCTGAGAATCAATTTCTTTTCTTTTCTTTTTTTTTTTTTGTGACAGGATATCACTCGGTTACCCAGGCTGTAGTGCAGTGGCGCAGTCTTGGCTCAGTGCAACCTCTGCCCCCGTGGGCTCAAGCAATCCTCCCACCTCAGCCTCCTAAGTCGCTGGGACCACAAGTGTGCACCACCATGCCTGGCTAATTTTTGTATTTTTTGTAGAGATGGGGTTTTGTTATGTTACCCAGGCTGGTCTCAAACTCCTGAGATCAAGTGATCCTTCCACCTCAGCCTCCCAAAGTGCTGGGATTACAGGTGTGAGCCAACACACCCGGCTGAGATTCAATTTCTTTATCTGAAAAATGGGGATGTCTATGGACAACTGTAGCTTGTTCATAAAAGAAAAAAAAAGTATGAAAAATGGGAGTAATATCTCACTATCTCTTAGGTAGTAGCTGTATCAATTAAAGTAATACGGAACCAGGTGCAATGGCTCAGAGACAGGGTGCAGAGGCTAAGGCAGGAGGATTGCTTGAGCCCAGGAGTTCAAGGTTGCGATGAGCTATGATCATGTCACTGCACTCCAGCCTGGGTGACAGAGTAAGACCCTGTCTCAAAAAATAAAAAATAAAAAGATAGTAATAAAATAGCATGGGTGAAATGTTGAGCACACGATAGATTTGCACTTACCTTTCTTCCTCTACACAACCTCTTGCCCCAGCTAGGCGAATTTAGACACTCTACCCTAAAATACATTTAGCACTTTCTACCCATCCTTCTGCTCATGCTGTTTCTCTGCCTCTTCCTCTCCACTTACTGAACTCTTATCAGTTCTTAGTGATTCTCACCATTATATGCTCCAGAAGGGAAGTATATGATACATACAGTTTTGACAGTATATCCCTGGCCCCTGCCGTAAATGTGCAATGATTATCACCAAATAGTTAAATGAGCATCTTTAGACTTGTTTGAATGCTTAAGAAAAATGATAGAATTAAAAAGGACTAGCCAGGCATGGTGGTTCACTTCTTGGAATCCCAGCACTTTGGGAGGCCGAGGCGGGCAGATCACCTGAGTGCAAGAGTTAGAGACCAGCTTGGCCAACATGGCGAAAACCTGTCTCTACTAAAAATACAATAATTAGCCAGGCTTGGTGTCAGGTGCCTGTAATCCCAGGTACTCAGGAGGCTGAGGCAGGAGAATCACTTGAATCTGGGAGGTTGTAGTGAGCCCAGATTGTGCCGCTGCACTCCAGCTTGGGGGACAGAGTAAGACTCTGTCTCAAATAAAAAAATAGAAAAGGGTCTTTGCTTCAGCCCCCTTATTCCACAGGAGGAAATCAAGACCCAAAAAAGAAATATGACTTAAAATGCTGGTTAGCAGGAGACAGGACTAGATTCGGGTCTCTTTACTGTGTTGTTTCCAACAGGCCACACTAACTTAGCTTGATGCACCACTTCACAGTGTCTTTCCAAGAAAGAATGAGCACTGTAACTTCTTTCAAGGCAGAGTCCTGATCTTTTGATGTTCCTCAAGATCCTATCTTTGGCTCTCTTATCCTGACACATTCACACTGATTTCATCCTTTTTTTTTTTTCTTTGAGGCAGAGCCTCGCTCTGTTGCCCAAGCTGGAGTGCAGTGGCAAGATCTCGGCTCACTGCAACCTCTGCCTCCCAGGTTGAAGCAACTCTCCTGTCTCAGCCTCCTTAGTAGCTAAGACTACAGGTGCGTGCCACCACGCCCAGCTAATTTTTTGTATTTTTAGTAGAGACGGGGTTTCACCATATTGGCCAGGCTGGTCTTGAACTCCTGACCTCGTAATCCGCCCGCCTCGGCCTCTCAGAATGCTGGGATTACAGGCGTGAGGCACAGCGCCCGGCCTATTTTCAGTTTCTTCAACAAATATATCTCAAGGGGAAAAAAACGGATCATCCTGGCGTGGTGTCTCAGGCCTGTAATCCCAGCACTTTGGGAAGCTTGATTGCTTGAAGCCGCAGGGATTGCTTGAGGCCGCAGTGAGCTATGATGGTACCACTGCACTCCAGCCTGGGCAACATGGTGAGACCTTGCCCCCTGCCCCACCAAAAAAACAAATAAATGAGTAAGTAGGGAAATAATCAGATTGAATCGGAATTAAGAACATACAATTGCAATGTATGAGATTTTGTCCCTAATTCAGCCAGCAAACGTTAAAAACGCTTTATGAGATGATAGATGAATTTGAACAGACTGGATATATTATTAAGCAGCACTGTTAGTTTTTTAGGTGAGAAACGGTAATTATTTTTTCGTCTAGTTGAAGGTTTAGAATAAAATGGGATACGTCTGGACCCACTTCAAAATGGCTCTAGGAGACGGGGAGAGTACGATTCCGCAGGAGGACTGGCCACAAACTGGCAGCTCTTTAAGCTGGCCGACAAGTACATGGGGGCGGGGGTCATTCCGTGTTACATTCTCCTCTTTCCTTTTTTTTTTTGCGATGAAGTCTCGCTCTGTCTCCCAGGCTGGAGTGCAATAGCACAATCTTGGCTCACTACAACCTCCACCCCCTGGCTTCAAGCGATTCTCCTGTCTCAGCCTCCTGAGTAGCTGGAATTACAGGCCTGTGCCACCATGCCTGGCTAATTTTTTGTATTTTTGTGGAGATGGGGTTTCACCATGTCGGCCAGGCTGGTCTCCAACTCCTGACCTCAAGTGATCCACCCGCCTTGGCCTCCTGAAGTGCTGGGATTATAGGCGACAGCCACCGCGCCTGGCCTCTCATTCCTTTTTATAGGTTTGAAAGATTCCAGAGCAAGTTGAAAGCACAAGGCGGTGAGGCACCACGCACACTGAAAGCGACCTCCCCAGCTGGCCGCTGCAGGTGCATCCCGAAAGCGGGCAGAGGGGCCTCAGGCTCAATCCCGCCAGGGCAGAGGGCCCCATCCCCTTTCCCAGCGCCCCCGGGTGACCAGTGGTTCAATGACCTAGCTTGAGCCATGCACCAACCAGGAGCAACAGCAAGGACAGCAGCGGTGATGAACCCATGCTGGCGTCAGGACTGGCGCACCACGCTGCGCACACCCATGGCCCTGCTGCTCATCTGCCCTCAGGTACCAGGGTGGCAGTCGCCCCCTGCACACATGCGCATGCTGCTCCACCACCCGCCCTTCACCCAACAATTCAGCAGAGGGAAACTGACAGAGGCGAGGGGTAGGACTGGCCACACCACCTGCAGGGCCACCCATGGAATTAAGGAAAAGCACGTTGAGGGTCCCTAGAGGCCCCTTCACTACTTTTTAAACCTTTGGACAGTTTACACTACCTTTAAAATTGCATTTGTGCATCATACCATTGCAAGACCACAAAGGAAGTTTCAACTTAACATTTATTGCACACTCACTTCAGGCCACTGCTGAGCCCCCAAAACACACAGCCTAGTAACATCAATATCATCTTCAAGGACTGCAGAGATAGACTAACAACTATATAAATAATATTGTGGAAACGTAGTTATTTGGGTGAGAAAAATATGATGCTAGAGGCTTTGGGATGAATATCTTGCATAAGCAAAAGTTCAGAAACTTGAAAATACAGTTAGCCTACAAATCTCAAATTTAGCCCCGTAACTGTAGCCTTTAATCACCACACCTTCAAGCTCTCTCAACTCCCTTGCCTCTAGTTTACTCCTCTTCCCATTTCCTACAACTTAACTTTGTGGGGGGAGCATTTTAGCAAGGCTATTTCAAAAGCATGAAAAGTCCAACTGATCCAATGAATTTACTCAGAAATTGACACTAACAGGGATGCTCTCAAAATTTTAAATTACTTAAGCTTTATATTAGCATAAAAATTTTAAAACCAAATGCTTAATAGGGTACTGTTGAACAATTTAACATACGTCCACATAAAATGAAACTATTAAAATCTGCTTTTCAAGAAATATTTAATGTAGGTAATATATGCTTATCTAACGTGGAATTTTATGTCACTGCTGCTAAAGCAAAACATCCTGTTCACTGGGTGAAAGACCTGCTTTATGTATGTACACTTCAGTGTAATTTTTTAAAATACTGTAATTATAATCTCAGAACTTCCGAATTTCAACAGATGCCAGTGTTCTCTTCTTTTCTCATATGGGAAAATTCCTTTGAAACTCATTTGAAGCGTGGACAAAAACTCCACAGCTGTATTCCTCAGGATCACTTTGCAGAATCTTCAAGACTCAGAGAGGAAGCTTCAATTCAACCTTTCAGGGAAGGCATTCCAGCTCACATGATCTCATCAACCAAGAGAATGTTGGTGGCAATCACAGCGCTGAAAGGGGGACAAAAATTAGATGGCTCAGATGATTAAAAGCCCTGATTCGACTCAACTTCCCACTTCCAACTAAGCTGCACACATTACATCCAATTAAATTTCTCCCTTCCCCTCTACACATCAGAGGGTTAGTTTGGTTTCCATACTTTCAGCTGATTACATTGTTCATGGGGGAAAAGGAGCAACTAAACAGGACACACCAAATGAAAAGAGTATGATGATTCTCTAACAGTTTAGTTTTCAGTTTCCCAAACTTACCAGGAGTGGATGAAGCTGTTTCTTTACACAATCGTTATCCCGTAACGCCTACTTCTGCTGCTACCACTGGCTCACCTAGAAGGCAACCAAACCTTAAAATAAGTTCAGTCAATAAGAACCAACGATATTGTGTGATTGTGTGTGGCTTTGCTTATCACTGATGACTCATTTCCTCCAGTATTAACTATGAGAATTCAAAGCTTCTCTGTTAGCCCAGTTTTCTACTCTGAACCATGAACCCTGTCCACAATATTTGAGGAGTGTCTGACTTCTACTTAGAAGACCTGAACATCCCTCTCTTCTGGATACATTTCTGTTTACCCATAGTAAAGTATAGTACTGCGACTATAATCTGGCTAAAATGGACTGATCATTTCCCTCATTCCAGAAACCTTTTTTATTAAATAATAATGTTGACAACAATAGGTCTTGCACATACTGCATGGATGTACCTGTTATCTGTCTTCTACTTTGTACTTAATTTGTGTTGTTTTGTTACAGGGGACTAAGATCAGGGCTGTCACCATTTCATTAGATTTCTAGATCCCCTCTTCTGGCACTATTTGCTATCTTTAGCTGTTTTTCACTCATGAATATAATCACCCAATCTATTTTCTTATCATCGTACTTGATTAAAAACTGAGTAAGGTGGCTGGGTGCGGTGGCTCACACCTGTAATCCCAGCACTTTGGGAAGCCGAGGCGGGCAGATCATGAGGTCAGGAGATCGAGACCATCCTGGCTAACACGGTGAAACCCCATCTCAACTAAAAATACAAAAAATTAGCCAGTGTGGTGGCAGGCGCCTGTAGTCCCAGCTACTTGGGAGGCTAAGGCAGGAGAATGGCATGAACCCGGAAGGCGGCACTTGCAAGTGAGCCGAGATCGCGCCACTGCACTCCAGCCTGGGGGACACAGCAAGACTCCGTCTCAAAAAGAAAAAAACAAAAAACAGACAAACAAAAAAAACCCACTGAGTAAGGCAAATGCAATATGAAAATCCTTCAACAGTAATCTGAACCATCTACCACCACTCAACATCTCCAACAAAATTATCCCAAAATTACTCAGTCTACTCCCTTATTATATCTAATCATTCCATTTTTTATTAATATCCCATTTTATCCCATTTTTAGAACCTAGAGTTCCCTAATAGTACTGGTATCAAATTGCAAAGCAAAAGATTTTTTTTCTGGTCCCAATTTTTAATCTTTCCCGGCTTCAACTCTCATGTATTACATCTAGTTTTCCCTCTACAAAAAGTTGCATTCTCTTACCTGTGTTCAGGTTCACACCCACGAGCTGAACTGATTCTGAATGTTCTGCTTAAATTTTAACTAATGTTTCCTGAAGGTCAGAACCAGAATTCTGAGCAAGAACCTAAAGTAAACAAATTTAATTCTTGAGAAAACAGGAAGTAAGAATTGATAGTTTAAAAAAAAAAAAAAAAAGACATGGCTGGGCACGGTGGCTCACGCCCGTAATCCCAGCACTTTGGGAGGCCCAGGCGGGTGGATCGTAAGGTCAAGAGATTGAGACTATGCTGGCCAACATGGTGAAACCCCGTCTCTACTAAAAATACAAAAATCAGCTGGGCATTGTGGCACGTACCTGTAGTCCCAGCTAGTCGGGAGGCTGAGGCAGGAGAATTGCTTGAACCTGGGAGGTGGAGGTTGCCATGAGCCAAGATCACACCACTGCACTCCAGCCTGGGTG